>NC_141878.1:166896666-167199696 GCF_056163025.1 Triticum urartu | reverse complement strand
CTTTGAATGATGAGCATGATTGCAATGTTGTTAGTATGAACTCCTTGAATATTCATAGTACTAATGATGATTGCTCTAGTCATGATGAAAATATCTCTCATAAGCATGTCAACTTTTGTGGAGTGCATGTTTGCATCAACACACCAAATAAAGAAGATATATATTGCAAGAGGCATAAGTACTTAGAAACCAAATTGTTGCAAGAAGAGCTAGATGAATGTGCTGAAAGATTCAGTATTTTTCGTGCCCCTTGTGAACTTTGCAATGAACATGGTCATTTAAAGCTCCGATGCTATTTGTTTCATGATCAAGTCGTGTCCAAATATTGTGATAATTTGATTACCCTTGAGCATCATAAAGAACTTAGCCTTCTTTTGGGTTATGAAGAAATGAAACGTATAACTGAGGGTATTCCAAAATTTAATCTTGATAGATTTCTTGATTTTGATCTAGAAAAGATTTATATGTATTGTGTGGTGAATTGCATTGAAAATACTTATATTGCCAATTACATAAAGAAAAGAAAACAAATAGAAGATGAAGAGAATACTAATGAAATGGAAGAGACTTCCCAATCTCCTCCTATTATTTCTTATGATGAATCAGGTAACGAGGAGGAGCTTTCTATTCAACCAATCTCATCAATAAGGAGCTCAAAGAGGAAGGTTGAACCTACACATAATGTGAAGAAGAAAAAGAAAAGAAGGAGAAACAAAGGTAAAAAGGTATACCTTCCAAAGGATGTTGCTCCTACTACTTGTGATAATGATAATTGCTATACTATTGGTGCTATCCATACTATTAATGATGAGAGTGATTATGCTTATGATATGAAAAGGCCCAAGCTTGGGGAAGCTATGTTTGATAAGAATGACATATTTGAGAATATATTTGCTAAAATTAATGTTTGTCCCAAGCTTGGGGATGCTACATTTAGTGAACAAGATATTTTTAGCCCCCCCAAGCTTTGATGAGCAAATTTATTATGATGAAAGCATGCCTCCTATCTTTGATGATTATTGTGATGAAACGCATGCTATAAAGAATAATGATAACCATGAAACTTGTCATCTTGATCTTAATTTTCAATCATATGATAGTTATTTTGTTGAGTTTTCTCCCACTACTATTCATGAGAAGAAAATTGCTTATGTGGAGAGTAGTAAATTTTCTATGCAAGTAGATCATGAAAAGAATGCTTTAGGTGCTGGTTATATTGTTGAATTCATTCATGATGCTACTGAAATTTTTTATGAGGGAGGAACATATGCTTGTAGGAATTGCAATAATATCAGGTTTCCTCTCTATGTGCTTAAAGTTTTGAAGTTATGCTTGTTTTACCTTCCTATGCAAGTTGATTATTGTTCCCATAAGTTGTTTGCTCACAAAATCCGGTGCTCATAAAATTGGGTTGCCTCCCAACAAGCGCTATCGTTTAACGCCCCTAGCTAGGCATTATGATTTCAATGATAATCACATAAAAGATAAGAATTGAAACATAAAGAGAGCATCATGAAGAATATGACTAGCACGTTTAAGCCTAACCCACAGTGCCCGAATTGTTAAAAATCACCAGGACGTGATAAATAGTGATTCCAATTGCTTCTAATCAATAAACAAATTGTCCAGGTCGTCTAATTTTGGTAGAATTTTTGGAGTTTCAGAAGTTTGCGTTAGTTACAGATTACTTCAGACTATTCTGTTTTTGACAGATTCTGTTTTCATTGTGTTGTTTGCTTATTTTGATGACTCTATGGCTAGTAAAATAGTTTATAAACCATAGAGAAGTTGGAATACAGTAGGTTTAACACCAATATAAATAAAGAATGAGTTCATTACAGTACCATGAAGTGGTGTTTTGTTTTCTTTCGCTAACGGAGCTCACGAGTTTTCTGTTAAGTTTTGTGTTGTGAAGTTTTCAAGTTTTGGGTAAAGATTCGATGGACTATGGAATAAGGAGTGGAAAGAGCCTAATCGTGGGGATTCCCAAGGCACCCCAAGGTAATATTCAAGGACAACCAAGAGCCTAAGCTTGGGGATGCCCCGGAAGGCATCCCCTCTTTCGTCTTCATTCATCGGTAACTTTACTTGGAGCTATATTTTTATTCACCACATGATATGTGTTTTGCTTGGAGCATCATTTTATTTTCTTTAGCTTTGCTTGCTGTTTGAATAAAGTATCAAGATCTGAAATTATTAAATGGGAGATTCTTCACCTGGTTGCATAATTATTCGACTACTCATTGATCTTCACTTATATCTTTCCGAGTAGTTTGTCATTTGCTCTAGTACTACACTTATATCTTTTAGAGCACGGCCGTGGTTTTATTTTGTAGAAATAGATGAAATCTCATGCTTCACTTATATTATTTTGAGAGTCTTAAGTAGCATGGTAATTTGCTTAAAATCTTAATATGCTAGGCATACAAGATTTGTAAGAATTCTTATGAGTGTGTTGAATACTACGAGAAGTTTGATGCTTGATGATTGTTTTGAGATATGGAGGTAGTGATATTAAAGTTGTGCTAGTTGAGTAGTTGTGAATTTGAGAAATACTTGTGTTGAAGTTAGCAAGTCCCGTAGCATGCACGTATGGTTAAAGTTGTGTAACAAATTTGAAACATGAAGTGTACCTGGCTTGTGCATCCTTGTGAGTGGCGGTCGGGGACGAGCGATGGTCTTTTCCTACCAATCTATCCCCCTAGGAGCATGCGCGTAGTACTTGGTTTTTGATGACTTCTAAATTTTTGCAATAAGTATATGAGTTCTTTTGACTAATGTTGAGTCCACGGATTATACGCACTTTTACCTTTCCACCATTGCTAGCCTCTTCGGTACCGTGCATTGCCCTTTCTCACCTTGAGAGTTGGTGCAAACTTCGCCAGTGCATCCAAACCCCGTGATACGATACACTCTATCACACATAAACCTCCCTATATCTTCCTCAAAACAGCCACCATACCTACCTATTTATGGCATTTCCATAGCCATTCCGAGATATATTGCCATGCAACTTTCCACCGTTCTGTTCATCATCATCATGACATACATTACTTTTGTCATATTGCCATTGCATGATCACGTAGTTGACATCGTATTTGTGGCAAAGCCACCATGCATTATTTTTCATACATGTCACTCTTGATTCATTGCACCATCCCGGTACACCGCCGGAGGCATTCATAGAGTCATACTATGTTCTAGTATCGAGTTGTAATCATTGAGTTGTAAATAAATAGAAGTGTGATGATCATCATTCGATAGAGCATTGTTCCCCCCAAAAAAAGATAAAGGCCAAAGAAAAAAAAGAAGGCCCAGAAAATAAATAAAAAAGGGGCAATGCTACTATCCTTTATTCCACACTTGTGCTTCAAAGTAGCACCTTGTTCTTCATGTAGTGAGTCTCATATATTGTGCTTCAAAGTAGCACCATGTTTTTCATATAGTGAGTTGTCTTGTTCATACTAGTGGGAATTTTTCATTATAGAACTTGTCTTGTATATTCCTACGATGGGCTTCCTCAAAATGCCCTTGGTCTTCATGAGCAAGCAAGGTGGATGCACACCCACTAGTTTTCTTTTGTTGAGCATTCTTAGCTCTAGTGCATCCATTGCATGGCAATCCCTACTCCTCATGTTGACATCAATTGATGGGCATCTCCATAGCCCGTTGATTATCCTCGTCAATGTGAGACTTTCTCCTTTTTTGTCTTCTCCACACAATCCCCATCATCATATTCTATTCCACCCATAGTGCTATATCCATGGCTCACGCTCATGTATTGCGTGAAGGTTGAAAAAGTTTGAGATTATTTAAGTATGAAACAATTGCTTGGCTTGTCATCGGGGGTATAGAAGTTGGGAACATCTTTGTGTTACAAAAATGAAGCATAGCCTAACTATATGATTTTGTAGGGATAAACTTTCTTTTGCCATGCTATTTTGAGAAGACATGATTACTTTGATTAGTATGCTTGAAGTATTATTATTTTTATGTCAATATGAACTTTTGTCTTGAATCTTTCGGATCTGAATATTCATATCACAAGTAAGAAGAATTACATTGAAATTATGCCAAGTAGCACTCCGCATCAAAAATTATCTTTTTTATCATTTACCTACTCGAGGACGAGCAGGAATTAAGCTTGGGGATGCTTGATACGTCTCCAACATATCTATAATTTTTGATTGCTCCATGCTATATTATCTACTGTTTTAGGCAATATTGGGCTTTATTTTCCACTTTTATTATTTTTGGGACTAACCTATTAACCGGAGGCCCAGCCCAGATTTGCTGTTTTATGCCTATTTCAGTATTTCGAGGAAAAGGAATATCAGACGGAGTCAAAACGGAACGAAATCAACTGGCGAAGTTATTTTTGGTAGGAAACCCACCTGATGGACTTGGACCCCACGTCAGAAGATACGGGAGGTGCTCACGAGGGTGGGGGCGCGCCCTCCCCCCTGGGCGCGCCCCTGCCTCGTGGGGGCGCGCCCTCCCCCCGTAGCTCCACCGACGTACTCCTTTCACCCATATATACCTACGCACCCTAAAACTTCCAGAATAGAACCTAGATCGGGAGTTCCGCCGCCGCAAGCCTCCAGAGCCACGAAAAACCAACCGGGACCCTTTCCGGTACCCTGCCGGAGGGGGGATCCATCTCCGGTGGCCATCGTCATCATCCCGGCGCTATCCATGACGAGGAGGGAGTAGTTCACCCTCGGGGCTAAGGGTATGTACCAGTAGCTATGTGTTTGATCTCTCTCTCTCGGGTTCTCTCTCGTGTTCCCTATATGGCACGATCTTCATGTATCCCGAGCTTTGCTATTGTAGTTGGATCTTATGATGTTTCTCCCCCTCTACTCTCTTGTGATGAATTGAGTTTCCCCTTTGAAGTTATCTTATAGGATTCAGTCTTTATGAGAACACTTGATGTATGTCTTGGTGATCAACTTACGGGTTTCGTGACATTGGGAACCTATGCATAGGGGTTGGCACACGTTCTTGATTCTCCAGTAGAATCTTTGGGGCACTCTTTGAAGTACTTTTATGTTGGTTGGATAAATCTGAGATTGTGTGATGCATATCGTATAATCTCTACGTTTGTTCTCCGCTATTAGTGGCTTTGGAGTGACTCTTTGTTGCATGTTGAGGGCTTGTCATATGATCTATCTATGTTATTATTGTTGAGAGAACTTACACTAGTGAAAGTATGAACCCTAGGCCTTGTTTCCTATCATTGCAATACCATTTACGCTCACTTTTACCGCTCGCTACCTTCCTGTTTTTATATTTTCAGATTACAAAAACCCATATCTACCGTCCATATTGCACTTGTATCACCATCTCTTCGCCGAATTAGTGCACCTATACAATTTACCGTTGTATTGGGTGTGTTGGGGACACAAGAGACTTTTTGTTATTTTGTTGCAGGGTTGTTTGTGAGAGACCATCTTCCTCCTATGCCTCTCACGGATTGATAAACCTTAGGTCATCCACTTGAGGGAAATTTGCTACTGTCCTACAAACCTGTGCACTTGCAGGCCCAACAACGTCTACAAGAAGAAGGTTGTGTAGTAGACATCAACGAACAGTACCCCGGTCAATCGAGCCGGTGGATGAACAGGACCCCGTGGAGGGCTGGATGAACAAGACCCCATGGAGGGCTGGTTGAACAGTAGCCGGTGGAGGGCTGGTTGAACAGTAGCCGGTGGAGGACTGGATGAATAGTAGCCTGTGGAGGGGTGGTTGAACAGGACCCCATGGAGAGGGCTAGTTGAACAGTAGCCGGTGGAGGAGCGCGCGGTGGAGGCTGGATGAACAGGAGCCCGTGGATGAACAGTCGCAGGTGGAGGCTAGGGGAGGTCGACGGTGGATGAAGAGTATCCCATGTAGTCCTGTTTTGCGGTACGCCACACCCCTCCCGATGATTAGGACCCCCGTTTGGACCATAGCGCTCCAACACAAGTCCGTTTCCTCCGTTTTGCGGTATGCCACACCCCGTTTCAACCGTAGGAGGTCCGTTTCCTCCGTTTTGTGGTACGCCAGACCCCTCTAGATGAACAGGATCCCATTGCCACCGTGGTCGGTCGAACACAAGGCCGTTTCCTCCATTCTGCGGTATGCCAGGCCTCGTTTCCATCACCTGTTCCGTCCAAGACGGTTGGCTCCCGATGAACAACACGCGTTCCGTTGCCTCCTGATGAACACGACACATTCTGTTGCCTCCCCATGGACACGACGATGACGCAGTTTCTCCGTTGCGACCCAGCCACAGACATGTACACGAGCCCTGGCCGTACATATGCGCGAGTAGGCGTTCGAGACCCCGCCCATATGTACGTATGTGGCTGTATTTTCTTTCTTGCACCCTGGCCGCTGTACGTACGTGTACATGCTACGTGCGCGCCTCTACTACCACACGTGCGCACCTCTACTACCACACGTGCGCGCCTCTACATCGACCAATATGTACGTACATGTTCGCGACCAGAATGACAACGCTACGTATGCTTTGACCGGGTAGGTCTCGACTGTCAGGCACTTCCCTGCGTGTGAAGATGTAACTGGTGGGTCCCAACGATCAGGAAGGAAATGTTTTTTTTGTGAAATATGGTGGCCCGTCCGGTGGGTCCCTGTTGTCAGGTGGAGGAATCATTATTTTCCGTGAAATAAGGACGCACTTCCTTGCTGCGACCATGGACCCAGCTGTCAGCCTCTCCACGTACAGTACTCTTCCAATGGAAGTTGTTCCTTGACCACGTTGACCACGCCGTGGCGAGAGCACCAGGGCGATGAACGACGGCGAGGCCTAGGAAGGGGACAACACGGAGCCGGGGAAGACGTGGCAGTGGATGCCCACGCGGAGAAGAGTACGAGGGTTCACTGGTTCGGCTACGGTGTGAGGCTGCCGTCGCTGCAGGGCCTGGCCAGCGGTGGGAGTAGTCGGGGCGGTGAGGCCTCCGCGGCATCACAGTCGGCCATGGGTGTCGGTGTCAAAACGAGCGGATCTCGGGTAGGGGGTCCCGAACTATGCATCTAAGGTTGATGGTAACAGGAAACAGGGGACACAATGTTTACACAGGTTCGGGCCCCCTCTATGGAGGTAATACCCTACTTCCTGCTTGATTGATCTTGATGAATGTAAGTGTTACAAGAGTTGATCTACCACGAGATGGTAATGGCAAAAACCCTAGAAGTCTAGCTTGTATGACTATCTCCTCCCTTCGAATAAGCCCTTCAGTTTATATAGACACAGGAGGGGATTAGGGTTGTACAAAGTAGGTTACAGAGAAAGGAATCTTCATATTTGGACGCCAAGCTTGCCTTCCACACCAAGGAGAGTCACATCCGGACATGGGAGAGAGTGTTCGGTCTTGTATCTTCACAGCCCATTAGTCCGGCCCGTGTCCAACAGGCCGGATGCCCGAGGACCCCTTAGTCCAGGACTCCCTCAGTAGCCCATGAACCAGGCTTCAATGACGAGGTGTCTGATGCATAGATTGTCTTCGGCATTGCAAGGCGGGTTCCCCTTTCTGAATACTCCAAAATAGTCTTCGGCTGCAACGAATGTGTCCGGTTCTGCAACACAAGTACCACACACAACCGCAGAGAGTATAGTATTTCACGAGTCCAATCCGCTGACAACTTTTTGTAACGTGACATCACATCTGCGTGGTCATTATTTCGAACCCTTTTCGTTCGCCGTTCCATGTTTCGAGATGCGTTTTTCATTGGCACATCTTGTCGAAGCAGAGATCGTGTCCCCTCATTGCGGGATTCTCATTAATACGGGCGTGGGTAACCAAACTATTCCATTGGCATGATTCCTTAGGAATAGGTAGGTTTCCAGGCTTAGGAGGGGGCGTTCGATATCCATTGCCTTTATATAGGAGCCAAGGGACGTCTCTTTCTTTCACGCCGACCTTTCCTCAGCCCTTCCAACCTCGAGTTCCAGCACCCAAGGTTCAACTTCATTGCTCCAAGCTTCCCCATCATGTCCGGACCCAGCCCACAGGGTCGATGGGTGGCTTCCTTTGTTACAGAGGAGGACATTACGAAGCTCCAGGTGGCCAGATACCTGACCGCGGAGATCCCCCACAGGCTTCCTGCTCAAGGACAGGTTATTCCTACTCCCAGATCCAGCGAGAGGGTCGTATTCATCTCCCACTTCCTCCGAGGGCTAGTATTCGCTCTTTATCCCTTCGTCCGAGGGCTCATGTTTTATTGGGACTAGATTTTCACGATCTAGCCCCAGATTCTTTTCTTCACGTCTCGACGTTCATTATCACGTGTGAGACCTTTCTCCATATTCCCCCACACTTTGGCTTATGGCTCAAGACCTTTAGTGTGAAGCCGAAGGTAGTCGATGGGGAACAAGCGGAGTGCGGTGGTGCAATAGTGAGCAAGCTTACCAATACTATCTGGCTAAAAGGCTCCTTCACGGAAATTTACAACCTATGGAGGGGGAGTGGTTTTACGTCACTGAACCCCGCGGTACCAAGTGGGCAGCTATACCTGCGTTCCGATTTGGCCCTCCGTTACAGCTTGCATCATGGATTAAAAAGGGGCTAGATTGGGGATCAGTTGATGAAGTACATACTCTACAGAGCCGCATCCGGTGCCTAATTTAGAAGGACATCGATCTTATCAACGTGATTCAAGTAATGCTAGTTCGCCGGGCCCTGCCGGGCCAGCGACAACCTCTTCATATGTGGGAGTTTAATCTGGAAGGACCATGGACCCTCCAACACTTCTTCCGCACTACACACAAAGGAATGTGGAAGTTGTTTTTTGGGACACGAACATAGTGGCCGGACACCACCGAGGACATCAGCCTCGATTGCAACCATCCGGATACCTCGGTAGGTGCTCGACTCCTGGACAATTTTTGGCTAAGTATCCCATAACACGATACTGAGCAAACTATCTTCTTCCAGGGCTGGATAAAGAAAGCGGAGCGAATTAGGTGTCTGGCCCCCCATCACAAAGACTCAGCGGATCCCATGCTGACATGGATGCTCGCCCTGGCACCGTACCAGGTGCCTGTGAAGGAGGACAAGGCGGAGAGCGAGAAGACCAAAGGTGGCCTTTATTCCGAAGGTATATCGGACTCTGTGTCCGGGGAGATCAGAGTTCCCTTACCCGAAGACAAAAGTGAAGGAGAAGCCAACATCCCTTCTCCCCATGGTAAGAAAAGGGCCGCCTCCGAAGGTTGGGAGGAAAAGGCTCCTAAGCGAGGCAAGATGCCCCTGTAGGGTGGCTCGGGCTTGGATGACGATGTTGTCGCATAGTTCCACAGTGAGGACAAGCCTATATCCAAATCGTAAGTGAACAAGGGTGTTTTGAACATATCCCATTCCTTTCCCGTTATGAAGGTAACATCTAGAATATATGTTTTTGCAGCTCGGCACACAGTCCTCTTCAACAATCCTCTTCCTAGGGGATCTTCTCCCGGAGATGATGGAAAGCGAGACGCCTCCACCGACCTCCTCACCCAATAGGGCGGACGACTTCGAGGTGTCGTCCTGGAGGGTCTCTCCCGATCAACAAGTAGTGCGAGGGATGATGAAGACATTACCCGAAGGTGGCACTTCGGTTGCCCAGGGTCCGGGGGCCGACAATAAAGGCCCCGGACTATCCGGTTTACAGCCGGAGACGACTCTAAGCATGAGTAAAAGGATCCCTTCGAAGGGAGGCCATACTCCTACAGCTGCTTCCGGGGATCCAGAAGCGGCGAATATATTGACGGACATGCTGCGACAAGAGTCCGTCTTAGAGGAACATCGTACCTTGATGGGTACGGTGGTTGAGAGGGTTCTGTCCGCGAAAAGCGGATTGAATATAGCCTTCATGATCCTACTAAGAGGCTTTGAGGTTTATAATGTAATTTTTCGATTGTGCTTTATTCGCAAAATGCACCTTTGTATAAATAGTAGCCCCTGAGACTCGGATTGGCTTCCCAAGGGAGGCGATCAGAGGATCAAAAAAGATATGTCGAGGAAATAATCTTATTAATTGGAACACAGGCTGTTATCTCCCTGGCGACTGCTCGGACTACAGAGGTTGCAGATCTGAAGCGAGCTTAAAATATAAGCATGACGCTAAGGATTGTATACTGATATATGCATGAATGCAGATGGTGCCGCCGCAGTTGAGATCCTTCGGGCTGAGCTAGCCCAGGCCAATGAGCAGGCCCGGATTAGTAATGCGGCTGCCAAAAAGGCATCTGCCGAATTAAAGGCTGAACAGGCTCCTCGGCGCCAATACGAGGAGAGTATCCACGATGGCGCTTGAGCTAAAGGATGCCGCTAGCCGTTGTGAATTCTCGAGAAGGATAATAAAGCCAGAACGGCTGATCTTTACAAGGCCTTACGAGAGGCGAGAGAAGCGCGGTCCGAGTCTAGAGCGGCCCGAGAGGAGATCCGGCAAGCTGGGGAGATCGCGGCTGGTAAGCCCTTTTTATTACAAACTAAGTTCAGCGATCCAAATTATGCCCCTCTTAATCAAGTGTGGAGTTCTCCAGACGTGTTATTGGACTTGCTGAAGAGTGCTTCCGATGCGGCGCAGTTTTACCAAGCGCAAGAAGGGTATGCAACGGAGAAGCTTTTCTGGTCACAATTCGGTGTGTCAAAGCGCCCACTGTTGCTGAACGAATAGATGACCCAATGGGCCGAGCTCCACAGGATATCTGGTTTTGCCATGAAGGACGTCGTGGTCCGGCTGTGGCCGACCGAGACAATTCCAGATAGTTATTTTGGTTTGGTGGGGCGACTTGCTAATGCGGTGCCGGGTATCGATGTCGTTAAGTGGTCAACGTGCATTGAAGGTGCATGGATGGCCTTTGCCCGCGTCAAGACATACTTGGCAAAGATGAAGGGCACCGATGTTGTAGTGAAGAGTCCACCCAACCCAAGGGCAAGGACCATCACGCAGCAGAGCATTATTTTGAGGATGTCTTAGAGGGTGCCCACTTGATAGAGGGTCAATGCTCGAAAGACATGATATTCGAGTAAAATGTATGGAAATTGTAAAAGACAATATGATAATAATAAGGCTATTTTCTTTGTAGTTTCGCCTAAAAAACTTTTTTTCCTCCTGTGCGGCCGTTTTTGTATAATTTGAAAGTTTTCCAGTTGTCGGCTTCAGCCCCCTCCATAAAATACGGGGGTGTTTGGAAAAGAATTTGATCACTCTTAACCCAAGGTATTGGTCCATGAAGGAGGTGTCGATGCGGTGAACTAGGCAATCAGACTATAGGGCGTTAACACTTTCACTTAGCCATAGGAGTTTTATGATGGGTCTACGATATAGCCCCTGGTATGTACGCGGCTTATTCCAATACGGTGCATACATATATGACCTGAAGAAAAGGTCCTTCGTATAATACGTAGGGAATCACAAAAGATTCCGATAAGTCATGAGTGGTTGACCAGCTCTCGCCGCATCCTGATTGTCAGTTTTCGGCTTTCTCTACTGAGGTGCTTGACCAGATGAACCGGAAGCACAATCGCAGTAGTTCTCCCTTTACTACCCTAGCCGATAGAGCGGAATGTAAGGTAGCAAGCCCATGAGCCGGGCAACCCAACTATTGACCCAAGACATGATTCAGAGCTGATGCTTATAAGGCCAAACTCGTGACGCCGAAGTATGCTATAAAGTTGTTCGGACTTTATGGCAACTCATTTGTTCCCATACCGAGCCCCTGGCAAGTTATGCCGAGGTGCGTGTGTGAAACAGCCAAAGGAGAAAAATTCAGTTCTTTAGAAAAAAGCGAATACTAAATACAAATTATGTTCACTAGGAGTTGAGTAATATGCCAATTGTCATTTTAAAAATAACAATGCCACAACCCCGGCTATCTGACATGCGGGGGTCGAAGGCTGAGGAAAAGGCACTTTACAGGCTCGAAATAGAGAGTGCGGTATACAAAAAGTTATTTTGGACCTCCTGTCGCACGTCTGCGCCGCCTTTCCTCCGAGAAGGGACTCCTTGACAGGAATAGCCTATGGGTGAGTGTACGAACCCGAACTCCGATAGAGTCCATGAGATGACCAGCCTTTGAGCCACCTGTGGAAAGTATAATGAAAAAGAAAGAGTAGTTAGAAAAATGGAGGTTATGGGAGTACTTGTAGGCCCGTCCGTATTGTGCTTCCGCCGATGCCCGGGGTATTTTAAGTGCATAATTATGTATGCGTGGTACAGACTTCGCAGGTAGATGAGGCGAACGGCGGAAGCCGAACTGCTAGTCCAGCTTCACATTGATCGGTCCTGTTGAATAGAGACCGGCGGCTTAATAGCCGACGAGGTATGCGGTTTGATAAGGCCGATGTGTACTTCGACTGAGGTAGCCGTAGTATGATCTTCTGTACGGAGGGAGCATTCCGTGCGCTCCCCTGTAGGGGTGTGTGTCACGTATACCATGTTCACTGTTTTTACTTCTGGGGGAAATTGCTTCTGACCCCCGGTGTTTGGCTGGTGAGTCTCTTTGTCGTCACTGTCACCGGGCGGCCTCTTCCCCTTGTGTTCGGCATTGAGCTTGCCGGCCTGTTGGAAGAGCCAACAACTTCTGTTGGTGTGGTTAGCTGGTTTATCGGGGTTGCCATGAATCTGGCAGGGCCGATCCAATATCTTGTCTAAATTGGATGGTCCGTCTCTGTTTGCCTTGAATGGCTTTTTCCGTTGACCGGGTTCGGGGCCGCTGAATCCGGCGTTGACCGCTGTGTCGTGCGTTCCTTCATTATTATTTCGATGCTTATGTTTACTGCGTCGTGGCTTGCCGTTTCCGTCTCGGACTTTGGAAGTGCCCGGATCGCTGGCACTATTCCTTCTACGAGTGAGTCAGCTGTCTTCTCCCGCGCAAAAGCGGGTCATCAGAGCGGTAAGGGCTGACATGGATTTTGGTTTTTCTTGACCGAGGTGGCAGGTGAGCCACTCGTCCCGGACGTTGTGTTTGAAGGCCACTAGGGCTTCTGTGTCCGGACAGTCGACAATTTGGTTGTGTTTAACTAAGAACCTAGTCCAGAGCTTCCTGGCTGACTCTCTGGCCTACTGGATGATGTGACTTAAGTCATCGGCATCTAGTGGCCGGACATATGTACCTTGGAGGTTATCGTGGGAGGCGTCTTCCAAATCTTCCCAGCTGCTAATAGAATTTTCAGGCAGATTGTTTAACCAGAGCCGAGCTGGTCCTTTGAGTTTTAATGGGAGGTATTTGATGGCGTGAAGGTCATATCCGCGGGCCATATGAATGTGGAGAAGAAAACCCTCAATCCATACCGCGGGATCTGTTGTTCCATCATATGATTCGATATTCACGGGTTTAAACCCTTCTGGGAATTCATGCCTTATTATCTCGTCAGTGAAGCAGAGTGGGTGTGCGGCGCCTCTATATCGGGCCACATCACGATGTAGCTCAGACGGAGTCCGTCTGCGGTTTTCGGCCCGGGCGTGAATAGGCGTGTCACATCCGAATAGATAGCCGTCGTCGCGCGTCGGGGCACGCCCTCGCGATCCGTAGATCGATCCGGTACGTCCTGCTCTACTATCTAGGTCCTGCCGAAGGTCATATGTATAACCCCGAGTTGTTTTATCTTTGTATTTATGGTGAGGTGCAGTAGGCTGGTGTTCGGCTTGAGTTGCCGCTTTGTCCCGACCACGTGGTGGTCGGTCAGCCGCATTGTGCGATGATGGTACGGGCTCCGGCGCCTCGTCATCAAACTGAGGTAGCAATTTTCTCTTTGGGTAACTTTTGGCTGGGCGCTCGAGGCCGTATTCTTCGGCTGCCAGGACATCAGTCCATTTGTCGTTGAGTAGATCTTGGTCAGCTTGAAGCTGCTGTTGCTTCTTTTTTAGGCTCCTTGCAGTGGCTATTAACCGGCGCTTAAGGTGCTCCTGCTCGAGAGCTTCCTCAGGCACGAGGAAATCCTCATTGCCGAGGCTCACCTCATCCTCGGAGAGCGGAAGATAATGTCGGATTCCGGGTTCCAGCAAAACCCTTGAGGTTCGAACACTGGGGTGCGCGCGAAGATCTCTCCCCCCTCTAGCTAGCTCGCATCATGATCTCATGGCCTAGCTCGACGAACCCAAAGAACAAAGGGACACAAGATTTATACTGGTTCGGGCCACCGTTGTGGTGTAATACCCTACTCCAGTGTGATGTGGTGGATTGCCTCTTGGGCTGAGGATGAACAGTTACAAGGGAAGAACAGCCTCGCGAGGAGAGGTGTTCTTGTGCTTGGTGACCTTGTGTAAGGCTATGGATGGAGTGGCTCCGATCCCAGATGAGTTGCCTTCTACGGTGCTGGCTAGTCCTATTTATAGAGGCCTTGGTCCTCTTCCCCAATATTGAGCGGGAAGGGATGCCATAACGGCCAATTTTAAGGGGGACAACTTGTACAAGCTATCCTGACTAAAGGTGGTCTTCGCCTGCTAAAGGCTCTGGTGATGATGCCGGTGACCCCCGTCTTGCCGTCCTTCTGGTCTTGGTCTCGTTGCACCGATATGGAAACCTTTGCCTGATGCCTCAGGACTCCTCGCCTGCGCTTGCCCCTTTAGCACCAAAGAGGAAGCAACGATACTCTGTGCACAGGCGCCCGCCTGGTCTTGTGCATCATGGCTTACGTCAAGGGAACCTCGCGAGGTTCCCCTTGCCTTGATCTCTCCTCCCCTCGCGAGCCAGCCTGGTGAGGCTGCCCTCGAGGAGGTCTTGCGTTGTCCGCCTCGCGAGGCTTGGCCCCTCGTGAGGCTCTTGAGTGTTCGCTGGTGAAGATGGGCCGTACAGGGCTGCTGGCGGAGACACGCTGTGGGCCGTAGGCAGGCAAGTCTGGGGACCCCCGTTCCCAGAACGCCGACAATAGCCCCCGGGCCCAAGGCACGTTCAGGCTTGTCTTCGAGGCGAAGCCAAGGGGCAAGTGCGGAGCGCCGCAGGCACCAATAGCCTGCGGCCTTGGTTGACGCATAGCGATTGATTGGACGTGGGCATCTCTGCTTCCCCATGCTACCTCGGCAACTTCCCAACTTGACAAGTTCCTGCTGCATGCAAGGAAAAACCATCGTTACCTATGATCATGGGGGTCGCCGGTAGGCCTTCTCGTGTTATAAATGGGGAGGGGCGGAGCCCCCGTCGCCCATCACTTCCTTCTCTACTCGTTCCTTCTCCCTTGATCCATTGCTAGTAGCAACTCCCATGGCGCCCATGAAGAGGTTCTCGGCCGCAGAGAAGGTTAAGGTCCACCAGGACCGCCGCCCAAGAGGGGGCACGGCCACCCCCGCAAGCACAGCTCGACCCCTGCCGTGGCCGCCCGCGGCCGCGGTGGTGCCGCTTCGCGTGGTGGGAGCCGCCCATGTTGTGGCAGCCCCGTCGATGAAGGGAGGCGCGCCATGGTCGCCCGGCCTCCCCGGCCACGCTTCCACTCTGTGGAAGTGCTACCGGAGTTCGTCATGTGGTTAGAGAACCCGGCTGGCACTTGGCTTCAGCTCCCGCGCAACTCACGATCTTTGGCCAACACGATGATGATAAGGAAACTCTACAGGAATCGATCTTCTTAAAGATCGAGCAACTCACGATCAACTCACGAAATGAGAACTTGAACAACTCTTGAGCTGAGACACAAACACACATCAGAGATGATGGTAAGTACAAACGACGAGGTTTGATTTGGTGGGCAACAATTCCATGCTTAAGAAAATGGTAGATGGTTTCAAGATAGCGATGAAATAATTGCCATGATTCCATAATGGGGCACCCTAGAATATTCTTTGAAGTGGTAAAAATAATTACTTTTGATTCATAGATCATAGAAACTCTCTATACCAGCCAAAGGCAAATTACAATTGATCGTTTGAACGAATTCGAAAGAATGGCATACTCAGTTCGGTGGCGCCTCTTCGCGTGGTGGGAGCCGCCCATGTTGTGGCAGCCCCGTCGATGAAGGGAGGCGCGCCATGGTCGCTCGGCCTCCCCAGCCGCGCTTGCACTCTGCGGAAGTGTTGCCGGAGTTCGTCGTGTGGTCAGAGAACCCGGTCGGCACTTGGCTTCAGCTCCCGTGCTCCTTTGCCGGCGAGCTGCCAGCCACAGGTCCAGGCAGGCTCTGGCTGTAGGCGGACGGCTGCTGCAGCAAAGCTTCCTGGGTCACGGTTGAGGTCTCCGTCGCGGGAAACGCAGCCCTAGCCCGGGGCTGGCAGACGTTTGCCCGCACAAACGGCCTAGGCAGGCGGTGCGCCCTCCACTTCAAATATGATGACGACGCGACCCTCCACGTGAGGGTGTTCGGAGAAGATGGACGGCGTGTCGGGTGCTGCCCCGAGGACAATGACGGCGATGAGGTGCTCGGCCTTGGCGACGGCTGTGATGAGGGTAAGAATGACCTTGCGCTCGGTGCTGGCCGCTGCTCGTCCAGCTACGGCGGTTCTTCTCCGACGACAGCTCCAGCAGCGGCGGCTATGACCAGCCGCCACGCTGCCGCGCCCACTTCGAGGGTGGCAGCGGGTCGTCTGGTCGCCGCACCCCGATGAAGTGTGAGGACGGGTCCGACTGAGCCCAGGAGAGAGTCATGTATCCATCCCCGTGGACGGCTGTAGGGCACGCGCTGCTTTTGTTTCGTCCTTTCTTCCTGCATTAAGAGAGACAAGTATGTGGCCCCGTAGAGGCGTGCAACGAACCATGATCTCCAAGTTGCTATGCCATGTTTATTTTTTTCCTATGTTATGTTGCAGCACCAACGTTTTATGCAGGTGCGTAGGAATAACTTAGCTCGACGCGCCCGAAGTAGTAGTTTCCGCCTCAGGAGGCGCGTGTTAGTACCTGACGAGGCCTCCATGGCTCGGGAGGCATTTGGGGATTGCAAAAGTTCATTAGGAAACTCTTATCCTCTGAGCTCTTCCGAGCCCTGGTCCCATGCGTAGCCGGCCATGACCCAGTGCCTTGCATCGCGGTACCTGAGGGGCACGAATTGAGGGAGGTGCACCAATTCGTGAGCTCGAGCGAGGATGCCTTGCGAAGAATAGGAGAAACGCTCACGAGGGCCCCTGTCCAGCCCCCTCGCGAGGCATGCCAGGGAGAGAACGGGTCAAGACGGGGAACCGAGGGTAGAAAAAGGAGCAAAAAGGCAGGGGAACCAGAAAGCCTCGCGAGGAACACCAGAAAGCAAATTCTCGTTAAAGAGGGGCAAGCCAACTGCGGAAACCAAATGAAAAGCTGCCTCCGGCACCTAGTCTAGTCTTCTTGTCTTCTCACCAGTGCGGAGCTAAGTGCTGCCACTAGGACATGTGAGGGAGGCCCCGAGGCCCGAGGGCGACACTCCGGAGACTCCGGGGCATGTACAGCTCCACTATTATTACGTGAGTGTCACGAGCGGAGACCTTCATAGGCACTCGGCCTTCTTCACAGGCGTCGGGCCTTGCTTCATGGGTAGAACTTCCGGAGGTGCTGGATGTTCCAGGCGTTCTGGATGGGGGTACCGTCCTGTGTCTCCAGGGGCGCGGCGCCAGGCCTGGAGACGTGGGTGTCGGTTTACAAAAAGGGGGGTACACTTTTTATACCCCTATAACTGTGCACGGGCAGTCTGAGCCATGGGCACCACCACACCAAGCACGGCAAGGGAGGTGAGCCAGGGTAAGACCGAAGCTCAAGAGAACTAGAATGACACCAAGAGCGAAGGGGACGAAGCGAACTCCCCCGGCAAGATCCTTGCCTGGAGATAGTTTTAGCAACCCCGGCAAGACCCTTGCCGCGGCGACTCGCCCCATGCCTACGGAGAAAATCACCCTTGAGTCCACTGCCCCCAAAGGGCAAGGATTCGGGGACATCCCCGTGGTGGCATGCAGATCTTTATGAAGACATTCAAGATCAGATACACACTAAGGAGACGACAACCCTTGGCGGGATCCCAGCCGAGGAAGACCACAAGGCCCCCGGCAAGCGCCTTGTCGGGGACGACAGCAGGCGCCTCGGCAAGACCCTTGTCGGGGCCCCGGCAAGGCTCTTGCCGAGGACACCCGCAGGGCCACCATCAGGCCCACGCCGACTAAACCTCCACCACCTCATGCATGCAGCTGCCGCCCCAACCAGCTGGGCAGGCACCTGCCTGGTGGCATACAGATCTTCGTGAAGACCCACCACTGTGCCACCTCAGCTGCCTGCCTACCTACATGGCATCACAGGCATCGCTGGCCTGGGCGCGTGTCGACACAAGAAGGAGCGGCGACGGACGAGACAGGTTTCTCCCCCGTGCCCGATAAAGCAAGGACACGTAAGCTAGACGCATTAAATGCGCCTTGTCATGTAATGCGGAGAATAACCTCGCATCACTGTACCCTTTCCACCTCCTGTGTGCCACTATGGCAACCCCTTTTTTTCTATAAAAGGAGGCCCGAGGCGACCAGGAGGAGGATTCAGCTTTTTGGAGCTCCTCACGCCCCATAGCTAGCTCAAGAACACAGATATACAGTCCACCAAAGCAGGAGTAGGGTTTTACGCATCCTCGCGGCCCGAACCTGGATAAATGAACCATGTGCTATCTGTTTGATCCGCTCTTCTCACGACCCCGCGCCCCGCTAACCGTAGTAGGGATTCTTGTGATCCCATTGGTGTCGTTCCCACCGACATCTTTGGCGCGCCAGGTAGGGGGCGCAGTTGTGAGAATCGGCTCTAGCGGTTAGCCCAGCACTCCTTCGTCTTCGTGGCTCTTGGAGAAGGGAGGAGGCCGGAAGAACAGCACTCGAGCGACTACAAACAGGAGCTAAGTTACATTGAACCCCGGATATTTCCATTCTATTATATAAAGTTATTATCCTCGGAGCTGTCGTTCTTTGTACAAAAAGAAACTTGTACGCAAATGGGGCCCTCCCCGATCGGCAATGCCTTTGTTCTGTTTCAAGTCCACTCTATGGTTCAAATGGCTGCGTTGGAAACGGTAGGGTAGCCTTCCGCAATTGGCATGGCTCTCAACTCTAACTCGAGTCAAACTCGACAGTTCGAGCGGCTGCGTTAAGGGTGGTAAGGTGGCTCACCCGGCAGCACGTCCACCCGGCAGGCCAATGGGGACTCGTCCCCAAAACGCCGCCCTGGGTTTTCGCGCCAGCAAGCCTACCCAGCTAGCGTAGGGTGGACGTACAAAGAGGCAATATACAGGGAAATAGCATTCATAATTCCGAAAGTACTTCAAAGTTATGTTACATCACATCATTGCTGCGGTTCTAACTAAAGATAAAATTTATCTTGGTTGGGAACCCGCAGCGGCGAAGAAGAACGGGATGCCTAATCCCGGCGCTGGCCTTCCACCTTCTTGATTTCGTTGATGCAGTCGACGATGGGCTTGATGCGCTCCTTGAGCACCGTGAGTTCAGTACCATCCGGAAAGTTATCCATCGCGGCCTCGTAGTCAAGGTCGGGATTCCAGTACGCTATCTTGGTGAGGACCTTGATCACGACCCTCCGGCAAAGTCACCGGGCCTCCCCAGCCAACGTGGCCGCTCTGCTAGAGTGAAGATAAGCCAAGGCTCTAAGGATGCCCTCGAAGAACTGGGTCAGCTTGGCGTTGACGGCCCCGTTGCGCTCAGGAGCATACCTCACGTTTGGCATCCCCATGGTGGCCAACTGCGAGGTGACCCTGCCGGCGACGTCCTCCAGACGGCTGATCCATCTGTTCTCGCCCGCCACATATTCCTGGTGGGAGGCGGCCTCATTCGCCAGCAGCTGCTTCTCCTCCTCCAGGCTCCTGGTCAAGGTCTCCTCCCGAGCCGTACTCTCCGACAACATCTTCTCGAGATTCTCCAGCTTCAGCTTGAGATCTCTGGTGGAGTTTTGCGCTTTGGAGAGCTCCCCAGCCCTGCAGATGACCGCTCCTTGCGCCTCTACCAAGGCGCTGTTGAGCGTGCTCTTCTCATTGGACAGCTTGAGGGCCTGCTCCTTCAGCTCGTCCCGCTCTACCTCTAACTCCTTCACCTTGCCGGGATGGGCCAGAGCTTGGGCATCGAGTGCCTCTTTGTGCCTCTGCTCCAGCCCGCGAGTCCGTCGCACGACAAGGGCCTCGAGCTCCTCATCCTTGCCGCGGAGCGTTGCGGCAAGCTTCGCCTCACGCACAGAGAGGTCCCCTTCCTGGGAATCCATTGCGGCTTGATGCTGGTTCCGAGCGGCCTTGGCCGCGGCAGCCAAGTTCGCCGCCTTTTCCTGGGCCTTCTCGATGTCAGCCATCTTCATGGTGAGCTCTACATCGTGCTTGGCCAATTCCTCCTGAAAGGCCCTCTGCTCCTCGCGATTCTAGTGGAACCAGGTCTGCATCTCAGCAACGCGCGCCTTGAAGTCCACCTCCACGTTGTCCACCGTTGTCATCCTGGACTTGACATTGTCCAGGCGAGCACGGTAGAGCACTTGGAGCTTCCGCAAATTGGCCCCCATGACACGGAAAAGCTGCTCTTCTGGAGAACCATCGCCGCCAACACCCGGCTCATCGACCACCTCGAGCCAGGTGGCAGCAAGCACCTCGCCGTCAAAGATTTCCCACGGCGGGCGCTCGGGAACTTGACGCCCCTGGAAGATGGACGAAAAGATCGTCGCCCACCTTCAGATATCTGCCGGGGCTCGAGGTTGAGGAAGAGGGGGGCTGATCATCAACCATATCTTCCTCGGCGGTGGTTTTGCCGGCCTCCCCGGCAGGCCCGCCGCTGGCGCCCTCGGCAGAAGCCTCGCCAGTCGCCTTGGCGGCCCCCGCAGCAGTGTCCTCGGCAGCATCCTTGGCGGCCTCATCCGCGGCGGCCTCGTCAGCACTGCTGGCGGCCTCCATAGCAGCAATCCTGTCGGCCTCCGCCGCGGCCTCCTCAGCAATATTCCCAACAACAGTATCCACGTCCTCCATACCTATTGAAGGAGGGCGTGGGTAGTAATGGGAGCATTGAAGCCAAGAAAAAGAATAAGGGAAAACAGAGATGGAGGACAGGTGACTCACCAGTGCCAGGCTGTGAAGCAGAAGTCCCCTCCCCGCTAGCGTTCGGCGCCATGGCAGAGTCACCAGCGCCCAAGTTCCCCTCTTCCTCCATGGGTGTGGGCTCCGTGCTTGATGCCCTTGCCGGGGACGCCCCTCGCGGTGGCGTAGTCGATGGGGGTGGTGTGTTGGGGGTAGCCCTCTGCGGCTCCTCCTGCTGCCGTTCCCCTCCTGCAAACCCGACAAGGTCAACACCATAGCATCGAAGGCCTACCACGTGTCGAGTAAGAGGAGGGTGACGAACTTACGCTGGGGGCTGTGCCGGGGGCTGCTGTCCGGGCTGCTCAACACCACCAGTGGCATCTTTGAAGCTCCAGCCGGGGGCTGACTGCTCGCCGAGGCCTTCACCCTCTTCACCCTTTGGCCAACGTCTCTGCATCCCTGCAAAAGCAATAACGGATCAAGATAAGTGACTTAATTCAAGGGAATGGAAATGGCAGTAAGGAACGGAGTACTTACTCGTCATCCATCTCCTCCTCATCCACCACTTTCCTTTTCTTCTTTGGGCTGAGAGGCCCAAGATCAAAAGGAAGCTCCACGTCAACATCCGAGTCGACATCTGCCGGAGGAGGCGAAGAAGGCGGGGTTTGTGCGCGCCCAGATGAGGAAGGGACTGTTGTCTTCTTCTTCTCAGCGGCCTTCGTAAGCCTCTTCGCTGCCGTGGCCCTCGTGTGACGCCCGGACCCCTCCAGGGTCAATTGAGGCCGCGAAGCCCTGCCGGGGCAGACTGGCTCGCCGGAGCCAGACCGCCGCAGGACTCGCCCTCTTCCCTTGGCTGGCGTCGGGCCCACCGCCACATCCTCCTCCCCCGACAACTTGTCGGCCGCATCTTCAACAAGTGGAGCTCCCGTGTCGGCGCTGCTAACCTCCCCGGAGGCCGCCGCCCACCGGGTGAGCTCCTCTTCCTCCGCAGCCGTTGCGGCCTTGTCCTCCACGCCCCCGGCTGTGCCGGCCTCCATGGCAAGCTGCGCCTCCATCGCCCTAGTGGCGATGTAGTCCAGCTCTGCCTGGGTGGTTTCCATGAAAAGCCACCGCTCGGCATCATCGTTGACATATACCTCAATCAGGGTGTCAAAGAATTGCTGCACATCTGCATCCGTCGGCTCCTTCCAGCTCAGGACAGGGCCGTGCGCGTTACAGTCCGGCATCATAGCGATGATCTCAGACCGGCGTGAATTATTGCACAGCGGGACCACCCCCGCTGGCAACTTGAAAAACGGCCCCTTGATGGCCTTGCCGACCTTTGCGGCAACACTCGCGGCCTTACCGGTCCGTTCGACCTCGCCGTCGCGACCCACATCAAGCTGAAAAAGCCGCTGGAAGAAGTGGGCATGCGCCATCACCGTGAAATTGTGGTCAAGGCCAGGGCGGAGTCGCATAATGTCAGCTGGATTCGTAAAGAGCCAGGCTGGCCTCCCCTTGTTGTGCAACGGGGTGATCCGGCGGCGAATGAAATCCGCCCCAATCATCTCAAGGGTGAGTCCAGCCCGGGTCAGCCGGAGAATCCTGGTGGTGGTGACAGTAAGCCTCCCGTCGGCGGTGTCAACATCACCCCAATCGCTGCCGCGAACCGGCGGCACTCGGCAGACCTTGCAGAATTCCGGCGGGTCTTCATCTTCAATCCAGCACCACTGACCAGGCCATTCCTCCCACCTCTCCTTCACGGCACCGTCCGGGTACGCCCCCTTGGATCTTGGGATCCAGGTGACGCAACTAGAGATGGCACCTCCCGGCTGGATCCGAGGGGAGAAATAATGGCGGAAGAGTGCCGTGTTGGGCTGCACCCCGGCAAAGCCTTCGCAAAGATGCGCGAAGAAAGCCATGCACACCACCGCATTCGGAGTAGAATCCAAGAGGCGAAAGCCGAAGGTGTGCATAATGTCGCAAAAGAAATCGGAAAAGGGGGACATAACCCGCAAGAAAGGTAATCGACAAAAAAAGGATACCAATTTGGGGCAGGATCGGCGCAAGCGGCAGGAATGACGCGCATCGCCGGATGTCCCGAATTCTCTCCCCCCGTCTTCACTCCCCATACAGGCCTGAAGGAGGACCGGAGCTCACGAACATCAACCGTCGAGGGGAAGAAGAAGGTGGATTTCGTCCGGTCCCCCAATAGCGCACTCTCCGGCGGCTCCACAGTCCCAGCGCCCTTAGCCACCCCCTTGCCCTTGGCGGATTTGGGCGCCATGGCGGCTAAGAAAGTTAGAGGACTGAGGGAGGGGGATGGCGAAGCAACGACAGCGGACGACGGCGGAAGCTTAGGAAGGAAGGAAGAGAGGAAACGACGACTCTGAGATTGGAGAAGGCACGAGGAAGAGGAGAAAGTGAGCAGCGCGCCCACGGTTTTTCCTTCTTATGGGGGAAAACACGGGCCCCCTCCTTGCACATTAACTATGATGTGACGCATGCCCACGGGAACCAACCCCACGCATGCCGCCCACGTCACGCACGCCTTCCCACGCCGTGCCACGCGCGGGAGTCGTGGGAAGCGTAGCGCGCGAAGAATCTTACCACGGTAAAAACCGCCCCGCCTACCCGCGCACCGTTTCTGGGCCCGGCCCAACAACGCGTTGAGATTATGTGTGGCCCAGGCCCGGGGGCTCCTGTCGGTGTACAAAAAGGGGGTACACTTTTTATACCCCTATAACTGTGCACGGGCAGTCTGAGCCACGGGCACCACCACACCAAGCACGGCAAGGGAGGTAAGCCAGGGTAAGACCGAAGCTCAAGAGAACTAGAACGACGCCAAGACCGAGACCACGAAGAGCGAAGGGGACGAAGCGGACTCCACCGGCAAGATCCTTGCCGGGAGACAGTTTTAGCAACCCCGGCAAGACTCTTGCCGCGGCGACTCGCCCCATGCCTATGGAGCAAATCACCCTTGAGTCCACTGCCCCCAAAGGGCAAGGATTCGGGAGACATCCCCGTGGTGGCATGCAGATCTTTGTGAAGACATTCAAGATCAGATACGCACTAAGGAGACAACAACCCTTGGCGGGATCCCAGCCGAGGAAGACCACAAGGCCCCTGGCAAGCGCCTTGCCGTGGACGACAGGAGGCGCCTCGGCAAGACCCTTGCCAGGGCCCTAGCAATGCCACCATCAGGCCCATGCCGATTAAACCTCCACCACCGCATGCATGCAACTGCCGCCCCAACCAGCTGGCCAGGCACCTGCGTGGTGGCATGCAGATCTTCGTGAAGACCCACCACTGCGCCACCTCAGCTGCCTGCCTACCTACATGGCATCACAGGCATCGCTGTCAGGGCGCGAGTCGACACAAGAAGGAGCGGCGACGGACGAGACAGGTTTCTCCCCCATCCCCGATAAAGCAAGGACACGTAAGCTAGACGCATTAAATGCGCCTTGTCATGTAATGCGGAGGATAACCTCGCATCACTGTACCCTTTCCACCTCCTGTGTGCCAAAGTGGCAACCCCTTTTTTTCTATAAAAGGAGGCCCGAGGCGACCAGGAGGAGGATTCAGCTTTTTGGAGCTCCTCACGCCCCATAGCTAGCTCAAGAACACAGATATACAATCCACCAAAGCAGGAGTAGAGTTTTACGCATCCTCACGGCCCGAACCTGGATAAACAAAGCATGTGCTATCTATTTGATCCGCTCTTCTCACGACCCCGCACCCCGCTAACCGTAGTAGGGATTCTTGTGATCCCATAGGTGTCGTTCCCACCGATAGTGGGCGACCCGAAACGGGCCCTCCCACATGGGTGAGAGCTTGTGCAACCCTTCCTTGGAGAGCACCCGCCTCAGGATGAGGTCACCCACCTCAAGCGTCCTGGAGTGGACGCTGCGGCAGTGGTACCGCCGCAGCGCCTGCTGGTACCTTGCGGCTCAGAGCGAGGCTTCACGGCGGTGTTCCTCCCCCAACACGAGGTCCATCCCCCGCATGGCGTCCTGCTGCGTTTCAACAAATGCCAGGACCCGCGTGGAGTGATGCCTGACCTCGTGTGGCATAACCGCTTCTGCTCAGTAGACGAGGAAGAACGGGGTCTCGCCTGTTGGCTTGGTGGCAGTGGTGCGGATGGACCACAGCACAGACTGGAGCTCGTCGTGCCAGCTCCTGCCGCAGGCCTCGGGCTTCTTCTTGAAGGTCCTAGTCTTGAGACCCCTCAGGACTTCCGCGTTGGCACGTTCAGCCTGGCCGTTGCTCTTGGGGTGCGCCACGGAGGCATAGCAGATCTGTGTTCCAAGGTTAGCAAAATATTTTTTGAAGAGATTGCTAGTGAACTGTGAGCTGTTGTCGGTGATGATGCGGTTAGGGAACCCAAATCGGCTTACGAGGCCCTTGATGAACTTGACTGCTCACCCGACTGGGATGGTGCGGACGGCTTCCACTTTCGCCCATGATACGTCCATTTTGCATCATGCTTTTATATTGATATTTATTGCATTATGGGTTGTTATTACACGTTATGTCACAATACTTATGGCTATTCTCTCTTATTTTACAAGGTTTATCATGAAGAGGGAGAATGCTGGCAGCTGGGATACTAGGATGGAAAAGGAGCAAATATTGGAAACCTATTCTGCACAGCTCCAAAAGTCCAGAAACTCCATGAAAGTCATTTTTGGAATTAATAAGACTTATTGAGCGAAAGAAGTACTGGAGGGGGCCCACACCCTGGCCACGAGGGTGGGGGCGCGCCCCCCTGCCTCATGGGCCCTTGGTGGCCCTCTGGTGCGCATCTTCTGCTATATGAAGTCTTTTACCCTGGAAAAAATCATAAGCAAGCTTATGGGACGAAACTCCGCCACCACGAGGCGGAACCTTGGCGGAACCAATCTAGGGCTCCGGCGGAGCTGTTCTAACCGGGAAACTTCCCTCCGGAAGGGGGAAATCATCACCATCGTCATCACCAACGATCCTCTCATCAGGAGGGGGTCAATCTACATCAACATCTTCACCAGCACCATCTCCTCTCAAACCCTAGTTCATCTCTTATATCCAATCTTGTATCAAAACCACAAATTGGTACCTATGGGTTGCTAGTAGTGTTGATTACTCCTTGTAGTTGATGCTAATTGCTTTATTTGGTGGAAGATCATATGTTCAGATCCTTAGTGCATATTAATACTCCTCTGATTATGAACATGAATATGCTTTGTGAGTAGTTACGTTTGCTCCTGAGGACATGGGTGAAGTCTTGCTATTAGTAGTCATGTGAATTTGGTATTCGTTCGATATTTTGATCAGATGTTTGTTGTCTCTCCTCTAGTGGTGTTATGTGAACATCGACTACATGACACTTCACCATTATTTGGGCCTAGAGGAAGGCATTGGGAAGTAATAAGTAGATGATGGGTTGCTAGAGTGATAGAAGCTTAAACCCTAGTTTATGCGTTGCTTCGTAAGGGGCTGATTTGGATCCATATGTCTCATGATGTGGTTAGGTTTACCTTAATACTTCTTTTGTAGTTGCGGATGCTTGCAATAGGGGTTAACCATAAGTGGGATGCTTGTCCAAGAAAGGGCAGCACCCAAGCATCGGTCCACCTACATATCAATTTATCAAAGTAATGAACGCGAATCATATGAGCATGATGAAAACTAGCTTGACAATAATTCCCATGTGTCCTCGGGAGCACTTTTCTCATTATAAGAAATTGTCCATGCTTGACCTTTGCTAAGAAAAGGATTGGGCCACCTTGCTGCACCTTATTTACTTTCATTGCTTGTTAGCCGTTACAAATTATCCTATCACAAAACTATTTGTTACCTACAATGTCAGTGCTTGCAGAGAATACCTTACTGAAAACTGCTTGTCATTTCCTTCTGTTCCTCGTTGGGTTCGACACTCTTACTTATAGAAAGGACTACGATAGATCCCTTATACTTGTGGGTCATCAGCCCACTTGGTGAATTTGTCGATGGCGACATAGAGGTAGCGGTAACCTCCAGGCGCTCGAGGGAACGGGCCCAGGATATCCAGCCCCCAGACTGTGAACGGCCCTGAGAGTAGGATAGTATGGAGGCCCTAGCTGGCTGGTGGATCTGCTTGGTGTGGAATTGGCAAGCCTCGCAGGATTTCACCAACTCAGCCGCATCATTGAGTGTCATGGGCCAGTATAACCCGTTGCGGAAAGGCTTGCTGACTAGGGTGCGTGACGATGTGTGGTGCCCGCAGTCTCCGCTGTGGATGTCAGCCAGCAGCTCATTCCCCTGTTCCCTGGAGATGCATCATAGGGAAACATCATTCGGCCACTTTCTGCATAGCTCACCGTCATGAATGCAGTATGTCGTATCCTGCCGGGCCACACGCTCTGTCAGGACCCCGACTCAATACCACACCGACCTAGCATGTAACACCTCATATCACTTTGCGGCCTCACGCATGGTATTCCCACAGGTGTCGCCTTACTAGGCCCGGGACCGTTTGCGCCATTTGGCTCACGTATATTATAGTGTCACTAGCATCCATATGACAAACAACCCAGGCTGACATGGCTAGTTGTGAACCCAATGTGGCGCTAACTTACAGGGATAGGCATACATGACCCAACAATGAACGTGTCGGTCATCAGCGAGTGAATTTGGGCTGTAGAAGCTGGGCTAGCGGGACTCCGGAGAATCCGGGCAGTAGCAGGCTAACAGGACTCCGGTAGTCACCGCGTGACATTTCCCCGAAGGGACAGAAACAGGAACAAAGAGGACACATGCCGGCCAGCCTAAGTGTTCCGGAGCAGTAGCAAGCTACCAAGGCTCAGTGGAAGCACTAGGAGACATTTCCCGGTAAGAGAGGCTACCAAGGATAAACAACTAGATAGTCAGATCCCACACATACCAAGCATTTCAATAACATACACACAATATGCTCGATATGTGTAAATACAACATGGCATCGCAACATGACTCTACAACTCAAATATTTTATTCAATAGGCTCCGAGGAGCGAGATATTACAAACATGGATCTCATGACCCAACATTCAGAGCACACAAGTCAGAGCACAAGAGGAAGCTTAACATGTCTGAGTACAGACATCTATAAATGAAAAAGACTGAGAAGCCTGACTATCTACCAGATCCTGCCGAGGGCACAAGATCGTAGCTGAGGTAACAAGCTAAATGTCGAAGTCCATGGAGAACTACTAGTGAGATGGAATTCTCCCTGCAAAAACATAAAATAGGCAAACGTGAGTACAAATGTACCTAGCAAGACTTACATCAGAACTAACTACATATGCATCATTGTCAATAAAGGGGGTGGTGGGGTTTAACTGCAGCAAGCCAGCTTTGACTCGGTGGCTATCCTGAACTACAACTGTAAGTAACTCTTTTGAGGTGGCGCACACGAGTACACATATTCACCATATCAATACACCACTATGGATCCGCTCCCGTCTCCCTACGAGAACGCCATCCATAACACTCACACTTATCTTGCGCATTTCAGAGTATCCACTTTCATTTTAGAGGTCCTTTATCATGGACACAGCTATTCGAATAGATCATATTAAGCCTGCAGGGGTGTACTTCTTCACACACGCTCTCGCCACTTACCGCCATGTACACGTCATGTATCTCGGCAACCTTCAAGAGGAAGCCTGGCGAGGGTGTCGGCCACGACCTGACTAATCACGCAAGACTCTAGTCCAGGTTTATCGCCTATTCGGGTTCCATCCGCAAGGAGATCCGGCCGGGGTGTCGCTCATGGCCCCAAACGATGTGTACAGGGTTCCGAGCCTACCAAACGGGCGGGGCTTGGCATACCTGGCCACGGTGCGAGTCTGACCCAAGCCCACCTGTACCTGGTGCCACTTGGTAGACTAGTAACACAACCTACAAACACCAGAAACTAGTTGCAACTCCTGGAAAGAGATCAGGCTGATTAATAAGTCGAGAGGGGTCGAGTTACCGAAACCCAATGTGTGGTAGTAACTGTTCGTGGATCACAAACACAGAACTCAGTTCCTGAGGACGGCTTCAATGAGACAACCCACCATGTACTCCTACATGGCCTCTCACCGCTACCTTTACCAAATCGTGTTCACACACTTAGCTCTCAAAAGTAGGACATGTTTCACAACATTCCAATTCATCCCTGATGAATTAGACCTGACACAACTCTAAACAATAGCAGGCATGACAAACAAGCATGAATGAGTAGGCACATCAGGGCTCAAACAACTCCTACTCATGCTAGTGGGTTTCATCTATTTACTATGGCAATGACAGGTCATGCAGAGGATAAGGGGTTCAACTACCGCAACATGTAATAGTTCAATCGTTGTTGTCCTAATGCAATAAAAGAGAGCGGTGCGAGAGTGTGGGTTTGTATCGGAATGAACAAGGGGGTTTTGCTTTCCTGGCACTTCTGAAGATAGAATAGTTCTTCATCGGTGTCATCGAACTCATCATTGGTACGTCGTCTACTAAGAGGGGACAAATACCGGCAAACAAGGAAGAACACAATCAATGCAATGCACAATATGATGCATGATCATGACATTTTAATATGCTGTGCTTTGAGCTAATGCAACTAAAACCACATTAAATGAAGTTAGTTTGAATCAAGATTCAAATTCAAACTCCATATGTGATTTCTTAAATGCCATTTAATTGAATTGTCCTAAACAGCAGCTACAAGTTGTTCTAACATGCATGAAAATGGTACAGATGGATAGATTGGATTTTTCTGATCATTTTTCATATATAATTTATTTCATTTGGAGTTATAGATGAATTTCTATGAATTTTTGAAGTTTAAGTCATTTTCTGGAATTTCCTGAGTTTGTTTAATCCAGAAAATGATTTACTGCGTCAACCTGACATAATCATGACGTTAGTAGGTCAACGGGGCTAGTTCAGGTAAAACCTGACTTGTGGGGTCCACACGTTAGTGTCTCAGACTGGTTTGTGTGGCTGACACGCGGGCCAGGTCAATGGCCACGTCAGCGGAGTCAATGCTGACGGGTGGGTCCCACTGTTTATGAACTAATCTAAACAGAAAATAACACTAACCTAAACAGGTACGGGGGCCCACATGGCAGTGGCTCTAGGGGGTCAGTTAGGGCGTCATTAGTGGCTAATGACTTGCCATGGCAGCACTGCTAGCGATTAGTCACCGGCGACCTCCAGTCGCGGCGGAGCCTGCACGGCAGCCCACAGGGATGGCGAGGAGGGCACCAGGAGGAAGCCCGGGCCTGTGCGACGGCGGCGAGGTTAACGGTGGCCGGAGCTCTGTGATGTGTGCCGGTGGCGCTGTGGGGTGCAAGTGGGCAAGGGGAGGCGCTAGCGATGCTCAGCGCGGGGCTACAAACGTGTTAGGCAGCCACACAGGGGCTACAAGCGCGGGGCTACAAACGTGTTAGGCAAACGCGTGGGGTAGAAGAGGGGTTTGAAGTAGGGGCTCACGTAGGGGGCGTTGACGGTTATAGCGGGCTCAGGGAGGCGCGGATGGCGGCGAATTGATGACGGCGACGCTCGGTGCAGGAGGTTGAAGATGGCCTCCAAGGCGGCGTCACGGGGCACCCGGTGATGTGTTGCTCGGCGAAGAGGATGAGGTGGTCGAGGTGGAGCTCTTGGACCTGTCGAGGGGGCGAAGGGGAGGCGGTGGCTGCTGCTATGGCGATGGGCTCTTCTCGGGAAGTGAGCAGAGAGGGGAGGGGAGAGAGCTGCGAGGAGGGGAAAGGTGAAGAGGGTCGAGGGCAGTGCATGGCAGCGTTGGAGGCGTCCAGGGTGTCGGCGGCAAGCAGGAGCTGGCGAGGCGCGTGCTCGCGAGCGGCGGCCACGCGCGCTGCGTCCTCCTGGCAAGAGGAGAACGATGACTGGCCACTGGGCCAGTCGGGCCGGTTGGGCTGTCACAGTGCTGGGCCAGTTGGGCGCTAGGTGGGCTGCGCCAGGTAAGTTTCTTTCCTTTTTATGTTTTTTATTTTCATTTCCTCTGTTCTGATTTAGTTTAGCTACTAAATCATTTTATTAAATTCTATAGGTTATTATATGGCTTGCTAAACTATATACAAAGCCACTCACAAACTTCCAGAATTATTCGAGTTATATTTAATATATATTAAATATAAATCCAAAGCAAATAATTATTGGATTAATTCAAATGGCCAAAATAAATGTTTCTGAGCTCCTAAAAATATTGGTTTGAATTTTACCCCTTGCCAATATTTCTATAGAATAACAGGAACATTTTATTGGACTCATTTGAGAAGATTTTAAAGTTGGTTATTTTTGAACTGATTTCTGAGGGTTTCAACAAACCTCAAGTCAACTTTCAGAAATTTTAGACATGATGCATGAGTGCAGTTGCAACTATTTCACTCAGGTATTCTAGGGCAATGACAACTCACCCCCACTAAACAAGAATCTCGTCCCGAGATTCAAGACTTGAAGTAAGAAGACAGAGGGGCACAAGACCAACACAATCTTCACGATCCAGGTTGCACCTCATAAGGTTGTTGATTCATTGCTTCAAACAGAATTTGACATCTTTGCTTTCGAGATCTTTGGCCAACATGATGATGACAAGGAAACTCTACAGGAATTGATCTTCTTAAAGATCGATCAACTCACGATCAACTCACGGAATGAGACATTGAACAACTCTTGAGCTAAGACACAAACACACATCAGAGATAATGGTAAGAACAAACGACGAGGTTTGATTTGGTCGGCAACAATTCCACGCTTAAGAAAATGGTAGATGGTTTCAAGATAGCGATGAAATAATTGCCATCATTCCATAATGGCGCACCTTACAGAAGGTGACTCCTAGAATATTCTTTGAAGTGGCAAAAAGAATTACTTTTGATTCATAGATCATATAAACTCTCTATGCCAGCCAAAGGCAAATTACAATCGATCGTTTGAACAAATTCGAAAGAATGGCATACTCAGTTTGGAAAGGAAACTAGAGTTATAAGACAACTCGACAAACGGAAGGCACATTCCAATTGATACTAAGGATATAACCTAGTGTCTGAGCATGCCCTCAAGAACTTGAGCATTTCCATATTCATCAGGGTCTTACCAACATCCATGCTGAGGATCCTGGCGACACATCATACTACCACGATGAATAGTGGTGGACAATGCAGATTCAAAGGAAGATAACACTTTCTCAGATTTCACCTTACACTACAAGAAATATGTCAACTTGTGACCTTGACTATTGGTCATTGAAAGGTCATTGTTTTTCATTTACAACCTTTTTATGACCAAAAACAGAAGGTCCAATGCTGGCGGTCGTAAACTGAAATTAACGACCTTCTCTGTGAGAAGGTCGTAGACGTTTACGACATAAACAAAAGGTTGTTGAACTCATGAACTTTTTTTTGGTCACTGGCTATCTGCCCAGGCCACATCGCATTCGACGTGGCAATCTGACATGGCAAAATTACGACCAATTGAAAAGGTTGTTACTTAGAATCAGCCCGGTCCATTTCGGTGCTTTAGATGGGCCGATCCCATTAATTCAGCCTTTTTAATATATATTTTTCTGTTATTTTCGCTAGCTACATGGGCCTGGCCCAGTAATTCGGCCTCTTTTATTTCTCTAAAATTTGACATTCAACTTCTTGTTGGGCCACGGCTTTTTACAGTCCAGTATTTTTTTGGCCCTCAACCTTTTATAGTCCTATTTTCTCTTTTTTTTGCCTCGGCCTTTTATAGTCTAGGTTTTTTGGCACTCAACCATTGCCTTTTAATTTAGGACTCGTCATTTTTAGTCAACTTCCAGTTCAAAAATAGGCTATAAAAGCAGAATATTTCTCAATACAGCCAAACTTGGTACATTACAATAATAGTACATAGTATCCAGTTTTCTAATACACAAAAAGATCAAACAATAACAAGCTCCAGTAGGTGCTCTTTGCTGGGACTTGTTGCAGCCGTCAGCATTTCAATGAACAAAGGACATCTACAGGTTAAAAATAGAACAATTAGGAACAAAATAAGAACAGAACATTCTGCATTTGGTGCGAAAATGGTTAGAGCAAAGAGGAGCTTCAGCAACAGAGCTGCAAATCTGGTATTCAGCTAAAATACAACTAAATATACAGTTAACTAGCTCCAGTGAGCTAAAACACATTGCTGGGTGTGGGTTTTCTTCAGGATTCTTCTTCCCAGAGCTCCTGTACACCCAACTTCTGAAGAATGAAGGCCAGCATCTGCAAATAATATATTACAAAAAGATAGAAACATAGTCAAGTGAATCCGTGAATATAAAATTCTCATAACGATGAGAATTTTCTGCAGAACTTTACATTTAACAGGAAACCATGCATATAACATTCTCATAACAGCAAAAAATGAGATGTATTTTGCAAGTGACAAGTACCAGCACAATACAAGTTAACAGAACAGATGAGTAGTACAAGCTATCAATGATTTTCCACTTTAGAACATGGCACATGCATCAAGTTTTATAGTCAGGAACAAAGAAGACAGTGTTGAAGGACCTGGGATACCAAATTGATCTTAGAAATGAAAATTGCAATAGGTACTAAATGTATATGGCTATACATAAACCAGTAGTAGTACTACTACTAGATGAAAAGATGTTGCATGGTAAATATCCAAAGTATACAACCAAGAATATAAGAATAAACTTGTTTCATTACATAGTACTGCTATGTAATTGAAATGCAAAAGATACATCTCCCATGTTCAGCAATCAGGATCAACCATGGAGTTTCTACTACTCCTACATCAGTAAGCTGATTATTTAAGATGCTAATGTTTACTTTTGAAGTACAATTATGGTTATCTCAAAGAATTTGTGCCTCATAAACATGCATGGAATTTCTATCTCAAAGAAGTATACATATTTATCTTGTCTAATTAGGCCAGCATCACAAAACGACCATGCAGAAATGTCAGGGCAACACAGCAGCAAGGTATCATGCATACCAACACAGTAACACTTCAGATGTGTTAGACCAAAAGATGTGACCGACGATAGACTACACCAACACTAACTAGGTAACAGAATTACTTAAGACTGTAGATCAGGAATTCGCTAGGTAACAAAATTACTTGAGACTGTAGCTCAGGAATTCATTATCCACGCTAATATAAAGTTCACTCAAATGGAGCCTTGGAAACATCCTTTCCCAAGTAGTCAGATCCATATATCGTCCCTCAGTTCCAAAGCTTCATTAAGACCTACAGAAGAGGGAAGATTCAAACAATATTAGTTCAAAAAAATAATACAATAACACTCAGTAAATAATGATATAAATAAGAGTTTGTGCCTTCACTAGGCAGGAACTCAGGAACCCAAGCAAAATTTTAAGGTTGAAAAGGAGAGAGCGACGATAATAACAAAATAACTCACTAGTTGATGCATCGCTGGGAACAACAGCCATGGCAAAGGTTCCATCTAAGCAGCACACATCAACCTGATGCACAAAACCATGAGATTAGCCAAATAACTTGCCAAAATATTTTACACTTTGGCATTATGCAAACAAAGCATCAGATATGAGCACAACTGCAACTAGGACACAGGCCATATTGTGACACCCCAAAATTTTAACCTTGTTTTGTTAATTAAAATTTTGCCAGGAAATTTAAACTTTTATTTTCTGGATTTTCCTTTGATTTCGGAGCCATTCTTTTCCTTATTATTATGGAGTTTTTACCTCAAGTGAAAAACTTTCCAAATATAGTGTTGGACTTGTTTACCCTCTCAAGAAAACTTTTCTTTTTATCTATGGGATTAATTATATAATTGTTTTTCCTGATCTTCATTTCTTTAAAAATGGTTTCCCATTGTTTTAGGGTCCCATTTGTACTACAACCCTTTTATAAATTCATCTAAAATTCCAACCAAAATTTGGAGATGTCATGTGATGTTTTTAAATCACTTTTATGCAATAATATATTTCATTCTTTGGATATTTTGGGCTCTACACCAAGTTTCCAAACCTGGTCCAGAGAGCAATTTTGCACTGCAACCTATTTAAATATTTCTTTAAAACCTCCACCAAAATTAGGGGATGTTAACAGGAGTATATTATGCAAATTTATACAAAAACCCATTGATGTTCTTTGAAAATTTTGAGTGAATCAACCTCTTTTTCATTCTGGTCCAACTTGGTGATTTGTACTGCATCCCTATTAAATTTTGCTCTAGTGACCATGAGCTTTCTCCTGCTTGTAGTACACCATACAAAACCCTTAAGTCCAGGAGAGTGGACTCATTGGAGGAATTTAAATGCATGAAAACATGCCCTTTTCCTTCTGCCCAAAACTGTAGTTTTGCAAAAATTGCAGTAACAAGTTTATGCTTTTGGCAAACTAACCTCACCACCCTATGTATCATCTAAAGAGACCCCAATCTGGAAATTTGGGCCACCCCATGAGTTGCCTAGATGCCACTGGCATTCTGGCAAACACCTTGAGTGCATGGACAATTTGGCATGAATTTTTGGTATGCATTGTGAGCCTGAACCACTGACCCAGCAACCTTGTCCACTAAGCTCCTAGCTACTCCTAACCTAGGTCTGCTAATTGCCAGCCTCACCCAGGACCTGTGGCATGCATTGGCATTTCGTCGAGCAGCTAGCGTGCGTGCTCTGGGCGCGCAAAGAGCGCATGTTTTGCACGCGCGTGCACCGAGCCGCCGTGTCGCACTGCCGTCGCCCCGCGCTCGTTCTGGCCCTTCCCCGCTCGCAGCCAACACTCCCACCCCTTCCCTCGCCGCAGAGCCGCCCCTGGCGCCCTACAGCGCCGCCATCAGGTCGGCCATGGCGGCTAGCGGCTGGCCGCAGTGCGCCTCTGCCCCGGACGGCGCCGCCCGAACCACACCAGCGCGCCAGCTCGCTCGTGGAACAGTCCGACCTCATCCGCAAGGCTATCCTCTAGCGCACGTCGCCGCCACATCGCACTGGACCTACAGAACGGCGGTCGCCGATGAGCTTATCCACGGCCGCCGCAAAACCGACCTCGTTGCACTATAAAAGGAAGCCCCCGAGCTCGCCTAAGCCCTCAGGAAGCCCCATGCCATCCTCCAAGTGCCCCCCATAGCCAGAGAACGACGGGAGGACGTCGTCTTCCCCACCTCCGACGGGTTCGACCGCTGCCATGCTCCGGTCCAATTCGTCGCGAGCAGACCCTCCCCCGCCTAGCCTAGCGGAGCTGCCCAGCCTCTCATATGCGATCAGGAACCACTGCAGCCCAGAACCCCAAAACCCACCCGAAGCCTCCTCCGCCGTGGAGCTCGCTGTCGGCGACTCCCTTCGCCCCCACCAACCCCTCGACCACCGGGAGGACCGTCCTGGCATGGCGGATCCATTCCTGCCCTCCGGAGCCCGCGAGGAGCCGCCGTTCACCGGCATTGATCACCGGAGTCCCGCCTCCGTTCGGGCAGAGGAAGAGGAGGGAGAGAGGACTGGTCAAACCTGACCAGTGGGCCCCGTGGACCCACTGTCAGTGACCCACGCGCCCGTCCATGCTGGATAAGTGAAAGCGCAACCCCCCCCCCAGTATGTCTCCCGGCTTCGAAAGAGTATTCCTCTTCGAAACGTTTTCTTTTCTGTTTTCCTTTTAAAAACAGATATTTGACTAAACTTTGACTAGCTATATCTTTTTAAATACAAATCCAAATGAATTGATTCTTTTTCTGTTGTTTCCCAAATATTGTCTAGTTTATTTTCATATCCATTTCAAAATTTTCCAAACAACCTTTTTGTACTGTTATTAAAGTATGTGTTAATTTAAATTTATTTAAAATAGGATTTTGGATGAGGAAGAAGGGAACTTTCAAAAGTTTTGGAATGCACACTGCCTCTCCACAACTTGAAGGCAAGCATTCTGAACCCTGGCATAATATATTTTGGGGATTGTTTGATACGGTTATAACCCCACCTCGACATGAAGCATTAGTTATTTTTATGTGACGATATGATCATACGCTTTGAGTGCAAAAATGGAAATTTTTGCTGTTGGAAATGGACATACTTGTGATAGCAATCACCCTCATACGCCTCTCATGCCTACCAGGAAGGATCCGGGAACGTCTCTGTCTTGGGTAGACATGAGCTTGTCCCTCGTCGAGACGGGTATGACCGGTGGGGCAGGGGGAGGAATGATGAGTGGTGGTTGTGTCTGATGGATGTGATATATTATCTTTGAGCTAATCATGCAGGAAATACTTAAGCCTCCTGAGTCGACCGTAGATCGAGTCTTGTTCCAGTAACCCCCATACTTGTTTTCGTGTTGCCCCTTGTCCCTGCCGTAGGTAGGGTACGGTTCAGTAAGTGTCAACCCCTGTCTTAGCACACACCGTATAGAGAGGCCATGGTGGAAGATACCGGCTGCATCCGGTAGGCATGCCACCTGGTCCGGGGGCACGGGTGTTTCCGGTTGGGACCGAGATGGGAGGCCACCCCTTAGAGCGCGCGATAGAAATTTGATCCCATGCTACGCGAGGTTGTAGCCTCCCCACTTAGAGTTTTGCTTAACAGGTGTCGTGGGTGATTCCAGACACGAGTAATGTTAAGCTGGTGTGTGCAAGTCAGGCGTGTTTTCGACTAAAAGACCGTAGACGGAATTAGTTCCGATTGACTAAAGAAATCCGTTACTCGTGGGTAAAGAGTACACCCTCGGCAGAGATATAATACCTATTCGAATAGTCGTGTCCATGGTTAAGGACTACAGTCTGGGATCGGTCAAGTGTCGGTCTTAGTGTCGGTCTTCGGAGGAGAAACTACTGAACCAGAACATTCATTATGACTTGTGATGTATGATGACTATGAGTATTATTATTATGGACTAACCATATATGTTATTTGAATTATTGAGTATCCCTGGGACGGTTCTACCTCCTGGATACTCACTATGATTATATAAGCCCTTTATGTGGTGTCGCACAGACGCCCGACTATGGCATGCTTGTTATTTCATTTACTTATAAGCCCTTTATGTGGTGTCGCACAGACGCCCGACTGTGGCATGCTTGTTGTTCCCTTTATATATAAGCCCTTCCTGTGGTGTCGCTCAAACGCCCGACTGAGGCATGCTTCATATTATTATCCTTTCCAGGTGTCGCTTCAGACACCCGATCGGTGCATTTCATTTCTACTCCCTGATTGTTTACTCAAGTTTTATTTGAATGATCTGCTTGCGCGCATCATGAACCTTATTTCATAACTGACGAAGTGGTCATAGATTATTTCAAAACATGATTATCAATGGCTATATTATACCTGTGTCTTAATGTTTGCGAGTACATTCAAAGTACTCACTGGCTTGTCCCTGGCTATTGTCTTGGCCAGATTTCTTGCGTGGAGAGGAGCGTTGTGATGACAGCCCCAGAACCTACGCAATGGTGATAGCAGCCTCGCGAAGATAGGAGTTATCCTGGTCAGCTGTTTCTGTGGGAAATGGAGTCCCATAGACGCTGATGATCCGCAAACCGCTTCCGCCTTCAGCCACTACCAAACCATTTGTTGTACTCATAGGCCAGGATGGTCTTGTACTACGTATTTTGTATTTTAGCCTGGAGTTTCTGTAACAAGTTGGTGTCTCATCAGCTAACAGTAATCCTGGGGCTGGTGAGCACAAGGGCCGCTTTTGGGAAATTAATATCCCGAAAAACTGGTCCTAACACATATGGCTACATTTTAGCTATGTAAACACCAAGCACGACGACAACCATCTGTGGATACACTGTGAAAACCTACAATAGACACCTAGCAGGAAAAATAAATAAATTGTTGTACCCAGCATCTCACTGAACAAACCAGTTTGTGTCAATCTATCTAACATATGAAAAAAAACTGGCCAAGGGGCTACGAGCAAATGACATTTTACAACCTACCTGCGCACCCAAAACAACTTGGGACCAGAATGAGAGCCTGCACTCATTTACATTTTCATCACATTACTTGACACTACGTCATTCAGAAACAACCAGGACAAGAAACCGTAATGACTACATAAACACTGGGCATAGAAATATGTCAACTTAGCAGCAGATATAGTGAGCACAGGAAGAGGGGGAGGGAGATGGAGGAGCTACCTGCCGCGGTCGCAATGGAAGCTGAGGAGCAGACCCCTCCTACCCCTCCCCCACGAGCAAAACAGGTCTGCTGGCTAGGCACACCCCTACTCCTCCGCCTCCTCGGGCAGGAGACCCCCTTCCCCTACTGCTGCTTGGCGCACCACATCACTAGTCACCTCCTCATGCAAGAAGTATACAATAAAAAGACAGACGGTCAGTGAGGTACATTTTCACAGCAACAGAAGCTTAAAATTAACAGAAATACACACATCAAATGAAGTCACTAAGATACTCACCACATGATCTCCTATAGCAGGCTCGCCTGGCCGCTCGGACATTATCCTCGATCTGCAAGGGCAAGAACAAGAGTAAGTTTTGGTCATGATAATAAGATGATGATATAAAAAATGATCGACGACTCGTCATATGAACAGTGCATGCCTTGTTGTAATCAGGGGCGAGTTTGTGCCCTTGTTCTGGTTTTTAAGAAAGAAAGCAGTAAACCAGTGGTAAGAGTGAGTGGGGCTAAAGCTGGTCATTACTTAGGGTGCTGGAAGTCATGTCCTGCGCACAGCCAAACGATGTGACTCACAATTGTCTTATATATTTTCAGTCCTTTAATAGCTAATAGAGTTGGTGCTTTCACAATGGAAATCAGCATGCTGAATCTGACAATATAAAGGAAAATTCAGATAACATTATTCGCTTACAGCACTTGGCACAGGGACGGCTCTGATATGGACTCACAGAAGTGAGGGGGTTCATTATCCTTCTATCAGGCTTCATTGTCTGAACTCCCCTCCCTAACAAGACATGTAACACCACAAATGATAGTCACCGGTAAGCAACTGCACCCTTAGGCCTTACTTGCTTACTTTTCTGGTGGACCTTGAGCTTACATCAAATAATTTAGAAAGAAGACTGTTGAAGTGGGTAGTTACAATACTAAGCTACTGTCACAGACTACGGAATAGCTAACAGAGATCTGACCAGCGTAGGATAAGATAATTCAAGCCGAAAGTGTAGATAATGGATCGAATGACCGCAATCACAGACTACAGTACTGAATTGACTCAACCAGACATCCACGGAAGCAAAAAAAGTCGCTCGAGGACGCACCCTGGCCCACGATTTGGGCTCTCGACGGGACCGCACGAACATGGCATGAACAGGGCGGCGGGGCCAGCCGCGCACCTGTGAGGTCTTGATGAAGAACTGCATCTTCCTGCTGCTCGTGCGTGCCGGAGTAGGCAATATGGTCGCGTGAGAATGACGGAGCAAGAGGGAAAACAGATGAAAATGACCGGTGGGTGTCTACGGCTCGGGTCCGGAAGCCGGACCTCCATCGAGGTTGTGGCTCACCTCGGCGACGACGTCGGCAAGGCCGCCGGGGTGTGGGTCGGAGCGGAGGACCTCAGGCGTCCATGGAGACCTCCTTGCACAGAGAAGTACAGAGGGGATTGAGACTTGAGAGAAAAAAAGCGAGACACAAACAAAGGGAGAAAGAAGAGCGGGGGAACACGTCGACCTGCGGGACTTTTGTCGACGGCGGAGCTGCTCCGGCGAGGCGCGAGGCCGAGGCAGCAGAGACCGAGGCTGCATCGCGTTGGATCGCCCTCCCTCGGGTTCTTCTCTCCCTTCTGGTGAGGGAAGGGGAGGGGCGAGAGGAGGAGGGCGTGGGGGAGGCCATGGACGACGGCGAGCTCCATCGGAGGGAGGCGGCCGCGGTGATCTGGAAGGGAGGAGGCGAGCTCTCGTTCGCGCTCTCTCCATCGGGTGAGACAGCAAGGAGACAGAAGGGGATCGATGGATGAATGTGGGGAAGAATGGAGGTGGGGGGTGGATGGAAAATGACCAGCTAGGGTTTGGGGGTTGGTGTGGAAGGGCTGAGGACAGCCGTTGGATCCGCGAGAATCCGACGGTGTTCCATGCATGATCCACGTGAGATGCCCATGGCCCAATCAGAATGCAGTACATGCATACAATGTTATGACCATCTAAATTGGTCATGGTTGACTAAAAAAACATGTTAAAATCATGTAATCTATTTTATGATCTCAGAAATTCAAAGGAATAAAAAACCTACTCCTTGTGTTTGTTCGAAAAATCAATTTTCCATTTTCTGAGTGCCCAAAATGAGGTTTTTTGTGAAGGATCTACCATATATTTGTTGTAAAATTGGACCAAATCAATTTTTTAAAATACTAGGATATATTTAATGCATAACTGATCAGATGGTTGGGTGTCAAAAGTTTTGATCCACCTCTCGTGAAAAAGACAAATTTTCGCCGATTCAGCTGGAAGCGGGTCAAATTTGAACTGCAACTGCCTTATAGTTTGCTCTTTATTTTTTCCAAAAATCATTTCTATGTACATAAGTATCTATTTAATCAGAGAAACACCAATTTTTTTTTCAAGATTCAACCACTAGCTAGGAACGGCCAAGCCCGCGGTTTTAACCGCATTTTGAAACGGGCATAAAAGATTCAAAAAAAATCAAAAAATTGGAAAACCTTCGCATTGTTTCATTATATGTGACCAAGTTACCAGGAAAAATAATAAACTTGTAATACGGTGATTATTTTAAAAAAGTGTTCTCAGAAATGAGCTATCATGTGTGAAGATTCATGGCTTTGAAGCCAAATGATCAATCTTATGGACACATTCATGGCATAGTTTGTTCAAATGACCTCATATCGTGCACAAGAGTGCATCTTCGAATGACAAACAATGTTGCCTAAGGAAGTTTTCATTTTCTTTGGACGAAAAATTCATTTTCCATTTTTTCGAGTGCCCAAAATGAGTTTTTTTGTGAAGGACCTATAATATATTTGTTGCAAAACTGGACCTAATCAATTTTATAAAATACTAGGCTATATATAATGCACAATTTACCAAATGTTTGGGTGTCAAAAGTTTTGATCCACCTCTCATGAAAAAGACAAATTTCCGCCAATTCAGTTGGAAGCGGGTCAAATTTGAACTGTAGCTGCCTTGTAGTTTGCTCTTTATTTTTTCCAAAAATCATTTCTAGGTACATAAGTATCTAATTAATCAGATAAACACCAAAAAAATTCAAGATTCAACCACTAGCTAAGAACGGTTATTCCCGCCATTTTGACCGCATTTTGAAACGGGCATAAAAAATTCAAAAAAAATCAAAAAATTGGAAAACCTTCGTGTTGTGTCATTATATGTGGCCATGTTTCCAGGAAAAATAATAAACTTGTAATAGGGAAATTATTTTAAAAAAGTGTTCTTAGAAATGAGCTATCATGCGTGAAGATTCATGGCTTTCAAGCCAAATGATCAATCTTATGGCCACATGAATGGCATAGTTTGTTCAAATGATCTCATATTGTGCACAAGGGTTCATCTTGAAATTCCAAACAATGTTGCCTAAGGGATTTTTCATTTTCTTTGCACGGAAAATTCATTTTCCATTTTCCGAGTGCCTGAAATGAGTTTTTTTTTGTGAAGGACCTACCATATATTTGTTGCAAAATCAGACCAAATAAAATTTCTAAAATACTAGGACATATTTAATGCACAATTGACCAAATGGTTGGGTGTCAAAAGTTTTGATCCACCTCTGGTGAAAAAGAAAAATTCCCGCCGATTCAGCAGGAAGCGGGTCAAATTTGAACTGCAGCTGCCTCATAGTTTGCTATTTATTTTTTCCAAAAAAATTTCTAGTTACATAAGTACCTATTTAATCAGAAATACATGGTTTGGTGGCGATATGTTGAGGTTTGGACGGTGGTCGAGGGCCCCAACTCTAGAGCGCGTAAACTCGCATGCCCGCCGCGTGGTCACCGCGTGACCGTGGCGTTGCGATGTGTTCTGGGCGGCCTAGGCATGTCTAGTGGGTTGGGGACTCCCCAGATAGGTGCTAGGAAGAAAATCACAACATAAGATTCTCATGAGGAGACCGATCGATGCTCAAACATGAATAAGCAGCCAAGTGTTTGATTAGCGGTACGGGAAATGCACATGGCTAATGGGCGTGAGTTTTGGCTGAGGATGATCAGTTACTAAGAAGACCCTCTTCACAAAATTTCAGCTCAAAAGGAGGATCCTAGGTGGTACTTGCTTTGCAAAGTACCACACTGGATATAAATACAAATGTTGAAGCTGGGCTCAAAATAATGAATGAATTGAGCTGGAATTTGGTGGTGGATGGTTATTTGGGCATAGGAAAGCACTGTAGAAAATGGATACCATTTGGACATGCCAAAGTGGTACTTCCTTCACAAAGTGTTTTTCTGAAAAGAATAGGAAAATGAATATTTTTGAATTATTTTTGAATTAGGCAAGGAAGGTTTTTTACATATTTGACGAAGATATGACCCAAAGAATTTATGAGATTTTTTTTGGGAATTTTGGGAATGACAGAAATATAGGTTGCTTCACAACCTAGGGAAAAAACTGCCACATGGACATGACACATAGGCAAAACTGATGAGGTGGCACCTAGTCATAGCAACCCACCACAATTTACAAGGTTATGACCATCTATATTGGTCATGATCAGCTAGAAATAAGGCAGCGGACCAGTGCTATCTTCTTTATGACCATTTCGTGTAAGGAAATTATGACCTTTCTGACCAAAATGGTCGTTATAGTTTAGGGTTTGGAGCCCCCGAATAGCTTTTGACCAATTGGTCTCAAATGGTCATAGATCTATGACCAATTCTTCAAGGGTCACTGACAGAAGGTCACTAGTTGACATATTTCTTGTAGTGTTAGCGAGGCCAAGGGAAAAAATCTGGATGATCGACCGAGAGACATTTAGCACTCCGCTTCTAATGTTCTCCTTGATGTGCTAGCGTAACCCATTTATTGATATGGTTTGGTATCTAGAACATCAAGTAAAAGGTCGCACTTCGGGAGCACAAGAATCCATGAGGAACAATTACGGAGGTAAATCCTAAGAAATCCATATGGGAGGTGGCCAACTTCCTCAATCAGGATACTACAATAATAGGTCTTCCGTCTGGGTGTCTTGGCCACGACATCCACTTTACCGGGTTACAGAGAGACCATTATTATAGTTCTTGGAAACATTCCAACCATCGAGATTCAGATCTGGTTGGGGTCAGGACATTCCATACTGATCAAGTCTAGAAAAAAATGAAAGTTTGCAACACAAATCGACTAGATGATGTTGCGAGATTCTTGGGAGATGAACTACGATAGTAAGCTCCAAAACATGAGCGGGTTCTGCTACTCGCATGTGAACATGCTATCCCAGACAAGCATGACCACATAGTTATCTTCTAATAAAATACTACCGAGTTCAGGTGGGGAACCATCATCGAGGATATCGAAGTCTTATGCACGTAAATTAGACTTCTTTACCTAGAACAAGTCAATCAGTGGCTTGGTGTGCTACGGAATTCATATGGAGTGGAGGTAATTAATCGACCAAACCATAGTATACTTTGCACATGCATGACTGACTTGGGCCGATTCCAAAGGAAGCAAAACTAACTTTCTCAAATTCACGGGGGCAGCTTGCATCAAATGCACATGAATGAGAGGAAGTCACTTCTTTCATCCAAACATATACTTCATGAACGGGGCATGAAGAAAATGCTTACACAAGTTTCCAACACCAGCTGGATGTTCAACACGAATCATGGAGGAAACAAAATGCTGCTGATGGGCTCAACAGCAACTCATCAGAATTTCCATATCACTAGACTTCCACCACTATGTGAACAATGTGATGGTATTGGTCAGACCAAAAGACGTAATGGTGTATGCTCGAGGAATCAACCACGAGTAAGACAACATTATGAATATCGTTGGTTCTAACTCGATTTGACAATGGACACTCAAATCAAGGTTTGGGCAAGACGATAGGTTCAACAACTAATCATGAGGACCAATCAATGAAGAAATCATCTTTCTACAACAAACACACAAACACAAGATATCCCTTTGGAAATGAACTAAGTTAGACAAGCTTTTATCTTCCAACTCTCCAAGTAGTTATTTAGCTTGACCATCTAGCTCAGGGGTATCCAACACAGATCATTGGAGAAGGGGTGGTTTACAGGAAACCAACTTGATCACGAACTCAACATAGCGGTCAGGTGACAACCTGGTAACACTTCCGAGAAGATATTCGGAAAATCATGAACCACCGATATGTTACTAAAGAGGGACAACCCAAAGGAACATATGATTTTCTGAGTTGTGGATGCATGGTTTAGCATGTCGAACGAAGTTCAACAGGTTTCTTCCGGATAACCCATGCAGAAAGGTAAGACTGGCAGATTCACAATTCTTGAATGGAGAACCCATTAAGAGCACTCTTATTGTGATCTTTTGGTTCAAAGAGCTTCTACCATATTGGTTCATGGTATTGGAAGAAGGATATACCACGGACATCGAGGACTATCGCAAATATTACTAATATCTTAAGGGAACTAGTAAATCCTAACAACATGAAGTAGGGTGAATCTCGGGTTGAAAACCCAGGAGTAGAATACCTACTAACTAAATGGCATCACGGGATGCTTTCGAGAATGATGGCCAGAATCATCACACTGGGAACACAAAACATGGCTAGATTACCTGGTCATCCTCTAAGACACCTAGGGTCATAATAATAGCTCCAACATATATGTCGAGGCAACAGAGTACCTCAACTCACTGGTTAGTGTGCTTATTCTGACCAAAAGGACATGGGGAACGGGAGGAAGGATTTGCAAATGCATCAGATTGTTTAGACACCTGGGATGACTCGGACAGCATAACGGGTGTAAATGCTCGAAAAAGATTTGAGACATCCTGCAAAATAGTGGCATAACCACTCAATCATCACAATATCAAGGTTCCGAGACCAGCTATGAACATACGGAAGTAGTAGGAACTTAACTGAGGCTTGAAACCAACAATCCTATAAGTCTACGGATTAGTAACACATGATCCTGATAGAAAGATGACAAGCCTAGTTCTTAATCCCCGTAGAAGAGAAGAGGTTGACTCAGATCAGAAGGGCATAAGGAAAAGGAGTAAAAGGAGACTTATGTTCCCTTCCATAATCAATTCCCTTACATAACTAAAGAATTTCTAGACTCAACTTCGACCAGTTTGGCTTGGTAATCCTACAGGCAGTGAGGCTCTGATACCAAAGCTGTCAGGACCCCGACTCAATGCCACACGGACCTAGCATGTAACACCTCATATCACTTTGCGGCCTCACCCATGGTATTCCCACGGGTGTCGCCTTACCAAGCCCGGGATCGTTTGCGCATTTTGGCTCACGTATATGATAGTGTCGCTAGCATCCATATGACAAAGAACCCGGGCCGACATGGCTAGTCGTGAACCCAATGTGGCGCTAGCTTACAGGGACAGGCATACATGACCCAACAACGAACGTGTCGGTCATCAGCGAGTGTATTCGGGCTGTAGCAGCTAGGCCAGCATGACACCGGAGAATCCGGGCTGTAGCAGGCTAACAGGACTCTGGTAGTCACCGCGTGACATTTACCCGAAGGGACAGACACTGGAACGAAGAAGGACACATGCCGGCCAGCCTAAGTGTTCCGGAGCAGTAGCAAGCTATGAAGGCTCAGTGGAAGCACTAGGAGAAATTTCCCGGTAAGAGAGGCTACCAAGGATAAACAACTAGATAGTCAGATCCCACACATACCAAGCATTTCAATAAAATACACACAATATACTCGATATGTGTAAATACAACATGGCATCACAACATGACTCTACAACTCAAGTATTTTATTCAATAGGCTCCGAGGAGCGAGGTATTACAAACATGATCTCATGACCCAACATTCAGAGCACACAAGTCAAAGCACAAGCGGAAGCTTAGCATGTCTGAGTACAGACATCTATAAATGAAAAAGGCTGAGAAAAAGCCTGACTATCTACCAGATCCTGCCGAGGGCACAAGATCGTAGCTGAGGTAACAAGCTAAACGTCGAAGTCCATACAAACGTGAGATGGAATTACTAGTGAGATGGAATTCTCTCTACAAAAACATAAAGTAGGCAAACGTGAGTACAAATGTACCCAGCAAGACTTACATCAGAACTAACTACATATGCATCATTGTCAACAAAGGGGGTGGTGGGATTTAACTACAGCAAGCCATCTTTGACTCGGTGGCTATCGTGAACTACAACTGCAAGTAACTCTTTTGAGGTGGCGCAAATGAGTCCAATTATTCACCATATCAATACACCACTATGGATCCGCTCCCGTCTTCCTACGAGAACGCCATCCATAACACTCACGCTTATCTTGCACATTTTAGAGTATCCACTTTCATTTGTCTATGAACTGTATAGGCAACACAGAGGTCCTTTACCGCGGACACGGCTATTCTATTAGATCATATTAACCCTGCAGGGGTGTACTTCTTCACACACGCTCTCGCCACTTACCGCCATGTACACGTCATGTATCTCGGCAACCTTCAAGCGGAAGCCTCGCGAGGGTGTCGGCCACGACCTGACTAATCACGCAAGACTCTAGTCCAAGTTTATCGCCTATTCGGGTTCCATCCGCAAGGAGATCCGGCCAGGGTGTCGCTCACGGCCCCAAAAGATCTGTACAGGGTTCCAAGCCCACCAAACGGGCGGCGCTTGGCGTACCCGGCCACGGTGCGTAGTCTGACCCAATCCCACCTATACCTGGTGCCACTTGGTAGACTACTAACACAACCTACAAACACCAGAAACTAGTTGCAACTCCTGGACAAAGATCAGGCTGATTCATAAGTCAAGAGGGGTCGAGTTACCAGAACCCAATGTGTGGTAGTAACTGTTCATGGATCACAAACACAGAACTCAGTTCCTGAGGACGACTTTAATGAGACAACCCACCATGTACTCCTACATGGCCTCTCACCGCTTGTAACGCCCCGAGACCATTGCGCCAGGTGTCTTCCAGTTATTCGCCGTAGTTGCCATGTCTTTTTCTTGCGTGTTGCATTTTGCCATGTCATCATCTGCATTTCATCTGCATGTTTTAAAAACTTGCATCCGTTCGGGTTTCCCCAGTTCTCTCCGTTGTCCGTTCTGAGCAAAGACACACTCGCACGCGCCCGTGGCACCCCCCAAGTTCTTGTTTTGTGAGCCGCCGAAAAACGTTCTCGGAATGGACCGAGATTTGCCGAGTGGCCTTGGTATATCACCGGTAGAACGCCCGTCAAATTTCGTTCCATTTTGAGGTCGTTTGATGCCCCAACGGTTAACCGAGTTATCAAAACCCCCTTCTCTTTGCAGCCCAGCACCTCTTCACACAGCCCACCTAACACATTTAACTCCCCTCCATGCTCTCCGCCATTCGATCACGATCGTGTGGGCGAAAACTGCTCCTCATTTGGACTCTCCTAGCTCCCCCTAGCTATAAATAAGCCCCCACATCCGAATTTCGCGGATGAACCCTAGTCTTCTTCCTACTCCGCCGCGGGACGTGTCCGCCCGCGCCGGACGCGTCCACCGGCCGCGTCACCTCGACGAATGAGGGCGCGCCACGTTTCCTCCACCGCCGCCCGAGCGAACCGCGGGGCGCCACACCACCCGGCGCCCGAGCCCACATCGCCGCCTCCCCGCTGGCCCGCCGAGGCCCGGGGCGGGCCCTCCCGGGCCCACGCGTCCGTCCGCTGTCGCCCGCTAGGTCCGCGCCCGCGCCTCCCGCTCCCGATCTGGAACAGCCAGGGGCCGAGTCCCGCTCGAGCGCCGCCGCCTCGTCTCCTCCCCGACCTCCCTCGCGCGCCTCCCCACCGGCGAGCGACGCCACCACCGGCCACCACGACCACCAGGCTAGGCCCTCGCGCCTCTCCTTGTCCCGTTCTTCTTGCTCTCTCCCTCACCTATGATCTCTCTGTCTCTCTCTCTGGAACCTCGCAGGAGCATAATGGACGACCCAGATCTCCACGCTCGTGCCGCCCCAAGCCTCCCCTCTGCCAAAAATGGATCCGCCGTGGCCAACTCTATCGGAATCCGGCCGGGCCCCGCCGGATCGGGCCGTCCCCTCACCCCCATGTCGCCAGAACTGCCGCTGCCATGGCCTGCTTCTTCCTCTAGCAACCTGGATCCTGTTTTCGCACTGGTAGTTATTTCACTAAGTCCCAGATTGTCAACACCATGTGCATCTGTTCGTCATGCCATAACTTCTTGTGTGCTGCTCCGTTTTGTGCGTGTAATATATCAAAATGTTCACTGGGAGATGCTCTTCATTCCATTCCATTGTGCCATGCTTGTTTGAATCCATCTTGATTCCCTAATCATTGTTGCACGAGTGCTATATGATGTTAACCTGCTGAAGCTGTTATAACTTGTTGTTTTGTCTTTTTCGTTGCATTTTGTGTGTGCATCCTACGAGTTTGATGTCTACATGAGTTTTGAGATACATCATGCCATCTTTACAGAGGTGAAATCCATGTATTTTTGTGTGCCTTTGGTGAGTGCATCAAGCTCGTGAAGTAGCGTACTTGTTGTTAATATTTTGCTAGGCTGAAACTGCTATATCATGATGCTATGTAAATCTGCTACTACAAGTCATTCTATGCATAATCTGGAGATGTTCACTAAGAATGTTTTGTTACACATGTCATGCTCTATCCATTTATGCCCTTGGTTTCATCTTTAGCCTGCTGTAGATTCTTGTTATCATGCTCCAAAATTGCTAAATAATGTTGCTGTCAGCCTGTTAACATTAAGTTCACTTTTGCCATGAGGTTTGCTAGTGATCCATGCACCCTATGAACTTGCTCTTGCCATGTGTAGCTTCATAATTATGTCTTCTTATGGTTGGTTGAATTCACATGCCATGATATGCTCTGTGGAGAGTGGTACAAGCTCACCAACATGCCTACGTATCGCTGTTCCTGCCATGTACTGTTATTCTGAATCTGTCATATCATTTGCCATGTTTGCATGGACTCTACCATGTTTTCTGTTGATCTTTGGAATATGTTCAGAAGGGGGTTTTGTTCTTTGTCTTTAGTGTAAGCATGCCATGCCTTTGTTTTCCATGATAAGTTCTTGTAGCATGTTATTTGATAACTCTAAACATTGCAACCTGATGTTATTTCTGCCATGTCAAGTGATTTCTAAGTCTGTGAAACTGTTATTATTTGCAATCTTGCCATGTCCTTTTGAGCATGTTCTAGTGATTTCTAGAGATAGCTCAGTGTTCATGTTTTGTCATGCTTTACCTGTACATCATGTCCATGCCTTTTGTTTTCATGTTTGGATGTTGTAGCATATTTCCATGATGCTTGCAAGATGCCTAGTTGCTGTTTTGGACAGATTGCTGTTATAAATTGTTTCATGTGTATGTGTTGCACCGTTGCTTCGTTTGGAGTGTGCTCGATATGAAACTTGCTTAGTTTTGCATGAGGTTTCATATTACCTTGTTGCATTCATGTTTTGAGTGTGTTTTCTTGATGTTTGTATGCCTTTTGCATCAATGCCATGGTTAACTTGTTTTGCTCATATCTTCTTGGTCGTAGCTCCGAACTAAATGAACTTTATATGTAAGTTGACTAGAATTTCGTGTAGATCATCTAGGTCCATCGTAACTTGCTGTTTAACAACTTTAACATAAGGTTTATTCAGATCTGGACCAATTTCGAAATTTGCATAAGAGGACTTACTGGAATAGTTATATGTTGTTTCCGGCCTCATTTAAACTTGCTTTGATGTGTTGCTCTCGTATGCATCATCTCTTGACATGAGTAGCTTCATATAGCCTTGTCATGCATCATACTTTATTGTGCATCATGCCTTGCTTATGTGTTGTGTGTTTACCATGTTGTTTGCTTCTTTCTGTTGTGCTTCTTCTCAATAGTTCCTGTTTCGTTGCGATTGTGAGGATTCGTTTGAGTACGCTTGGTTCGTCTTCGTGGCTTCATCTTCTTCATGGACTCGTTCTTCTTCCTAGCGGGATTTCAGGCAAGATGACCGTCACCCTGGATCTCACTACTATCATTGCTATGCTAGTTGCTTCGTTCTATCGCTTTGCTGCGCTACCTATCACTTGTTCATCATGCCTCCCAAATTGCCATGTCAGCCTCTAACCTTTTGACCCTTCCTAGCAAACCGTTGCTTGGCTATGTTACCCCTTTGCTTAGCCCCTCTTATAGCATTGTTAGTTGCAGGTGAAGTCGAAGATTGCTCCATGATGGACAGGATTATGTTGGGATATCACAATATATCTTATTTAGCTAATGCATCTATATACTTGGTAAAGGGTGGAAGGCTCGGCCTTATGCCTGGTGTTTTTTTCCACTCTTACCAACCTAGTTTCCGTCATACCGGTGTTATGTTCCTTGATTTTGCGTTCCTTACGCGGTTGGGTGATTTATGGGACCCCCTTGACAGTTTGCTTTGAATAAAACTCCTCCAGCAAGGCCCAACCTTGGTTTTACCATTTGCCTACCTAAGCCTTTTTCCCTTGGGTTTCCGGAGCAAGAGGGTCATCTTTATTTACCCCCCCCCCCCCCCCCGCCCTGGGCCAGTGCTCCTCTGAGTGTTGGTCCGAACTAGAGCCACTTGCAGCGCCACCTCGGGGAAACTTGAGGATTGGTTTTAGCTGTACGTAGTGTTCATCTCGTGTGCCCTGAGAATGAGGTACATGCGACTCCTATCGGGATTTGTCGGCACATCGGGCGGCTTTGCTGGTCTTGTTTTACCATTGTCGAAATGTCTTGTAAACCGGGATTCCGAGACTGATCGGGTCTTCCTGGGAGAAGGAATATCCTTCGTTGACCATGAGAGCTTGTGATGGGCTAAGTTGGGACACCCCTGCAGGGTATAAACTTTTGACAGCCTTTCCCGCGGTTATGTGGCAGATGGGAATTTGTTAATATCCGGTTGTAGAGAACTTGACACTAGACGCAATTAAAACGCATCAACCGCGTGTGTAACCATGATGGTCTCTTTTCGGCGGAGTCCGGGAAGTGAACATGGTCTTTGTGTTATGATTGTGCATAAGTAGTTTCAGGATCACATCTTGATCACTTCTAGCTTCTCGACCGTTCCGTTGCTTCTCTTCTCCCTCTTATTCGCGTATGTTGGCCACCATATATGCTTAGTTGCCGCTGCAACCTCACCACTTATCCTTTCCATACCCATTAAGCTTTGCTAGTCTTGATACCCATGGTAATGGGATTGTTGAGTCCTCGTGGCTCACAGATTACTACAACAACAGTTGCAGGTGCAGGTTGTGCGATGATCATGACGCGAGAGCGATGCTTGCTTGTTTTGGAGTTCTTCTTCTGCTTCTTCTTCGATTAGGGGATAGGTTCCTGGACGGCAGCCTGGGGTAGCAGGGTGGATGTCGTTTAGTTTCTGTTTGTGTTTCATCCGTAGTCGAATGTTGAACTTTTGTATGATGTATTGATGTATTCTTGCAGCATTTGTATGCTTTGTACGTATCCCCATCTATTATGTAATGTCGATGTAATGATATCCACCTTGCAAAAGCGTCTCCGATATGCACTTCTATCCTTAGTGGGACCTTGGAGTTCCTTTAGGATAGGGTCGCACATTGGGCGTGACACCGCTTCCTTTACCAAATCGTGTTCACACACTTAGCTCTCAATAGTAGGACATGTTTCACAACATTCCAATTCATCCCCGATGAATCAGACCTGACACAACTCTAAGCAATAGCAGGCATGACAAACAAGCATGAATGAGTAGGCACATCAGGGCTCAAACAACTCCTACTCATGCTAGTGGGTTTCATCTATTTACTGTGGCAATGACAGGTCATACAGAGGATAAGGGGTTCAACTACCGCAACATGTAATAGTTGAATCGTTGTTGTCCTAATGCAACAAATGAGAGCGGAGCGAGAGAGTGGGTTTGTATCGGAATGAACAAGGGGGTTTTGCTTGCCTGGCACTTCTGAAGATAGTACAGTTCTTCATCGGTGTCATTGAACTCATCGTCGGAACGTCTTCTACTGAGAGGGGACAAATACCGGCAAACAAGGAAGAATACAATCAATGCAATGCACAATATGATGCATGATCATGACATGTTAATATGTTGTGCTTTGAGCTAATGCAACTAAAACCAGATTAAATGAAGTTAGTTGGAATCAAAGATTCAAATTCAAACTCCATATGTGATTTCTTAAATGCCATTTAATTGAATTGTCTTAAACAGCAGCTACAAGTTGTTCTAACATGCATGAAAATGGTACAAATGGATAGACTGGATTTTTCTGATCACTTTTCATATATAATTTATTTCATTTGGAGTTATAGATGAATTTCTATGAATTTTTGAAGTTTAAGTCATTTTCTAGAATTTCCTGAGTTTGTTTAATCCAGAAAATGATTTACTGCGTCAGCCTGACATCATCATGACGTCAGTAGGTCAACGGGGCTAGTTTAGGTCAAAACTGACTTGTGGGGTCCGCACGTTAGTGTGTCAGACTGGTTTGTGTGGCTAACAGGCGGGCCAGGTCAATGGCCACGTCAGCGGAGTCAATGCTGACAGGTGGGTCCCGCTGTTTATGAACTAATCTAAACAGAAAATAAAACTAACTAAACAGGTATGGGGCCCCACATGGCAGTGGCTCTAGGGAGTTAGTTAGGGCGTCATTAGTGGCTAATGACTTGCCATGTCAGCACTGCCGGCGACCTCAAGTCGCGGCGGAGCCCGCACGGCAGCCCACGGGGATGGCGAGCGAGGGCACCAGGAGGAAGCCCAGGCCCGTGCGCGTCTAGGGGAGGCCGTGGAGCCGTCAGGGATGGCCTGTTGCGACGACGGCAGCGGAGAGGTTAGCGGCGGTCGGAGCTCGGTGATGTGCGCGGGTGGCACTACGGGGTGCAAGTGGGCAAGGGGAGGCGCTAGCGAGGCTCAGCACGAGGCTACAAACGTGTTAGGCACCACGGGATGACCAAATGGTCGCCGGAGCAATGCCGGCGACAAGCTCGAGCGGAGGCGAGCTTCGGCCATGGTGGAACTACGGCCTAAAGGGTCAAACGCGTGGGGTAGAAGAGGAGTTCGAAGCAGGGGCTCACGTAGGGGTCGTTGACGGGCTCAGCGGGCTCGGGGAGGCACGGACGGCGGCGAATCGACGACGGCGACGCTCAGTGCAAGAGGTTGAAGATGGCCTCCAACTCGGCGTAACGGGGCACCAGGCAATGTGTTTCTCGGTGAAGAGGAAGAGGTGGTCCAGGTCGAGCTCGTGAACCTGTCGAGGGGCCGAAGGGGAGCCGGTGGCTGCGGCTATGGAGAATGGCGGCGACGGGCTCTGCTCGGGAAGTGACCAGAGAGGGGAGGGGATAGAGCTTCTAGGAGGGGAAAGGTGAAGAGGGTCGAGGGGAGTGCATGGCAGCGTCGGAGGCATCCATGGCATCGGCGGCAAGCAGGAGGTGGCGAGGCGCGTGCTCGCGAGAGGCGGCCACGCGCGCTGCGTCCTCTTGCAAGAGGAGAACGATGACTGGACACTAGGCCAGTCGGGCCGGTTGGGCTGTCACAGTGCTGGGCTGGTTGGGCTCTAGGTGGGCTGCGCTAGGTAAGTTCCTTTCCTTTTTCTGTTTTTATTTCATTTCATCTGTTCTGATTTAGTTTAGCCACTAAATCATTTTAATAAATTCTGTAGGTTATTATATGGCTTGTGAAAATATATACAAAGCCACTCACAAACTTCCAGAATTATTGGAGTTATATTTAATATATATTAAATATAAATCCAAAGCAAATAATTATTGGATTAATTCAAATGGCCAAAATAAATGTTTCAGAGCTCCTAAAATATTGGTTTTAATTTTACCTCTTGCAAATATTTCTATAGAATAACAGGAACATTTTCTTGATCTCTTTTGAGAAGATTTTAAAGTTGGTTATTTTTGAACTGATTTCCGAGGGTTTCAACAAACCTCAATTCAACTTTCAGAAATTTTAGACATGATGCATGAGTGCAGTTGCAACTATTTCACTCAGGTATTCTAGGGCTGTGACACGCTCCACGTCTTCTTCCTTCTCTGGCAACATGCCTTGCGTCAGGTCTGCCTTGAATTCCTTGATCCAACACCCCTCCTAAGGCTCGAGCACTAGGAGCAGGCGTGCTCCCGAGGTCGGGCCGTAGGCGGGGGCTCCCAAGGCTGGTGGCTGGGGGAGTTCCTCATGAGGTGGCGCCGGTTCCGCAGGTGAAGGTGCTGCTAAAGGCTTGAAGAGCTGTTCCTCAAAGACGCCAGGTTCTTGGGGTAGCCGCTTGGATGCTCTCTTGGCAATGTCATCGGCCTCCTTGTTGGTGCCACGAGGCATAAGCAGTATCTCCAGGCCCAGGAACTGCTTCTCCATTTCGCGTACCTCCGCGAGGTATGCCTCCATGTGTTCGTCCTTCAGCTCGTACACCTTGTTGGAGAAGTTGACGAGGAGGCGTTTCACCCCCAGGGCCACCGCAGCCCTGAGGCCGGCGATGAGGCCTTCATACTCTGCGATGTTGTTGGAGACCTTCTCGCCCCACTGGAGGCAGCGCTGCACGGCATAATAAAGCTTGTCCTGAGTGGGTGAAATGAGCACGGCTTCGGCCTCCGTGCCCTACCGTGCGAACACACCATCGAAGTACATGACCCAGCCATCTGGCGCTTTGCTCCCTAGCGAGAGGGACCGGTCTCACCCACTTCGAGTTCCGGGGTGTCGCTCCATTCGGCCACAAAGTCGGCGAGTGCAGCCCCCTTGATGACCCTGGTTGTGCAGAACTCCAAGTCAAACGCTTGCAACTCGATGTTCCATTCTGCAACCCTTCCCACAGCATTGGGGCTCCTGAGTACTCTCCCCAACGGGTAAGCTGAGATGACCTTGATGGGTTGACTCTGGAAGTAGTGGCGCAGCTTACGCGAGGCTACCAGGAGCGTGAGCAGGAGCTTCTGAGGCATGGGGGTCGTGCTCTCGCATCCTGTAGCACTATGCTGACGAAGTACACCGGGTGCTCGACGAGGGCGGGAGAGCCGGTGGAGTCTATGTCTCTTGGGGGCTGAGGTGTTTCCTGTGGATCTCCAGCTTCGGGAGCCTGATGACATGCCGGGGCGGCCGGCGCCTCAAGAGCATCGCCTTGGTGTTGTGCTACCTCGTCCGCCTTGGTGACTTCACTTGATGGGCCCTTGACCTGATGCTCTTCTCTGAGGGCCACCAGTGCCATGTTGGCGGAGTGGGGTGTGGCAGATAGGTATAGTACCAAGGGCTCGAAAGGACGAGGTGCCACCATCACCAGCAGGCTGGTCAAGTATCTCTTGAGGGCTTGAAACGCTTGGTCAGCTTCCAGGGTCCACTCAAATGGGCCTTTCTTCTCCATCAGCTTGAAGAATGGCAGGGCGTGTTCTCCCAACATAGAGATGAAGCGCCCCAGCGAAGTCACGCAGCCGGCAAGCTGTTGCATCTCTTTGAGGGTGTGTAGTGGGCTCATGTCTTCGATTGCCTTGACCTTCTTCGGGTTGGCCTCGATCCCCCTGTGGGACACGAGGAAGCCCAGCAACTTGCCGGAAGGGACACCAAACACACACTTCTCCAGGTTGAGCCGCAAGTCCACCTAGCACAGACTCACGAAGGTCTCCTCTAGGTCTTGAATCAAAGTTCTCGCCTTCCGAGATTTCACCACAATGTTGTCGACGTAGGCCTCTGCGTTTTTCCTGAGCTGCCGCCCCAAGGCAATGTGCATCAGCCGCTGAAAGGTTGCCCCTGCGTTGCGCAATCGGAATGGCATGCAAGTGTAGAAGCATACCCCGCACGGGGTTAAGAAGGCCGTCTTCTCCACATCTTCTACCGCCATCTTGATCTGGTGGTAGCCTGAGAACGCATCTAGGAAACATAGCAGGTAGCACTTGGCGGTGGAGTCGATGATTTGGTCGATGCGCGGCAGCGGGAATGAGTCTTGAGGGGAGGCCTTGTTGAGGTTGGTGAAATCGACGCACATGCGCTCCTTTCCTCCTTTCTTCGGCACGACGACGGGGTTCGCGAGCCATTCTGGGTACCGAACCTCGCGAATGACGCATGCTGCATCTAGCTTGCGAGTTTCCTGGACGATGAACGACTGCTTCTTCGTGGACTATCATCGCGCCCTCTGCTTCATAGGGCGCACGTTGGGGCATTCCTTCAGATGATGCTCAATTACTTCTCTTGGGACCCCAACTAGCTGCTTGGGCTCCCAGGCGAACACCTCCTTGTTGGTTCGGACGAAGTCCACCAACTTCCTTTCTTGATCTGGGGCTAGGTTGGCGCCTATGGTAAAGGTGGCGCCCGAGGCCCCATCCTCGTCGACCGGTATCTGCTTCATCTTGGCCTGGCCTTGAGTGAATTGCTGCTTCTTCTTGGTCGGCGCAGCCCCCTTGGCCCAAGGCGTGGCCTTGTCGGCCGGGCAAGCTGCCATCGTGGCCCTAAAAGCGAGTTTGAGGGCAGCGAAGGCTTCCTTGGTGTCCCCGGCCACCATGAGGACGCTCTTGCTTCCAGGCATCTTCATGAGGTTGTAGGCGGGATGAGTAGCTGCCATAAACTGGGCAAGCGCTGGGTACCCGAGGATGGCGTTGTATGGTAAGTCGATGCAGGCGATGTCGAAGTCGATTAGCTCGGTGCGGTAGTTGTCAGGGGTACCGAAGGTCACGGGGAGACGGATCTGCCCCAGGGTGTTGGAGGAGCCGCCGCTGACCCCAGAGAAGGGCTTGCTGGGACGTTGCCGCTCAAGCGGTACGTGAAGGAGGCTAAAAGCCTCCACAGAGAGCATGTTGAGGTCGGCGCCGCCGTCGATGAGGGTCTTGGTAACGGCTACGCTGCAGATGGTGGGCGCGCAAAGCATCGGGAGCACGCCTAAGCCGACGGTCGTGATTGGGTGACCCCCTGAGTCAAAGGTCGGGTCGGCCTTGGGCGCCGCCCAACCCTGGGAGCCCCCTGCGGCGTGGAGGCGGTGCCGATCTGGCGAAAGAACGGCTTGGCATGACGGTCCGAGGGCGGCGCCTGCGAGCCGCCGAGGAGAGCCGCGAAGAAAGCCGATGAAGAGGTCGCACAGCTCCCCCAGGAGGCCACAGAAGATCCCGGCAGATGGAGGAGCCAGGCGCGTGGCACGGCAGCGAGGGCCATGGGGAGCCAGTTGGCCATGACCTTGTTGTCGCCCCCGGTCTCTAGAACGGCCTCCTCGTACACCAGGAAGGAGGCCGCCGAATCCGTCGCACCATCGTAGCGGGGCGGCATCTTCGGCTTGAACTTGTGCGGCCACCGCACCCACCGGAGGGAGGGGGTGAAGGCCCGGAGCCCCACGGTGCTGCTGAGGGCGCCCGTCGATCCAGTTGGAGAAGCGGTTGCGTCCATGCGAGCCGGTCGGAGAAGCGAAGCCGTCGGGGGGGGCGAAACTTTGGTGCACCCCTACCTGGCGCGCCAAATGTCGGATTTCTGGTTCCGGCAAAACCGTTGAGGTTCAAAAACTGGGGTGCGCTCGAAGATCTCTCTGCCCTCTAGCTCGCTTGCATCATGATCTCACGGCCTAGCTCGATGAACCCAAAGAACAAAGGGACACAAGATTTATACTGGTTCGGGCCACTGTTGTTGTGTAATACCCTACTCTAGTGTGGTGTGGTGGATTGCCTCTTGGGCTGAGGATGAACAGTTACAAGGGAAGAACAGCCTCGCAAGGAGAGGTGTTCTTGTGCTTGGTGAGGTTGTGTAAGGCTATGGATGGAGTGGCTCTGATCCCAAATGAGTTGCCTTCTACGGTGGTAGCTAGTCCTATTTATAGAGGCCTTGGTCCTCTTCCCCAATATTGAGCGGGATGGGATGCCACAATGGCCAATTTGAAGGGGGACAGCTAGTACAAGCTATCCTGACTAAAGGTGGTCTTCGCCTGCCAAAGGCTCTGGTGATGACGCCGTCATGGGCTCCACGGTGACCTCCGTCTTGCCGTCCTTCTAGCCGTGGTCTCGTTGCACCGATATGGAAACCTTTGCCTGATGCCTCGGGACTCCTCGCCTGTGCTTTCCCCTTTAGCACCAAAGAGGAAGCGAGGACATTGTGTGTCCTGGCGCCCGCCTGGCCTTGTGCGTCATGGCTTACATCACGGGAACCTTGCGAGGTTCCCCTTGCGTTGATCTCTCCACCACTCGTGTGCCATCCTGGTGAGGCTGCCCCCGAGGTGGTCTTGCGTCATCCGCCTCGTGAGCTTGGCGCCTCGCGAGGGTCTTGAGTGTTTGCTGGTGAAGATGGGCCATACAGGGCTGCTGGCGAAGCCACACCGTTGGCCACAGGCAGGCAAGTCTGAGGAACCCCTTTCCCAGAACACCGACAGATAATCATTCTCCTCCGAGTTGTCGTGTATGGCCTGTTCATCAGGGTTAACTTGCTCATTTTCCCGTTCCTCTTGTCCGGAAGTTGCCTCAACAGGGTCTTCATTGTCTTCGGCATCGTCTAGAGTATTATTTTCTCCGGTGCCGGTATTGCTGTCTTTTGCACGACGTGACTTAGAGCGGCGCCGCTGACGCTGGCATTTGGGCTTTTTCTTAGGAGGTTTACCCTCGATTGGATCTTCTTTGTCATCGTCGTTAGTTTCTTTAGGTGTATCCACCATGTACACATCATACGAAGAAGTGGTCATCTAGCGTCCGGTAAACAACGGGTTTTGGCCCTGCTCCTCATCGGCATCGTCGTCCATACCGTCGATGTCTTCGGAGCCATAATCGAGCATGTCAGTTAAGTCCTCGACAGTGGCTATGAAGTGGGTGGCGGGTGGGAAGCGAAATTCTCCGTCATCAGCCTCCAGTTCAAACCGGATATAATTCGGTTGTGAGTCCCCCGTTAAGGATAGAGTTTTTAATGAGATTAGCACGTCGCCTAAAGGCGAGTGCCGGAAGATGTGCGCGGAGCTGAATTCGACAATCGATGACTGATGAAGCTCGATGCACGCGGACGCACATGGTTCAGAACCTGTGGCCGGAAACGAGTGCTAGGTTCCGGTGACACAGATGTCACCCGAGGTTAAGTCTGTGTGCGGCTCTGACGCTGCGGAGTCTGCGTCTTCCGTGTCGAGGTTGAGCTTCCCGTCCTCAGACGGTGCGATCTGCTCCGGATCAAAGGCCAGAGCAGTCACAGGTGCTATCTCCTAGGTATGGTCCGATGAAGGATTTAAGTCATGTTCATCGAGGTTACAGGGAGCGGCTGCCGCGGTCTTGAATCCGTCGAAGACCAAGTCTCCATGTATATCCGCGACGTAGTTCAAGCTTCCAAATCTAACCTGATGGTCAGGGGCATAGCTGTCGATCTGCTCTAGATGGCCAAGCGAGTTGGCCCGCAGTGCGAAGCCTCTGAATATGAAGATCCGTTCGGGGGGTGGAGATTTCCCCTTGGACAACATCGTTGTAGACGATTGAAGGAGCCATCAAACCTTTTGGGAACGGCACAGTGGAACTCTCAATGAAAGCACCAATGCCGGTGTCAAAACCGGCGGATCTCGGGTAGGGGGTCCCGAACTGTGCGTCTAAGGTTGATGGTAACAGGAGACAGGGGACACAATGTTTACCCAAGCTCGGGCCCTCTCTATGGAAGTAATACCCTACTTCCTTCTTTATTGATCTTGATGAATATAAGTGTTACAAGAGTTGATCTACCACGAGATTGTAATGGCTAAAACCCTAGAAGTCTAGCTTGTATGACTATCGCCACCATTCGGACTAAGCCCTCCGGTTTATATAGACACCGGAGGGGATTACGGTTGTACAAAGTAGGTTACAGAGAAACGAATCTTCATATTTGGATGCCAAGATTGCCTTCCACGCCAAGGAGAGTCCCATCCGGACACGGGAGAGAGTCTTTGGCCTTGTATCTTCACAACCCATTAGTCCGGCCCATGTCCAACAGGTCGGACGCCCGAGGACCCCTTAGTCCAGGACTCCCTCAACGGGAAGCAGGAGCACGCGGCACGACCGGCGCTGGTTTGGGCGGCTGGAGCAACAAGACCAGAGGTTGAAGAAGCACTACCACCATTGGATGGACATCGTACGGTCACTGGAGCTAGAATCGTTCATATTGACTAAGTTGACACAACCCTCCATCCCCGTCAGCTTAGTAGGCCCACAAGTCAGCCTCCCACTATGGTGGGTCCCAGCTAGCGGGGGATATTCATTTTTTGTGTGCGTAATAAGGAGGCACTTCCTTGCGTGTGAAGATATAGCTGGTCGGTCCGACCTGTCAGCGGGGGAATGTTTTTTTCACAAAATACAGAGGCCCTGATGGTGAGTCCCAGCTATCAGGTGGAGGAATCATTATTTTGCGTGTAATAAGGAGGCATTTCCTTGCATGCGGCTGTGGACCCAGCTGTCAGCCTCTCCACGCACAGTCTACTTCCGATGGATGTCTTTCGTTGACCATGTTGACTACTCTGCGCCGAGAACATCCAAGGTGGTGGACGACGGCGAGGCCCCGGACAGCAATGAGCCGGAGATGGGAAGACGCGGGAGTAGAGTCGCAGACGCAGAGGTGTAACGAGGGTTAACTGGTTCTGGTGCAGTGTGGTTCGGCAGTTGGTGGAGAAGAATAGGAGGTGTGGAGGGGAGGAGGGATGGCCTGGCCAACGGTGGGGTAGCGCTTCACAGCGAAGCGTGCTAAGCAGAGCTGCTAGCAGGAGGAGGTGGGAGCAGGTGGTCCCGGCAGCGCTGGAGGAAGAAGACGAGAGATTGAAGATGGATGTCGGTCGTTGGATGTAAATCCAATGGCTAACAATGTCAGAATCATTTTTTGACTAAGTTGACAACGACTTGCGTTGGCTTCAACCTAGTGGCCCACATTTCAGCCTCAAAAAATGTGGCACGTATTCAACCAATTTTTTTAGAATTTACAGTCAATTTTATCTTTTTTTTAGAATTATAGTCCATTTGCTGGGCTGGGTGAACGATAATGGAGCGTCCATGCGGCCCATTTAATTTTTTCCTAAAAAATTACAAGCCATTTGCACTTTCTCGAAATACACGATTTTGTTGGGCTGATTCTAATTATAATGTTTCACTGGGCGCATCAATGTTATCAGAAAATAAACAGGGGCTGAGCATTTTGTTATAAATATATTTAAATAATAAGTGATTTATCATTATATTGGTCCTTAAATCTTACCAAGCTTTTGTACACAATCACCAGGATTTTCGTTGCCAAAAAATCCAGGATTTTATTGTTAAGAAATTATTTTTTAAGTTAATAAGATGTGGCATATTGTTTTCTTAAATATGTAAGTATCTGTTAAATATATGATGACAATAACAATAATATATAATAACATATAAAATAATTTAAATATATATAATATAGTTAGAACGGAAACATAGGTTGGACCAGGCGTTCCTATTCTTATATAAAAAATAGAACAGACCTCTGGGTTTTCTTCAAAAAAATACATAAATTGGGCTGCCGATGTTTCAGGAAAAATAAAACCTCGGATGGGAGGTCCATAGGCCGTTCGATACATTATGTCCCTCAAAAAAATACAAACCGACATGTCATGGGTTGCACATGTTAAAAAAGGCATCCTGGACGGGGCAGCCCAAAAACCCAGCTGATACTTGTTGCCCCAGTGGATAAAAAATGATACCTGCCAGCTCCCGGCTTCGTTGTGAATTTATCTCCTATAGTAACTATGTTGAAGCACCTAAAAAATGTAACTATGTTGAGAAACCCGTGGCAGCACAGCCGGACACGGGAGGCAGGAGCAGGCGGCATGGCCGACACTTGTTTGGGCGGCTGGAGCAAGAAGACCAGAGGTTGAAGACGCACTACGACTGTTGGATGGACATTGTACGGTCACTGGAGCTAGAATCGTTCATATTGACTAAGTTGACAAAGCCCTCCGTCCCCGTCATCTTAGTAGGCCCACAAGTCAGCCTCCCACTATGGTGGGTCCCAGCTAGCAGGGGGTATTCATTTTTTTGTGCGTAATAACGAGGCACTTCCTTGCATGCAAAGATATAGCTGATGGGTCCGACCTTTCAATGGGGGAAAGTTTTTTTCGTGAAATACAGAGGCCCTTCCGGTCGGTCCCAGCTGTCAGGTGGAGGAATCATTATTTTGCACGTAATAAGGAGGCATTTCCTTGCGTGCGGCCATGGACCCAGCTATCAGCCTCTCCACGTACTGTCCACTTCCGATGCATGTCGTTCATTGACCACGTTGACCACGCTGCGCCGAGAGCACCAGGGCGGTTGACGAAGGCGAGGCCTAGGAAGGGAACGACACGGAGCCAGGGAAAACTCGGTAGTTGTTTCCCATGCGCAGGGGAGTGCGAGGGTTTACTGGTTCGTCTGCCGTTGCCGGAGAATCACAGCACGTGTGGGTGATTAGAGGGATGGCTAGGCCAGCGATGGGACAAGGATGGGGCGGTGAGGCCTGTGCGACAGCATAGCCGGCCGCGAGAGGAGGGAGCAGGCAGTCCCGTCGGCGCTTGTTTGAGCGGCTGGAGCAGGAAGAGCAGAGATTGAAGAAGCACGACGGCCATTGGATGGACATCCAACAGTCACTACTCTCGTGTGTTGACTAAGTTGACACGGCATTGCGTGTGCGTTAACCTTATTTTTTAGGAAATCATACGCGTCAACCTGTAGTAGGTGCACAAGTCAGCCTCAAATCTGTGGAAAACAACATACAACCCATCTACCATTATTTCTAATGATTTACAGCTCATTTGCCAATTCATAAGATTTTTTTTGGAGCCCATCTTCTTTTTGGTAGCATTACACCCCATATTGTGGCCACGGTTAAAAATTATACAAAATTTTGCATGTTTCGGTGCGATCAACTGTTTTTAATCCCGAAATATCGAGTCACATTCAAACTGTTTGGAAAAACAATTTATATAAATATAAAATCCAAATAATTGTCCAGGGATAAAAATCAATGGAATTTAAAATCTCTTAATTAAAAAAATGAAACTAATTCCCGGTTTGATGCATTTTAAAAATGTACAACCCAGTTCTGGGAAAATTGATTGAAACTCTCTCCTCGTCTTGAAAGAATTGCAGCCCAGTAGGGCTGATAAAGCAAGTAGGCCTCGTTTGGGTATTTCTTTTAAAAAATAGAACTGGGCTAGCCATTTTCAGCAAGAAAAAAACACAACTGGGCTCATAATGTGGTAAACATAAATAAAACCCTGGCTAGACGGGCCACAGCCCCCGCACAGCCCCGTTGTTACCCTGACTCGTCGCTAAAAATAGTATAAATAACAACTGCTTGTTCCTCAAAGAAAAAGTAAATAACAACTGCATGACCTGCTGGGTCCCTGGCGTCAGCCGCTCATTGTGTAATTCTCTCGTTTATTGACTACGTTGACAATGGCATGAGCCCCAGATGTCCAACCATTAGGATTTAGGAGGAACCATTTTTTGGGGCTTGTAATAACGAAGCACTTGCTTGCGTACTACCATGACGTTGGCGGGTCCCTATTGTCATCCTCTCCACATACAGTCATATCCTGGTTCCTCTCGGTTGTTGACCGTGTTGACAATGCAAGAGGGCGGCGCACCGCGCATGGCGAGCGAACCAAGGCCGAGGACGACGGCTAGGCCTTGGACAGAACGAACAGGAGCCGTGGAAGTTGCGCCGGTCCAGTCACAGGCGGAGGGGAGTATGAGGGTTGACTGGTTCGAGTGCGGGTGCGTGTTGGGGCTGACGTCGCCGGAGAATAACAGGACGTGTGGGGGAATAGAGGGAGGGACTGGCCAATGTTGGAGGGTACGGTAGGGCGGCGGAGGCGCAACCAGCCATGGGAGGTAGGAGCAGGTAGAGCCGACGGTGTGGTTTGGTTTGGGCGGCTGGAGGAAGAAGACCAGAGATAGAAGATACACAACAGATGTTCGATGTCAATCCAACGGCTGGTAGGAAGAAACATTTGTTGATTAGCTAGTAAGTCGACACCACCTTGGATAGGCCATTTCCTCGTGGGTCCCAAATGTCAGAATCCAAATCTGTCACGGTCATGCAGCCTTTCCTATGAAAATTTACAGCCCATTTGGTGTGCTAGTTCGAAATAAGTTTGTGGGTGCTGATGGGGGCTAATCACTTGGCTTCTATAATGCATAGTGAGCTCAAGCAGCTGCCGAGAGCGATGTTATTTCCCTTGGTTGGGATTTGTTACAATATTTCACTCTAAATTAAACGAATGGCAAGCTATTTGGCTTGTTTCAAAGAAAATATGACAGTCACACCGAGTTGAAAAGGGCAAGAACATCTAACTCCAGCTTACAAATTGTAAAAAAGCACGAGGGTTAATTGTTCATCTGGTCTAGACAAAACACATGTTGAAAAGGACAACAACATCTAACTCCAGCACTGTTTTCGGCAGTCACAGTCAAATGGATCGGTCAGGTCCATAGAATGAACATCCTGGGTCGTAAAATTTACTGGATTATGACCATAATATGTTGTAAATAGAAGCCCGGCATGTTCAGAAGCTCTTTTGCCGACCTGAAACTCCTTTTTTTGCTCTTCGACATACCCATCCGTCAAAACCATGCTGCTGATAAACTTAAGCCTGATGGACAATAGTAACCTCGCATTCAGCTGGTAGAATGTGACAAAATCTAGTGTTTGCATGGTTGGCTACATATCATTCTAGTGTTATTGTCTTCAATCGAATGTCATGAGAAGTGAGAAAATCCCGGTGCTTAGAAATCCACCGATTGGTTATAACTTTCTTACCCCGTCCTGTTGCCTAAATAGACATGAAGATTGAAAACAGTTAAGGTCTAAAAAAAGAGTGTGGAAAGAGCAACAACTGAACGGTTTATTCTAGTACATTATATGCGGGCTTCCAATGCGTGTGAAATTATCACCTTTATATACAACTTCTCTAGACATGGAAAGCATTGCAGCAAGCGAATAATCTTGTTCAGATCAAAACTATTCATTTGGATATATAAGATCTTGACAGAATCCAGCACCATTCATATGCTATCCATGGAGAAACTCTTCATTGAGCATAGAACATAATATTAGTACAAAATGTGAACTCTGAGATGATATATAACTTATGCGCAGAAATTTAGAATGCAGCTTATGGTAACAAGTGTAGATGATAATATAAAGTACCTGAAGAACTGTGGAGCCAGAGCACAGAGATCATGTATTACACCTAAGGTCTCCAGTTTAGGCGCAGAGAGGGCAGTTATTTGGGACGGTGAATAACTAGAATAAAGGATCAACCTTTGAAGTGAAGGGGCATCTTGGATGATGAGATGCCTTCCGTCAAAAGAAATTCCAATTCTTACAAGGTTAGGCGACTTTATTTGGAGACCACCGATTCTAACTGTGAAAACAAGCACCAAGCACTCCAGGGCAGGGCAGCTGGAGTCGATGATGTTGTGCAATGAGGCCTCCGATATACGAACCCGCACAAGTGAAAGTTTCTTGAGAAATGTGAGTCGAAGGTTTAGTATCAGATTGTCTGGTAGGTCGCACAGCGCAAAGGTGGCGGTCTGGAGAGAGGAGGAAAACCACGAGATGGACATCGGTGCTGAGGGCATAGGTAGATGGCGTTTGGTAACTGGTAGGTGATTTCCAGGGGAATAGTAGAACTCAAGCAGGTGTAGTTCTGTGAATTCAGGGGATTTCAGCCAGGCGTCCACCATGCAGGGCATGGTATGCTTGCTCAGGTAGCATGATGGGATGCAGAGACTTTGAATGGAGCCCTGGTGGGAGGAGATGATGGCTCTGAGGATCTCAAAATCATTGAAGAGAGATAGCTGACGACAGTCGAGATTAAGGCGGTGCGCCATAGAGGGCGCCACCGAATTGAGAGGACTTGGGTGTGGCAGCAATCCTTGGTGGGGAGAAGCAAGATGATCTCCCCAAGGACGGTGTCTGGGAGATCGCCGATGCGGTTCACCCGAGATTCTACGGGTTCTTGAGATCCGGTGGGGGAGGGGTCTCCGCTTCTCCCCGTGCTGCCGGGTGCGGGATCTACAACAGGCGTCGCCGCTGGCGGGAGCCTCATATTCTTGGCACTAGGGTCAGCCGACTCCATTTTCCTCAAGGGCGCCGCGTCGCACTCACGGATTTGAGCAGAGTAACAAGTGACGAGGCTAGTTGTAGTGCGAGTGAAGAAGAAGGGGAGCTAGGGTTTCTCTGTAGTAGTGAGAAAGAAGGGGAGTTGTGGTTTTCTGTAGGAGTGAGGTGAGGAATTTGGGGGTACCTGTCGTGGAATTGTCACGTCAGATGTCCTAGTGGGAGGACTTAGTCATGGAGCCATCGCGATGAGATTAGCTTAAAGGGGTTAAACCAGACAATGGACAGGGAGAGTTTATATTGGTTCGGCCCCTTGTGGTGAAGGTAAAAGCCTACGATCCAGTGGTGGTGGAATTGATGGGGTTTCGATGACCAGGGAGAGAATCCGCTTTGCTTGGCTCTCGAGTTGTTGTTTCTTGTCCTTGAACCGCCGCCGGGTCGTCCCTTTATATACACAGGTTGACGCCTGGTGGTTTACAGAATCCTGGCTGACTCGTACACGTGTCCGGCTCAGTTTCTACTCTTTCCTACCTTACAACACAAGTTACACATCATATGGTGGTTTATGTCTATGGGCCCTAATCCGCTTTTTGGGCCTGGGCCTCTAAATCTCTACAGTAAAGCACCATACTCCTTGTCTTCATGGGCTTCAATATGGATAACTCATTACGGGTATAACCCGGCCCCACCTAGGCGGTTTATACTCAGTAGTTATATCCCCAACATTAGGCCCCAGATTGATTTGAACCTGTTCATGTCAATCTTCAACACTTAGGAAAATTCCTTCTTCAACACCTTCGCGTGAAACTTGTAATCCGCCATGACGTCATCTTCGAAGATTATAGTAACCCGCCATGACGTCACCTGCTTATTAAAAAACGATACATACCTCCCCCTTTATTAATGAGCTTTCGAAAATCAAGGCGACAACTCTGTCACATATCCATTTTTTGGGCTCCTCGATTCTCGTGACTGTCGCTTATCCCTTCGCCTTATAAATAACGCCGAGGGTCATTTTTACCTTTCCCCCTCGTGCCTCTTCACTTATTCTTCCTCCTCGCATCGACCTAACCTTCAAGCTCAGCCGCCGCCGCCGCGTCTTTGTCCTCGACCTCAACTCCGGCCGCTGCATCACCCTGAGCTTACCAGAGAATCGCGGCGCCTCTCCGCTGCCCCCGTGACACCGGTAAGTGCTCTTTCCTTCCCCCCTAGATCTGTCATTAGGGTTTCTATAGCCATCGGTGTTCATCAGTGTTCGTCATTGTTCGTTTCTGCGCAACAGTTCTTGATCTAAACCTTGATATTTATCCTGTAAAGAGATAGCCATGATCCTTCCTTTCCATTAGTGCATCTCATTTAAGTAGAAAACCCCATCTGGATCCTTCAACTGTTCCAATGCCAGAACATTTAACCCTGAATTTTTTTCCATTTTATGACACACGGTAGATCCTGATTTGTAATTTCAATTTGTGAATCATGTTTTTCATCACTTAGTTATTTCCGATCTCTTCCTTCCATACCAATGTAGGTAGTTTAACTTTTAGAAAATTATAACCCGCCAGGTAGCATTAGCCCTCTCTTAAACCGCCAATTCGTCATTTTATAACCCTGCCAATGTCAGAATCCGGTTTAACATGTATATATACCTCAACGTCTTCTCCCTCTGACCTTGCGACACATTATACTTGTCAGTCATGAATCTTAAACCGGCATTGATCTTTTTCCAGCTTTTCATTGAAATGGCCAAACAATTCTATGCTTGCAACTGGGTTCCTTCTCGGGTTACGAAGGAACAGTTGAACGGGTGCGTTGTAACCGGTGCTTTAGCTAGTAAAGAAATCATCCACTAGAGAGTCCCCGGTCCAGAAAATCCTCCCGAGCCCAAGGATGGATAGGTGATTGCGTTTGCTGATCATCTGAGTCGAGGGTTTAGCCCTCCCGGATCAAAATTATTTCGTGACGTGCTTGCTAGCTTCCAACTCCTCCCTCAAGATATTGGACCGAACTCCATGTCCAACATTTGCAATTTTCAAGTGTTTTAAGAGGCTTATCTGCAAGAAGAACCTATTGTCGAATTATTCAGAGACTTCTTTTACTTAAACCGTCGTACTGAATTTTCAGATGGGCCCAACACTAAACTTGGTGGAGTTTCAACTCAGAAAAGGAAAGATGTCAACTTCCCTCACGCCAAGCATCATAGCCACCCCAAAGACTGGAATCAGACTTCGTTTTATTGTCGAAACACAGATCCAGCTGACGAAAATCCTCTGTCGGGTTATCATGCTCACCGGCTTACCAATACACATCCAGTTCCCCAACGACTCACTACAAAGGAACGAGCTAAGTATGCACCAAAGCTTTCAAAGCTCCGAGCCTTTATGGCGAACGGTTTAACTGGTGTCGACTTTGTCCGTTGTTGGGTCTCTTGGAGTATCTTGCCCTTAAGCCGTCGCCCCGGTTTAATGTGCCAGTACACAGGAAATGTCAAAGATCCTCAGCGGCATATTGATATTCAGCTAACTGATGAGGAGATTACTGAATCTGTCAAGAAGATGCTGGATGAGCCGGTATCTGAATGCAGCAAGATAGGGCTTAGTCCTTTCTGTGTTTCCAGTAAACCGCCAGCTGTAAGAATTGCATCATTCTTGTTTTAATCCAGCCCCTCTTAAATATTTCTTTATAACTTGTTGTCCATCTTTGCAGGGTGATGATCTGTTTTGGAGGAGGAAGCCACAGGATAAACCGGCGAAAACACCTCGCGCTAAGACCAAAGTTACAAAGAAACCTGTGAAGAAGAAAACTGTCGAGTCCCCTGACCTGCCCAATGATGAAGAGCTTGATGGTCCGAAGTCAGAGGTAGAACTTGATTCTCTTGGTTCTTTTTTCATACACCTCATTAACAATGATCATTATCAGGATGATGCGGAGGCTAGCTGTGCTGGTGATGTGGAGGTAATTACTCTTTCTTATAACTCAGACCCTCTGCCAACATCGAAAACCCATCAAGCAGTCTGGAAAGTAAGACTTTCACACCCTCTAGCTTATTTGGATCCGCACTTTCTTTTGAAGACACAGCAGCATGCAGCTCGCTGCACAACCCGGCATAGCAGCCAAGTGGTTACTTCCTCCGGTTTACCGAACACTCCGGTTCGTAAACGCCGCCAAGAGGTCTCTTGTACTTCTGATACACCTTGTCCCAGGGCAGGTTATTTCCAATATCCTCTTAATCCTTCTAACTCAAATTACCAGGGAACCTCCCATTCATCTTCTGGCGAATCAACAGGGACGAAACTTCCAACCCTTAAAATGATTCCTGGGTGAGCAGATTTTGCTAATCCCTCATACCTTTATATTTTTTATCATTGCACTGTTCTGATGCATACTTATTACTTTCCAGGGCCAAAGTCAGAGCCAGCAAGAAGGCCAAAGTGAACAAACCGGCTGAAGACCCCAATCGGGATGAAACGGAAAAAAACTCCTGAACCGTCACATCCAGATGTTGACAATATTCCTGATGTCCCGTCATTGCCGGATCAAGTAATTGAAGCTGAGCACATGGATATTGATCCATTGGCTCATGCTGATGATCCGCCAAGCCCGGCTAAAGGTGCTGATGATGATGTTGTTGTTACTGACCTTGGTTACACCTCCCTTTGCAATCCTATCGCTTTATCAAAGCATAGTACCAAGGAAGAACTTTCTGCTATGGACAAGGGCAAGTGGAAAACAAATTTATCAAGCTATGCCCACCTCAACGCCCAAGACATTCATTCTGGATTCTTAAACCACCTATACACCAGCCGCGACTATGAAGCCGGTTTAGTGGGCCTGATGAAGGAGCGGTATGAGGTAAATATCACTCACTCCGCATAAGCTTTCTTTTCCTTGTGACCGGTTTAGATTATCAATTCCCACTACTTGGGAAAACCCTAGCAGTAGCGCTGGTTTTGTGCTCACTAGTAGCGCAGGTAGGCGCACTACTAATAAGGCGCTACAGCTATTGCTTAGCAGTAACACGTGCCCGCACGCGCTACTGCTAGGACAAATAGCTGCAGCGCTTGTTCACTCCCACGCTACTACTAATGTAACTAATGGCAGCGTGTTTTCTCTCCATCGCTACTAGTATTCTTTTTTATTTTTTTATTTTTAGTGTATTTATGCGCCATCATACAAATATTGGTACAATACCAGTTATGAGGTTTACATCATTATGTCCATAACAGTGTGTCAAATGAAGGTGGATTAGGTTCAAGTGGAGGCAATATGTGGTGCATGTCAAAAGTATACTACTAATCCAAAGTTGATCTAGTTTGGACTAGTAGTACTTTCGATGTGCACCACATGTTGCCTCCACTTGAATCTAATCCGCCAACATAAGCTATTTAATCATCATCATAGTCATTACCACCAAGAGTATTTATTTAATCACCACTAACACTAGCTAATAATAATCATCAGTCATTACCACCAACACTAGCTATTTTATCATCATAGTAATAGTGTAGCACATCATCATCCTCAAACTCATTTCTAGCTAGCTAATCACTCCTGCTGCTCTCTCTTAGGTAAAATAACATAAAACATGTGTAGCTCTCCTCCTTGATCAAGTTGGAGCATGCAGATGAACCTGTCTCCTAATCGTGGGTAGCGCATCTGTTTGCTGCCCCCTAGTACTTCTCTGCGCTCCCCCATCACATATTTGGTCCAGTCTTGCACTATTAAGCATCCGTCGCTAATCTTGAATGCACTAAAGTAATCTGTAGGATATCTTGGCCATAAGCTAATAATACTCATGGTACCTTTAGTCTCGATCCCATAAGGCACAACATTCATCGGGAGTCCCTGTTGAAGAACATCGTATGGTAACATACTTAGCAATGAAGTTTAGCTTCAAAAATAATGTATGGAAAAGATGCACTGAGGATAAATAGTAAAAATCTTACCATCCTTCCTAAATAGATGTGACCGTAGTTCATTATGAACACTATTGGTCGCATGTTTTCAGTACTAACATTTCTAAATGCAGGAAGAAAATTTTTCTTGACAGTATCAAGATCCGCAAGACATGAAACATAATGACTTAGCTCCTCACAATTGAGTTCAGCCCCGGGACAGTAGTAGGTCCTGTCTACCAAGCCCTGGACATGTTTGCTTGCATCGAAATAAGCTGGCAATACAAATTAGTTGTCAACTATTTTTGAATAAACAATATCAAAGAAATAAATATGGTTGAGAAACTTACATAATGGTATAACTAGAGGCGTCTGCACATCGACCCAGATGTCGGTATTACCTTCAATATCATCTTCCGGACGAATATCAAAGGTGATAACCATATCAGGCTCAAATGCATAAGTCTTGCATAGTGCTCTCCATGTTTTGCATCCAAAATAGGTGTAGTCGTCTGAATTGTATAATTTTGCGTGGAAAATATAACCATGCTCGATCTTCAAGTAAACTTTCTTTACCTCCATAGTATGATTGAAACCTATCTTATCCAATACAAAAACTCTTGCATGGCAGGGGATACGCTAGTAGAATAGTAAAAAATATATAAGTTGAAGCAAATGAAGCAGATGTCATGCTTAATTACGAAAAAAGACTTATCATTGTGACTTACTGTATCCACTTCGAAGTTCTCGTCCAGCTTGATGCTGAAGCGCCTATCATCATCTAGGAAGATTCCGTCGCACAGGCCGCGCTCGTCTTCGCAGTATTTGCAAATACCGAAATCCTTTCGTCGTCAGACATTTCCTATGTTCATACTTAAAACATTAATTGAAAATCGATCGAAGACAACTACCAGGATACTCAACACATAAATCCGGGGCACTCGATATTTCCTACATATTCTGGCACAAGTTGTGCCAAAATTCACGGAAAAATCCAGCATGACCTTTATTAAATAGGACATATCGAGCGCCTGAAATTTGCCGGAACGGAAATGAATCAACACTCCGCCAAAACATAGGCCACTCGGAGGTGTAACCTGCAAACATGACCGGCCACTTGGATATTGAGCAACACAAGATATACATTTCAAAATATCTTAGAGGACTCAAATTAGCATGCATTCAATAAGCAAAAGTAAATCATCTCTTGCGTCCGTACATCATCGAATATTATCACTAATACATCCCGAATAGTGTCATACATATAACATCACTAATGCAACTAAAACCCTAGCACACGACGGGTATCGGCGCGGGCGGTGGACACCCACAGAGAAGGAATCATCACGAGATCATAGCTCCAGTGAGATCCCTAGAGAACCTGCCAGGTATTGGAGAACATGTGCTCCAACGCAAACAAGTAGCGACGGACGTGCGCGTCCTCCTCACTAACACGGTGACGCACCACCTCCGCGGAGTCCCCGAGCCTCTGGACCATCACTGGCCCACGCGACCGCCACCAAAGAAGGTTCGGGTCAACGATAGGCTGGCTCCTCACCAACCTGCGCCCCCCGGTAGGTAGCGCCTCCCAATACCACCCCGGTGGAGCCCAGTCCCGGACATGGCCCATCTGGTCAAGCAGGTGTCGTCCTCCGCTGACTCGACGACGAGGATGCGGGATAGGCATCGTCCATGACGAAAAATTGCTTTAAACTAAAAAAATAGCAACAAGTTCTTACTAACTAGTTATATTAATTAAACTAGTTCTTACTAAAAATAAACTTACTATAAATAAAAATATACTAGTACCTAATTAGTACCTAGTTCTTACTAACTAATTAGTACCTAGGAACTACTGCCCTAATTACCATCTAATTTGATGAACCTATAGGGGTGGAAAGTGGTTACGAATATTCCAATTATTCAACTATAAAGTGAAATAAGTGGTCAAATTTTACTCGTTTTATGATTCATCTTAGAAATTTGATTCGTTTCCACCCTTACATGAACCCTAACTCATTTGAGCCGCATCCGCATCTAATTCGTTTCCACGCTTACATGAACCCTAACTAATTTGATGCAACTAAAATATAAAGAAACCCTAGGCAGAGGTAGGGGAGAGGGATGAGCAGGAGTGCTCACCTCGGGTGCCTGCGACGAGGGAGGGGCAGGCGGCGTCGAGGTCGGGGTCGGGGCTCGGGCGCGCGGCGTATGGCGGCGTCGAGGTCGGGGTCGGGGCGGTGTCCGGGGCGGCGTTGAGGTCGGGGGCAGGGATGGCGTTGAATCTGGGGTCGGGGGCAGCATAGAGGGTGTGCGGAGAGCACGCGGCGGCCGACGGGCGACGGCAGCGGCGAGAGTGGAGAGTTGGATTTGGGGGAAGTGGTCGTGGGGAAGAACGAACCCCGTGGTTAAGTCAGAAGTAGCAGTAGCGCATTCCAGAAAGCGCGCTACTGCTACGTTAGCTACAGCGCGTTCTGGGATACACGCTACTGCTACTCCTTTCTCTTTTTCCCCTTTTTCATTTAGTTTTCTTCACATTTTATTTTTTTCCTTTCACCTTATTCTATTTCTTTCATTTTCAATTACCTTTCTATTTGCTTTCCTTTTAATTTTATATCCTTTAGCAGCAGCGTGTTTATATTAAAACGCGTTGCTACAAAGAAAGTAGCGGTAGCGCGGTTCGATATAGGTCGCTACTACTATGTGTAGCCTATCGGCTAAGCCGTGGGAATTTTAGTAGTAACATGTTTAGAGCAGGACGCGCTACTGCTAGAACTTTATCTGCAGCGCGGTTTGCGCAGGCGCGCTACTGCTACTTAGCACCAACGTGCTTTTTTGACCCGCGCTACTGCTAAAGTTCTGTGTATAAGGTTTTCCAAGTAGTGTCCAGTAGCCCCCAAGGGCCGGTTCATAATATTAATGTGAACCGGGACATGTAGCAGAACAATATTTAATTTTGCTTGTGTAGCCCCCAGGGACCATTTTATACCTTTAGGATGAACTGGTACCTTTCTGTCATGAAGCTTCCAAAATTCTTGATAATCATCTTCATAATCCGATTGAGGAGGAAAAAACCATAACCGTGACTTGAGCAAATATCCATTAGCCCCCAAGTGCCAAGTGTATAACTTGTTATGTGCTTGGGACTTAAAATGACAGTTGATAGGAAGCAATATGCATTAGCCCCCAAGTGCCAAGTGTATAACTTGTTATGTGCTTGGGACTTCAAATATGTACTACCAACTCATTAAATGTCTCTTCCAGGCTGATCTGAGCAAAAAGGAATCTCAAATCGCCGACCTTCAAGAAAATATCAAGTCCCAGCAAGTGTAGAAGAAGAAGAGCTAACCAGCACTTTAACAGCCATGGAACAACTGAAGGACAACGTTAAAAGCGAACAGGAAGGATGGGATGCTAAAAAAACAACTCTGCTAAAGCGGGCGGAGGACGCTGAGGCAGCCCTTAATCCGGTAGTAGAAGAACTGATTGGCTTGAAACGGTAAATCAATGTTATGACCACTGCTGTCTTCGGTAAATATCCTCTTCATAAGCTTTAACTAAGCAACCTCCATGAAACTACCGGTTTACTAATATTTTGACCATTGCAGGTAGCCACGTTACTCATCTTGGCTCAGATATGCGCAAAAAACTGAAAGTTGCTTATACACTGATAGAGCAATTATATACCAGCGTTCAACGGGTCATCTACACAGCTTCACATAATAAAGCGCCCCCAACTTTAATCAAGGAAACATTGGAAAAATTATCTATGATGCCTGCCCGGGTTGAGGAATTGTAGAAATTAGCTCCTAGGGCGGGTGCTCTTACTGCATTGACTCGGGCCAAGGCATGGATATCTAACCTTGATCCAGAAGATATTGGAAACGGCTATCCAGACCAAAAAGAGGATGGGTCATATTTTGATAATGACGACCTCAGGGCCCTAACAAGGGAAATGCGTCCACTGGCAAGCAAACTGGCTGAAGACACTGATTTGTCATTTGACCAGACGATTTATGATGCCAACAACAAACAGGTTAACGCACCGACTTATGATGTGAAAAATCTTATCCCGCCAATCCATAAGCATACCTACGCCCCTGATGTTGAACCGTCCACCCTTATAAGTGATGAAGCTGTCTTCCAAGCCTTAATTGGGATTGACTGGTCAACCATTGACTTCAAGCCACTGGGTGGAGAGGAGGAGGATGAACCGATGCAGGATGATCCACAACCTTCAAGTCAGCCTGGTGAAGAATCATGATCCGAAGGCCGGTTTAGCTTATGCACACTGCAATCCGTGTGATAAACAATTATCCTTTTGGGGCATCAAAGTGCCTTGTAATAGGCTAGTTTAAACACTTGGTCTGCTATGCCGTCGTGCATATTCACTTTGCATAATACTGTTAATCCCTCATGATTATGCTATGTCTGCTTATGATCCTTAGCATCTTTATTCAATCATGTTTCTGCATGCAACAAGTTTAAAGTGTCTTTTTGGTTTATCGCCGGACGGGTCATAACACCCAACATAAAACCAGGGTTTATAACCAAGGTTGTACTTTTAAGAAAATATGAAATATATCATACCTGTGACATTGAATCACAACGTTGCTTTACCAACTCATTGTAGTAAGGGTGATAACCCAAATCTTGAGTACTGATAACTCCCCCATGTTTATCGGTTTATAATGAAATCGTGCCGGGTTGTAATAAACACTGAATTATCCGCATATCATACTGGTGACTTGTAGTTGAAGCCAGACCGGGTCAACAAACACCAGATTAAAACTTATAGTTGAAAGTCAAACCGGGTCAATTGACACCGGTCAGCTTGTAATTTTGTACTTGGAAACTCAAAAACACTGGTTTGAACATAAACCTCATCAAAATAAACTGCTAAAAGAAAGATTTGAGAAGAAAACATTTAAAAAGGCGAGCCTATTCATGGGCTGCCAGGCCACTGAGTTAAACCATTTTACAAAGCCTTATAAGATGGACCTCACATTAACCAATCGTCATTTTAACTATGACAAGTTCAGGGTCTTTATAAGATTGACTTGTCAAACATTCGACGGGTCTTACCATGATTACCTGGGCAGAGTGACTTACTTAAAAATGCAGGATAACCCAGGGTTTTAGGTGAATACACCTAGCTTCCAAGCCTGGCTTTTATAGCCTATTACAAGGTTATAGACTCTTTGTTCTTGTAGAAGCAAAGAGCCCCCGAGCAATATTTTGAGCTGTGCTCAGTGGGCGACTATGTTTGAGTTGTGCTTTTGCAACAAACCCTCTTTGGCTCCTTATGATTTTGGGTATGAAGCCCCCAAGCTTTTTTTGTGGCTTTATAAGCCGGATTAATGGACAATCAGAACTCTGCTTTATAAACAGAAGCCCCCATGTAATCAAAAAAACTTTTTAGGCCGAACGGTAGAGGCCCCGCTTTAGCAGGGATGCCGGTTTATTATATTGATCATAATATATGCATTGTCAAGAATATGTACATAATAGGAGCCTATGTCTCAGGTGTAGTAAGGCCGAAGATGAGCAATATTCCACGGTCGGTGGGTCTCCTCCTCCGATTTGCGTGAGTCTTTGTGCTCTCGAACATCAATAAGGTAGTATGACCCGTTGTTCAGATCCTTGCTGACCACAAAGGGTCCTTCCCAAGGTGGGGATAACTTGTGCATATCGGTCTGATCCTGGATAAGCCGGAGCACTAAGTCACCTTCTTGAAAAGCTCTAGTTTTAACCCGGCGGCTGTGATAACGTTGCAGATCTTGCTGATAAATCGCTGAACGCGCCGCCGCTATGTCCCATTTTTCATCTAACAGGTCCAATGCGTCTTGGCGTGCTTGTTCGTTGTCCACTTCAACATAAGCTGCCACCTGAGGCGAGTCATGGCGAATGTCACTGGGAAAACTGTGATACGTCTCCAACGTATCTATAATTTTTGATTGTTCCATGCTATTATATTACCCATTTTGGATGTTATGGGCTTTACTTTACACTTTTACATCATTTTTGGGACTAACCTACTAACCGGAGGCCTAGCCTGAATTGCTGTTTTTTTGCCTATTTCATTGTTTCGAAGAAAAGGAATATCAAATGGAGTCCAAATGGAATGAAACCTTCGGGAGCGATCTTTTCGGAACAAAAGCAATCCACGGGACTTGGAGTGGATGTCAAGCAACAGAGGAGGCGGCCACAAGGGTGCCCGACGCGCCCCCCACCCTCGTGGGCCCCTCGAGCGTCCACCGACCTACTTCTTCCTCCTATATATATCCACGTACCCTGAAAACATCCAAGAGCACCACGAAAACCTAATTCCACCACCGCAACCTTCTGTATCCATGAGATCCTATCTTGGAGCCTTCGCCGGCGCTCCGCCGGAGGGGGAATCGACCACGGAGGGCCTCTACATCATCTCCAAGGCCTCTCCTATGAATCTCAATACTTACTAGGTAGATGGCTTCTTCTCTCTCTTTGAATCTCAATACAAAGTTCTCCTCGATCTTCTAGGAGATCTATTCGATGTAGCTCTTTTTGCGGTGTGTTTGTCGAGATCCGATGAATTGTGGGGTTATGCTCAAGTTTATCTATGAGAAATATTTGAATCTCCTCTGAATTATTTTATGTGTGATTAAGTTATCTTTGCAAGTCTCTTCGAATTATCAGTTTGGTTTGGCCTACTAGATTGATTTTTCTTCCAATGGGAGAAGTGCTTAGCTTTGGGTTCAATCTTGCGGTGTCCTTTACCAGTGACAGCAGGGGCAGCAAGGCACGTATTGTATTGTTGCCATCGAGGATAAAAGGATGGGGTTTATATCGTATTGCATGAGTTTATCCCTCTACATCATGTCATCTTTCTTAATGTGTTACTCAGTTCTTATGAACTTAATACTCTAGATGCAGGCAGGAGTCGGTCGATGTGTGGAGTAATAGTAGTAGAGGCAGAATCGTTTCGATCTACTTGTCACAGACGTGATGCCTATACACATGATCATGCCTAGATAATCTAATAACTATTCACTTTTCTATCAATTGCTCGATAGTAATTTTTCACCCACCGTAATACTTATGCTATCTTGAGAGAAGCCACTAGTGAAACCTATGGCCCCGGGTCTATCTTTTATCATATAAGTTTTCCATCTACTTTTATTTGCATCTTTTATTTTCCAATCTATATCATAAAAATACCAAAAATATTTATCTTATCATATTATCTCTATCAGATCTCACTTTTGCATGTAGCCGTGAAGGGATTGACAACCCCTTTATTGCGTTGGTTGCGAGGTTCTTGTTTGTTTGTGTAGGTGCGTGTGACTTTGGAGGAGCCTCCTACTGGATTGATACCTTGGTTCTCAAAAACCGAGGGAAATACTTGCGCTACTTTGCTGCATCACCCTTTCCTCTTCAAGGAAAACCAACGCAATCTCAAGACGTAGCAAGAAGGATTTATGGCGCCGTTGCCGGGGAGGTCTTCGCTCAAGTCAAGACATACCAAGTACCCATCACAAACTCATCTCCCTCGCATTACATTATTTGCCATTTGCCTCTCATTTTCCTCTCCCCCACTTCACCCTTGCCGTTTTATTCGCCCTCTCTTTCCCAATCTCCTCTCTCTTTCGCTTGCCTTTTTGTTTGCCTGTGTGTTGGATTGCTTGTCACGATGGCGCAAGATAATACCAAATTGTGTGACTTTTCCAATACCAATAATAATGATTTCCTTAGCACTCCGATTGCTCCTCTTAATGATGTTGAGTCTTGTGAAATCAATGTTGCTTTGCTGAATCTTGTTATGAAAGATCAATTCTCCGGCCTTCCTAGTGAAGATGCCGCTACCCATCTAAACAACTTTGTTGATTTATGTGCTATGCAAAAGAAGAAAGATACGGATAATGATATTGTTAAATTGAAGTTATTTCCATTTTCACTTAGAGATCGTGCTAAAATTTGGTTTTTGTTTTTGCCTAAAAATAGTATTGATTCATGGAATAAGTGCAAAGATGCTTTTATCTCTAAGTATTTTCCTCCCGCTAAGATCATCTCTCTTAGGAACGATATTATGAATTTTAAACAACTTGATCATGAGCATGTTGCCCAATCTTGAGAAATAATGAAATTAATGATTCGCAATTGCCCTACTCATGGTTTGAACTTATGGATGATCATACAAAACTTTTATGCCGGATTGAATTTTGCTTCTAGAAATCTTTTAGATTCGGCCGTGGGAGGCACTTTTATGGAAATCACCTTAGGAGAAGCTACTAAACTCCTTGATAACATTATGGCTAATTATTCTCAACTAGTCGTCTACCGTGCATTCGCACGGGCTAGCACATTTATTCATGTACCTATTTGTGTCAGTATCCATAACAATTGATGTAGATCTATTGTAAAAGTCGAGAATTGTTAAATTATTATTTTGAACATTGTGACTTATGAAACACTAAGATCTAGTGTATGATTTTAAATGTGGAAGTTTTCCATCCGTGGTTGTTACTTTTTTTATTGGTGATGGAATTACTGTTTTATCTAGTGTATAATTTGAATGTGGCCGTTTCCACCATTCTAGTCATCTTTTTTACTTTGCCTATTTAGGGGGACTTCTTACTCTCTTCCATTGTGGCCAATTCTACATTTTTTTCTGCAACAATTAGACGTACTATATATTCAACAATTAGAATTTGTTCTATCTATGATTCTTTTGTATAGAATCTCATGACCTTTGTAGTGAGAGTGGAGAATATATTTTTTAATGTAATACTCGCTCTGTATTAAAATATAAAACCTTTTTTTATACAATGACAGTGTCAAAAAAGTCTTATATTTTGATACGGAGGGAGTAGTAATTTATTTGCAGGGAGTGGTGGCGTCCATTTTGATTTTAAAAAATGTCAGAAAGGTAACACATATTTTTTTATTTTTCTTGCATATCTTCTTGGTATTTAACTTGTATTGCTCCTCGTATAGTTTTATTATGTATATTATTTGATATATGAAACAAAATTTAGTTTGGGAAATATTGTATTTTCTGTACTCAGTTAGTCAGAGACACGTGGCTACTAAGTTGTGTGTATTTTAGTATGTATTTTATTAGTGATTGATGACTAATTTTGTCCTGAATCATCGATAGGTCTTCTGTCCTGTCTAGTGTGCTCCGTCTGAGCGGTGGCATTAGAGCGGCTGCGCCGGGGGCTCTCCTGAATAACGCCCGCATCAGTGCCCTCGCAAAGTCCTTCTCGCGAATTGCAGCATAGTGTCGGCCGGAGCGCCGGTCATCTGGCTGTTCCCCTTTGCGGTGTGGTACGGCGTCTCCATCGAATCTGCTCTGCTAGCTTCTCCCACGTTCGCATCGTCGAGCAGAGTCATCCAACAGCAGATGGACTGTGTCGTGGAGCTAGCTGGTACGGTTAGTGGTGTTCACGGCTATCAAATTAGTTGTTTCATTAATTTATTTAGGAATCATGTATTATTTGTGAAACTGGATCTGATTTGCTGGGTCTATTTAAGAAAGAATAGTCATAGGAATTGAGAAAATGATCTTTGCTTCCTCTATGCTTCTGTACCTTCAGTGAATCTGTACTCCACATCGGTGATTCATACAAAATGCATCTTGGATTTTGCAAATCAGTTCTGAGCCATTACATGTAGATGCAGATAGAAGCACCTTGCTCACAAATATAATATTGAAGAGATAATAATTTTAAACAGAAAAGGCAGCTATGTCTGCATTATATTTAGAAAAATAAAAATGATTTTACCTGTTCTAATTATAGCTGGAACCAAGAAAATTTCTAAAATATATATCCTTGTAAACAATGTTTTTTGAAACGCTGTCGGATGGACGCTCTTCGTCCGCTATGAGTATCTGCAATCCATTTCTGCTTGTAGCCCTTGACATTGCAACCTAATATTGACCGTAAGTGAACACTTGCCTTTATAAGCACAGTTCAACCTTTTTGAGAGATAGCCCATGACTCCTGTTCATAGTCATAGCAAAGCACAATGATATTGGGTATTTTCTCCTTTTTAAAATGAAAAGCCATTTTGAATCAGTTGGTGGAAGATAATTCGTGGGATGTAAACTTTGTCACCAATTTTAGGTGCTGTTATGATCTGACCTTCGATGAACCGCCTTCCTAGCTGTGTTATTGTTAGTCTGGTCCCATTGCTATGTCTTGCAATTTGGTTGATGTTTTTCATAAGCATTACTGGTAATCCGGTACTTTCAGCCTTAGTTCATGATTTGGTATTCTGAAATGTTAAGACTATTTAGAAACTCAGCTGGGTACAACATATGCTCATCTTCCACCATTGACATTGCTTTGCATGTTGTATCTAAACTGAGAAATTACCTCTTCTCCTGGAATTTGTGTCAAGATGTAGGTGTTAATCTCGCCGACATTCTCGTTTCTTGGGCACAGGATCACTCTTCCCTCTAGGTATGTCTTATGAGTGTACCTGCTTTCTAATTCAGGGTCGGTGCTATTAACAATAGATGCTTTTGGGTTATCTCCTTCATGTAAAATTAGTTATTCCAGGATGCTTAGCCAATCTTCTTCATGTGTCATTACCGATGTTTAGTATCCAGCTTGCAAATTCCGTTGTCTTTTCATGACTACCTTCAGATGAATTCACACGCATATTTTCTGTGAGTCCGTACTCCTCAAAGTTCTTCCATAGGTAGGATCTCTTTATAGATGCGGATATGATATGTTCCCTATTCCCCACTGGTGTAACTGGTAGGATTTTCCTGAAGTCACCTCCCAAGACTATTGTCATTCCTCCAAATGGTCTATGCTTGGCATCCTCATTTGTGAATCGTAGAATGGCCCTCAAACTCTTGCCTAGTGCCTCAAAACAGTTATTGTGTTTCATGGGTGCTTCATACATTATTATTAGTGAACTTTTCTTTATTAGCTCTGCAAGAAATATTCCTTGCTTGATGTTGCACGTGGACTCATTAGTGACCTTCAGCAGATTGTGGAATACCACCTGAAGCTACTGCCAGAAGCCCAGAACTATCTTCCCTTCAGACCATAATTTCGTCGTAAATGATTTCAATAGAAACGTCTTTCCTGTTTCACCATATCTGTCGCCGAAAATCAATTTGCTAATCCATCCTCTGATTATCATTCTTGGATCAGTGGCCTAAACTTGTTACCTTACTTTTCATTACCTTGCCATGTATCATAGTGCCCTGAAACATAATAATATAGTGAGAAGATGCATCGATATATAACCCGTAGTAGTCTATTTATGTTGCAAAACCATATTCTTTTACCAATCAACTGACCTCTTCATCTAGTTGTATCATGTCAAGGCTAATAAGTTCATTGTCGTTGAGTTAATAGCATCCCATATCCTAATTACTCTGACCTTCATTTTCCAGGAATCCTTCCCATTGGTAATCGCACAGAGCATATCATATGCCATCGTTTGAAAGAAAAAAAGGATTTGACCTGTAAGTAAAACCATATTCTTTTATGAATGAATTGACCTCTTCATCAAGTAGTATCATGTCAAGGCTAAGATGTACATTGTTGTTGAGATTAATAGCATCCCATAGCCTAATTACTATGACCTTCATTTTCCAGGAATCCTTCACATTGGTAATCGCATGGAGCATATTGTATGCCATTGTTTTAAAGGAAAAAAAGATTTTACCTGTAAGCGAACACAATTCTAAAGATTAGTACTGGTTTAGTCTCTGCCAAATCCGAGGCTTTGACTGGTTGTCAAGTAGGTTGTAAGAAATAGGAGGTGCTTGCGATCATAAAATCTTCATCCGAGGTGGCTGAAAAACTAGGGGAGAAAGCAACTCAGCAGAGACACAGCCTTCGTACCTAACAGGAGAAGCTTGATCAATGAAGATGTTGACAACCAACAGAGTCTCCTTGATGTTGAGATGGCTTGTGCTGGGCTACAGGTTGAATTTATAAACTAGCCTCATGGGCTTAATTGTGATCCGAGCCGATCTCCATGATCTATCCAGTGAATATGTGAGAGGATCTGGAATTGAATCCCTAGATAAAGCAATAGTATCGAAAGGCACGATAGGAAAAAGTTGAGTCTAAATCCAATGAAAAATATATAGTTGTTCCAATTATAAACGGGCCAAAAAAATTTCAAACCAAATGAGTGTGAGAAGAGAAACCTGATCTAGATGAGAAACATACTTTTAATGTGATGAGATCCGTGAGCGCACAACATCCATGCCCCAACTTCTTTGCCCCTGGGCGGATGATCCATCCCCAACTTCTTTTTCTTGTACTATTTGAGAGAGAAACGGATCTGTTCTCCACGCGGGAAGGAAGAGAGACATGAGAGACGAAGGGAGACATTAGATCTTGAGAGAGACGTGAGAGATCGAGAGAGGCAGAATAAGATTTGAGAGAGACGTGAGAGATCGAGAGAGGCAGAGTAAGATTTGCTTCAGGTTGCTTTTTATATTTTTTAGACAATTGCTATTTGTTTTTTAGAATCTGCTGTTTTTTTGTGGGAGGGGAAGAGATGTGGAGGGCATTATGGGCCTCTCTTTCAGCTTCAATAATGTTGGGCTTTCTAGCCTATGTGTTTTCGGTTGAACTAAAAGTTGGCTCTTTTACCAAGGTTAATCTACACCGTAATAATTCGGTCCCACGCATGATGTACGGCTCGTAATTTCTAATTAACATGGGAATTTTTAGGAAGTCTGTAATTAGTGTAGGTATAGATAGATGGCACATCGAAATATCTACTAATAAAAAAGTGCATGCTAGAGAAGAAATTAATGTTTTGAGTGGAAAGATGGATGAACTTATGAAATTGTTTGCTACTAAGAGTGCTCCTATTGATCCCAATGATATGCCTTTGTCTACATTGATTGAGAATAATAATGAATCTATGGATGTGAATTTTGTTGGTAGGAATAATTTGGGTAACAATGCTTATAGAGGAAACTTTAATCCTAGACCGTTCCCTAGTAATTCCTCTAATAATTATGGAAATTCCTACAATAACTCTTATGGAAAATTTAATAAGATGCCCTCTGATTTTGAGAATAGTGTTAAAGAATTTATGATCTCTCAAAAGAATTTTAATGTTTTTCTTGAAGAAAAATTGCTTAAAGTTGATGATTTGGCTAGGAACGTTGATAGGCTTTCGCTTAATGTTGATTCTTTGAAACATAGAAAGAACCGCTAGGTTGCGTGCTAAGAAAGATTGCTTTGTAAAAGCGTGTTCTTCTAGTTTCCATGAAAATAATGATGAAGATCTAAAAGTTATTGATGTGTCCCCTATTAAATCTTTGTTTTGCAATATGAATCTTCATAATGATGGGACTGGAGATGAGTCAACTTTAATTAAAAGGCATCCCAATAATTTGGAGTTTTTAGATCTTTATGCTAAATTTGGTAAAAGTGGGATTAAAGAGGTCAAGACTTCAAATAGCATTTAACCCACTATCTTGGATTTCAAGGAATTTAATTATGATAATTGTTCTTTAATAGATTGTATTTCCTTGTTGCAATTCGTGCTGAATTCTCCTCATGCTAATAGTCAAAATAAAGTTTTTACCAAACATATTATTGATGCATTGATGCAATCTTATGAGGAAAAACTTGAATTGGAAGTTTTCTATACCTAGAAAACTTTATGATGAGTGGGAACCTACTATAAAGATTAAAATTAAAGATCATGAGTGCTATGCTTTGTGTGATTTGGGTGCTAGTGTTTCCACGATTCCGAAAACTTTATGTGATATTCTAGGTTTCCATGATTTTGATGATTGCTCTTTAAATTTGCACCTTGCAGATTCCACTATTAAGAAACCTATGGGAAGGATCAATGATGTTCTTATTGTTGCAAATAGGAATTATGTGCCCGTAGATTTTATCGTTCTTGATATAGATTGGTAGACCTTTCATTTCCTATTATTCTTGGTAGACCTTTTCTTAGAACGATTGGTGCAATTATTGATATGACGGAAGGGAATATTAGATTCCAATTTCCATTAAGGAAAGGCATGGAACACATCCCAAGAAAGAAAGTTAAATTACCTTATGAATCTATCATGCGAGCTACTTATGAATTGAATGCTAAAGATGACACTACATAGATCTATCTCCTCGCTTTTATGCCTAGCTAGGGGCGTTAAACGATAGCGCTAGTTGGGAGACAACCCAATTTTATTTTTGTTTCTGTTTAGTAATATATATTTCATCTAGCTTCTGTTTAGATGTGTTTTCATGTTTTAATTACTTTTTGTGCCAAGGAGAACCTATAGGATAACCTACGGTGATAGTTAAATTGATTCTGCTGAAAAACAGAAACTTCTGCGTGCACGAAAATAATTTTAGTAATTCATAGAAACGTGATTTTGCGTTGATTCTTTTTGCTGTAGACCAATAGACAAATTTCCCAGGACTTCCTATTTTGGTAGGATTTTTAGAGTTCCATAAGTATTAGATAGTTACAGGTTGCTACAGACAGTTCTGTTTTTGATAGATTCTGTTTTTCGTGTATTGTTTGCTTATTTTGATGCATCTATGGCTAGTATCGAGCGGTATGAACCATAGAGAAGATGGAATAAAGTAGGTTTAACACCAATATAAATAAATAATGAGTTCATTAGAGTACTTTATGTGGTGGTTTTTCTTTCTTGCACTAACGGAGCTTATGAGATTTCCTGTTGAGTTTTGTGTTGTGAAGTTTTGAAGTTTTGGGTAAAGATTTAATGGACTATGAAATAAGGAGTGGCAAAAGCCCAAGCTTGGGGATGCCCATGGCACCCCAAGATATTCAAGGATAACCAAAAGCCTAAGCTTGGGGATGCCCCGGAAGGCATCCCCTCTTTCGTCTTCGTCTATCGGTAACTTTACTTGGAGCTATATTTTTATTCGCCACATGATATGTGTTTTGCTTGGAGAGTCTTGTATGATATTGGTATTTGCTTTTTAGAATAACACAATCATCCTTGCTATACACACCTTTTGGGAGAAACCCATATGATTTGGAATTTATGAGAATGCTCTATGTGCTTCACTTATATCTTTTGAACTATATAGTTTTGCTCTAGTACTTCACTTATATCTTTTAGAGCACGGCGGTGGCTTAATTTTGTAGAAATTGTTGATCTCTCATGCTTCACTTATATTATTTTGAGAGTATTTTAGAACAGCATGGTATTTGCTATGATTATAAAATTGGTCCTAGAATGATGGGCATCCAAGTTGGGTATAATAAAAACTATCATAGGAAGTGAATTCACTACAAAAAAATACACTTCCGTGATGATACGTGTTTGTCACAGTAGGTCCCTTTTTTTGTCATGCATGTACATCCATGACGATTTGATGACAGAATCAAGATAGTCATACCTGTGTTGCCGTAGAAGTGTTTGATACCAAAATTATCATCATGGAAGTGTCCACTTCCATGACGATAAACCGCGCGTCACAGAAGTGCTTTCGTCAAGGGTGACCGACACATGGCATCCACCGTAACGGAACGTCGTTAAGATATTGGGTCGGGCTTTGGATCCGATAGCCCGTTAACAGCCCCTACCAATGGGGATTTTCCACGTGTAAAATCATCATTGGCTGGAGCAAACACGTGTCAGGTCCGCGTTGGCACAGGTGTCACTCATCCAATGGGCGAGACACGCCTATGATATGTTGACACATGGACCGGCCCATCAAGTTTAAATGGGCCGACCCAACTAAAGGCCCACAAGATTTTGTGGACCATAATGGGCCGGCCCAGCTAAGGCCCACGAGATTTTGCGGACCATAATGGGTTGGCCCAGCTAAAGGCCCACAAGATTTTGCGGCCCATAATGGGCCGGCCCAGGTAAAGGCCCACAAGATTTTTGTGTGCCATAATGGGCCGGCCAAGGTAAAGGCCCACAAAATTCTTGCGGACCATAATGGGCCGTCCCAGCTAAAGGCTCACGAGATTTTGCCGACATTAATGGGCCAGCCCAGTAGTAGGACCACAAGATTTTGAGGACCCTAGTAGGCCGGTCCATTAACTGGCTGCCATATTTTGGGCCAAATGCCGGCCCATATTTTATTCAGTCCATTAATGGTCTGCCACGTTCCGGGCCTAATAATGGCCCATATGAGATCTGGCCCGTTAAAAGCCTACCACGTTCTGGGCCTAATCACGGCCCAGATCAGGTCCGACCCTTTAAGAGGCTTTGGGCTCAATTATGGCCCATAGCAGATTCGTCCCGTCAACTGGACGCTATGCTTTTGGGCCCACTTGCTAAAGGCCCATTTAGTAATTCGGCCTGATATTAGTTTTGGCCTGTTAAGGGCGCGTTTAACATTTCGGCCCTATATTAATTTCCGCCTGTTAAAAGCCCGTATATAGTTGGGCCGAACTACGGCCCAGTTTGCATCCGGCCTGCTCGCAGCCGATATCTAATTTGGCCAAACAAGGACCGAGACAATTTTGGCCTGTTAAAATACCGTGATTTGATTCGCACAATCATGGGCCGGGGTCCATTTCGGGCTGCTGCCGGCCCGTGAGCTGTTCGACACGTTTCAGGCCCAACCTACTTCTCAGCCTCCTAAAAGCCCATTGAGTTTTCTTGCGAAAAGAGGGCCGGGGGTTACTCGGCCTATTAAAGGCCTGAATCTACTAGTGGGCCAATTTACTTTTGGCCTTTTAACGGACCAAGATGACGGGGCCCATGATGCGGATCATACATCGTGATTGCATGACGGCCCGATTATGTACCGTAATTTTACGGTTTGGCCGGTTTACTGCGAAGACAGGATATATATACAGTAAAATAACTGCAGCATCGTGAATAAGAAAAAACTTAGACTATACAATAAAGAAATTACGGCATATTACATCCACTGGGCATCAAAGTTCGCCACTATGATAATAAAGCACAAGCAGACAGCAGATTACATACACTGGGCATCAAAGATCGCCACCAGTGCAAATAAACACGCCGACAAAATAATATACAAAACCGACAGCACTTCAACAGAGTTCAAGAAAGGTTAGCCCTGCTGGCGAGCTGCAGCACAAGCAGCTGAGCAAGATGATGATACTGCGCTTGTTCAACACTTATATCTTCCTCACTCTGAAAGCTAAACAAGCAGACAGATGACAGGTTTTGCACATAAAAGTATCAGTGCTGACAATTCATCACATTTCTTACTGATGAATAAAGTAACACAGTTTAAAATTGCATTAACACAATATGGTATGATTCAGGTCAAGACATGGCAGGAAATGACATTGTGAAGGAGTTGGCAGCTTCACAACACCACTGGATTATAGATCAAGAACTCATAAGTATCAATGGTTAGTGTGCTGTCAACTTATCCCATTTCAGATTGGCAAATAAAGAGACGGTTTAAATAATAGTAGAATGATATGACATTGTTCATAGTTAAGACATTGCAGATTATGACATTGTGCTGTAGTGGGTAGGTTCACCACACCATTGGATTTCGGATGAAGAATAGAAGCATACATGCAGTGCAAAAGACGATCACTTGCTCTGTATAGTTTAATTTACATGGTATGAAGAAGGAACTTGGTTGTATAACTGAAAACTTAAATTGAGAAGGACAAACTTTTGTTTATGAACTACATAATAAACTTTAAACATGCAATTTGATGCAAACACCAAAAAAAACAGCTGTTGCAGTCATGCCTAACCAAATATACACAACAAAGTTTGAAGGCTTGAGAAGGACAAACTTACATTACTGGTGAAGACAGGCTCTATAAAGCCCTTGTCCATGCTAATGGGGGGCAATCCAAGAAGTTTACCATGGAATCTTCTTCATAAGCATTGCCTTTATTCTACATTTTGTTAAGAGTAAGTATAGATGTGATAATATACGAAAAATGGAGAATATTTAAGATAAGATGAAGAGTGATGCTACATAACCAAGTAGCTATAAATGTATGTGCAGCGATACAAGAAAAAGGCATAGCCAAGATCAATGCACAGCTAAACTTCTGCAGTACCAACCTTATGGTAAGAGTAAATATAGATCTGATGTGTAGAAAATGGAGGGTAAAGGAAAAATAAGCTGCAGAGTGATGGTACATGAACAACTACTTGTCAATATAAGTACACTGATAAAGGACAACATGAACTTCAAGAACAATGCAGAGCTAAAAAAATTCATTGGCATTGGATATATTCTACACTAATGTAACCATTCATACAGATCAGATAATTTGGAGCGAACAATTGATAAGCAAGCTATCATGCATACTGTTGTCACATAATGAACCAGGTATGTATGCAAGTACAGTGATACAGGACAACAGGTACTAACAAGAGCAAATCAGCGGGCAGCATATTTGCGATATCCTGTCGTTCTTTTCAAACCAGAATTCTTCTTCGAGCTGATTTCCTACAAAAAAGAACCGTAAGGCACATGCGGAAAAGTAGAAGTTCAAATTGTCATGTGATTTCATAGACAGTACCTCATCCTGGGAACGAGACCAGTGCATAGCAAGGTTTTTCCATTCAATGTCTTCTATATTTAGCACAGGAGACTTCACCGGAAATTCGTTTATAGACTTGCCATCAAAGTGTGCTTTCCTCAGGTAACACCGATACTGCTGCAATGCTTTCTTGAAAAGCACAAGCAAACTTTGCTCGTCATGATGATCCACATTAACCCTCGCCTAGTTACAACAATGTAATGTAAATCGTTGGTGTGTTCAATCAGCAGAAAACAGGAAAATAATAACCATGAATAATAGCACTTACACGTAAGTTCGACAGGAAGATGTGAAAATGGTGTTTGTCTTCACTATAATCTTCCCATGATGGGAATATATGCACGTAGTCCCTAACAACATTGAAAGCATTGTCTTTTAAACTGGGAATAAATGGAATGGGGTTCCAATCTGGAGGAATTGGCCGTCTCTGCAGTTGGGATAGGTCTTCGACCGGTGGACTTACTGTACTTTTTGCTAGAGTGGGATTTTTCTGTGGTATGGCTGGTGCTATGGCAAATGAAATCGGTATACCTTTTGCAGGAGTGCAGGTCCTGTGTGGTGGGGCTAGTGGTGTGGCCAACAAAGTATGGGTATAGTCTGCTGGAGTCGGTCCTACGTTTTGTGTCACTGGTTGTACAGCCAATATAAGTGGGGCGCTGTCTGATTTCTCCAGCACCACCATGTTTTTCAAGGACTTTGCTGGTACTCCTTCAGGTTCGGCAATCACCCTCTTCCTTTTTGATGTCTGATGCACAAGAACATCATTTGATTGGAAAAACATGGTATGATGACACATGGAATATGTATTGATAATGGATGGGCATGGCATCTCGAGTTATATGATGAGTAAACTAAGCAAATGGCGGTGCAACAAAGTAGAAGAAATGCAAGACAACATATGCAAGATACGCACTATCAATAAATCCTTCCAAATTAGAACAGGCACCTTGATGGGTGAACAGGACAGGCCATCTGCCTTTGACTCCTCGAGGTTAGAATAGTCATTAGGATGATATTCTGAACAAGAATCAACAGGTGGGGAGCGTATGAGTTTCATTGCATCCAGAATGGCACTCAATGCCTTGGTGCCAATTTTGTAAGTCATTGTAGTGTTCCACAATATTCTTCTGATGCGCGGATTCTGATATTCACTGTAATTGGGTATAATATCTGAGAACCATGAAAACATAAATAGTTGTGAGATTATCTTTGTAATGAAGATGATATTCTAATATAGGGGCGCCCCTGTAAACACTTGTGTGCTATCACTAGATTCTGATGAGAGAGCTCATGTGTGCTGTAATATGGTGCGTGCATTTATATAATCTGTCGCAAGTACACAAAAAATAGGCTCCAGAAGTAAGAATAGTTGGCAGATGATAGGTTCATAATATACTGTATAGAGAGTTTATTGCCAAACCATGATAACAAGAGCACATAGCAACTAGGCAGATCATAGTGTACATAACAGGGGTACACCATAACCACGATATATAAATCGGGAAAGTGGAACTGGCTTGAAAATACGGTGTTGTATTGCCGCTAGTAATTGAAAGCCTATCGATCATGTACAGGCCAGCTCTATCAGCTGTTGACTGCAGATGTCCCTGCGCCCCTTCCTGACAAGGAACATACTATATGTACTAAATACAGAATAAACAAAGAGGAACATGTTAAAGAATAGAAGAGGAAGCATATTCTTGAGGTTCCGCTTCATTGCATACAATGTTGGTTGCCCACTCATGATGAATCACAACGCCCAAAGAAATGCAATTCCATGTTGTCTCTCTATATGTGGCAATTTTGAACAAGAGTCATTAGGATCATATTCTGAACAAGAGTCAACAGGTGGGGAGCGTATGAGTTTCATTGCATCTAGAATGGCACTCAATGCCTTGGTGCCAATTTTGTAAGTCATTGAAGTGTTTAGCTTCAAGAGTGGACTGCTGCTAGTGTGACACAAAGCAGCTACACAGATGATAGTGTAGATATAACGGGAAAACCTTAAGCATCAGAGTAAAATCAGCAAAGTGGAACTTGCTGGAATATATGAGCTAGTATTGCCGGTACGGCTAGAAAGGCTTTGGATACCAGCTCTCTTCAAGTGCAGGTGCGGTACTGTTAATATCAGTGTAACTCTCAAAGGTGACACAACTCATCGCATTTCCTTGCTATTCTTATAGGATTCAAGTGGGCAGGTCACTACAAATCCTATTCCTATGTTTACAAAATCCTACGAATCAAAGAGGCTCAAAGTGTCCATCACAACCGACCGTATAGACCTCTACACTACAAATGTCCCTGCTCATCTTCAGTACAAGGAACATACTATACTACTATCATACTCCCTCCATTCCAAAATATAAGTCTTGGTAGAGATTTCCACTATGGATCCCATACAGATGTATCTAGATACATTTTAGACTGTAGATTCACTCATTTTGCTCCATATGTAGTCCATGGTGGAATCGATACAAAGACTTGCATTTAGGAACGGAGAGAGTACATATTAAAGAAGAACGGAAGAGGAACATGGTAAAGAAGAGCAAGCAGATTTTGGATAATAAAATGTTGGTTGCGCAGTGCCCACACATGATGAACTAGAGCGCATTAAGAATGCAACTCCCAGCTGTCTCTCGACCATTTCAGGCGGTTGGATGAAGATTCTACGTCTCCTAACCCTTCTTCTTCCTCGTCTCTCATTCTTGCCATACAGAACACCACACGGGCCGCCGGCCGGACCACCGGCCCCCACCGCCTCTGTTCCTCCGCCACCCCCACCCCCATCCCTGCACCAATCCCCACCCGCGTCGAGTTTTCTTCGTTCGGCGAGGCACCACAACCACCCGAGCCCCTTCGTTCGCACCGGCGAACTCCAGCGAGCTTTGAAAAATCGACTGACCCAATTTTGAAATTTAGTCTACTGTGATTTAACTAGTGTGGAATATAAAAGGGGAAAACCATAAGCTTTTGGAGTATAGTGTTGAGCGTGCCATGGCAGATCTGAAGGTGCAAACGGAACAAAGGCAACTTTGCAACCAAGACAAGAAATCAGAGTAAAAGCAGTGGTGATCTATTTTCTTGCTGTGATAAATAAGTTGAGCAGATATGAAAGAGTACCGCCTCTGGTGCGGCGCCGCGTACGCATCTGCTGAGAATTACGATGCTGCGGTAGCGATGGCTGTCGGCCGCATGGAAGCAGATCCAGGAGGGTAGACGGTGGCGGCGAGGCGCGGTGGACGAGACGGTCGTAGGAGCGGTGCCGGCAAGGTGGACGATGGCGGGGATGTAGTGAGAGGACGGGATGCAAGGATCCCGGTCCGAAGCCGTGGATGAGAGAGGTCGATCTCTTGTAATGGACGGCGGCGTCGGGGTATCAGCTCCGGCATGGTGGAGGAGGACGGCGGTGGATGGGGCGGCGGACGGCGGCGGACGGAGGAGGGTGGGGTGGAGAGGGTGTTTTGGTAACCACGGAGTACGAATGGGGAAAAGGGAGGTAGAGAGGAAGGGGGGAACCATGTATTCAGGGCACACATGTCTCAAATGCGAGGAAATTTACAAAGTTAGCCCCCGTTTCAAATTTCTACTACATCACAACAATATTAGTTGGTTGGGGATAGGACGGTAATCTCGCATACACCGAATATTTTCCGACAAGAGTTTGTTTTTGGCGCCCACCGTGTATAAATATGAATCGGGGAGGGAGTTGATTTCGGCCGAGGACACACTATGTTTTGGCGCCCACCATGTATGAATCTGGGTGAGAAGCGGTTACATCACGTTTGGGTGAAATTACAAACCTACCCCTATCGAAACCTATAGAAATTCAGCAGATAGGCTTTGCGTGGCAAGAATAGGCAGTAGTAATTTCTATCTCACAGATTTTGGTTTCGGGCAGTTACTGCGACTTTCCTCGCTTCGTTCAAATTTTGTAGAGTGCACGTTTACCGTGCCAACTCAATTCGAATCCGGGTTGTATTCTATTTTTTTTCGGGTGGGATCCATTTTCAATTGGAATTACATTCTATATACATCATTTTTTATATATACTTTCAAAAGCACAACACCATTTATACATAAATATGGTTTACAAATGGCATGATCTCAGATTCATAAGGTTGTATCCATCAATTTGGATTTTCAAATATTTGAAACCACTTTATGTTGAAATCCAATGTATGCATTCCTCGCTAACTGTCTCCAATTAATGTGTGTTTCATGTGGTTTTATTTAGTTCTCAAACATGTATAATGTGTTTCACACACGCAACATATAGTGTAATCCTGTTTAGACATTAATTGCATATAAACCATGCATTGTTTGTAATTAAAGAATCTATGGATCACCAATATTGATAAACTATATAACATTACACGTGTGCCCAAATTCAAATGATTATGCATGTTTGATGCACCAATTTGCGTTATGATATTATCGATGTTGTGATCTCCAGTTTAAATATTTGAATCCCCTTTAATCCATATATTCATCTCATATAGCTATCACTTATGCTTATATTGGACTATCTCTCTGGACCTATACGCGTTCATCGTCTCTCAGGTATCTCTCGTGCTACCTGTATGTCGACAATGATCTTTTATATTCATAACACGCTGACGGTACTCTCTCCCTCGACCTTCATCACTCTATCTCTCTCTAAGTATATCTCGCTCCCTGCTATGTGTCTCTAACTATGATTCTCCATGTGGATTCTCTTTCTCTCTCACACACAAAACTTTGTCTCCCGGGGTCTCATTTCTCTCTACTATTCCCATGTGTGACACTCGCACACCCCTCATACAGAGATGTCTTTCGCTCCTTAGATATGAGAACCTACGACTCTTCCTCTTAAATATCTCTTTCTCACACACAAACACAAACTCTGTCTCCCAGGGTCTCATATTTCTCCATTGTTCGCTTGTATGTCGCTCACACACACTCTCTGTAGCGACCCGACCCGAATGGGTCAAGTCTCTGTGCTTAAGTGTCATCCCTGGATCGGTATGCTGACACACACAGTACTCGAGGATTTATAATAGAGGTAAATCACATGTATAAAGTAACGTAAATACTATTACCTCAATCCAAATAGCGAAAGTAACAACAAGGTTGTCGATTCCCATCATCACCAACGGCAAAGTTGAGTGTAGAAATCGTAACCCTAACGTCTCACTTACTCGTCGTAAGATTCCTGCAACATGAGACGTTGCAGCCATGTAGGTCAGTACATTGAATGTACTGGCAAATTCACACCATAGATAAATGATGAGTAAAAGCTATCACTACATGCATATATGGCTGGTGGAAAGCTCTAAGTTTATTTTTGTATGAAGCCAGTTTTCCCCTACAACAAAGGAATATATTTTATTTAACTACAAAGTTTGTTGAAAACAATGAGAAGGTTCCTCCAACTCAATCCCAAATTAAAATCATCAACCCAACAAATTATTTAAGTAACGTGATGAGATCAACATGATAATCCAAGAACCAGATACTCAAGATGTCCATAACCGGGGACACGGCTAATCATGATCAGTTTGCACACTCTGCAGAGGTTTGCGCACTTTGCCCACAAGACTCGATCTCCTCCGTTGAATTTCTCGTACTTCATGATGTTTGAGAAATGGATGACCGAGACACAGTCTTTCAGAAGCATTAACTCTCTACTCCGGGTAGACAGTACCACCCACACCCCCTATATCTGCTAGTCTACCTCTTCAAGAGCTCATGCAACATACTCAACTATGTCAGAGCCCATAATGGCTTGTGGCTGCACACGGAAGTTTCTAGCATGAATAATCTTATGATCCCTTTGAGCCTGGGTGGCGGTCCCTAGGAAAATCACACGGAACCCCGGGATTTCCAATAAAACAGGCAACACTGGATTCTCCAGGTGCCTCAATCCACCCAGATGTCTATTAAAGTTGCCACCTTAAGTTGAACCATTAATTAACAATCTCACAACAGTGATGGATACACTCAAACCCAATCCACGTCTACGAGCATAGCATAGCAATATAAGCATAACGTAGTAGTAACTCCCAAGGGTTTGGTAATAAACAGGGCAATAGGTTCTACCTCATCAACTACTTCCCAATAACCACATGTTATCAATTCCTAACCATGCAATGTTTGAGGGTGAAACTAATGCATAAAAACTTGGTATGAAAGGGATATGATCAAAGTGTGAACTTTCCTGTACTGTTGATGAAGAAGCTTCGCACTCAATACTCCTGATATTTCTACACGTTACACTCCGGTCAATCTATCGTAAGCAAACAATAGTAACCACACATAAGCAATCACTCAAAAGCATCGGAAAGAACGAAGAAAACAATTCGTAAAACTTTGAAAACAAGCAAATAACTCTTGCAACAAAAAACAACTTCTAACAGTACCAAAATTAAGTGAATTTGTCCTTATCAGAAAGTTGAGGTCAAGAGCTTCGATTTGCAAAAAGAATCAACTCAAACGGAGTTATAAAACTCAAGTTATGATCAAACAGAGTTCAAATACTAATCTGTTTGAATTCAAATTTTAAACTTTCAAAATTATGTTGAAGTTGTTTTATTGGATAGAGGAGATCATAACGAAGAAGTGGGCGTTGGTTTAGTTGGATTTGGACAAACGAGTAGAAAGTTGTGATCGATTGAAGTACAAGGACTATTTTGTAAATAAACTAATCACAAACGGGTCCCTGGCCAAAAATAACAGAAAAAGAAAAGACTAAAGAGCGCACATTCGTTACAGAAACATATGCGATGAAAACCGCTCACTACACAGGCCTAACCAGTGAGCGTTTCGCTATATAAACGAAACCTAAATAAAAACGATCTAAAAGAATAAAACCGAATACTAAAGAAAAACCGGGGAGGGTTTTATAGCGGTTATACCGGTTCGGAAATTAAACCGGCGGCTGCGGTTTCCGGCGACAGCGGCATGCTCCGGCGATGGGACGGCGGCGGCGGCTCGGGTCCAGCCGGGGCGGCGGCTCCGGTGGCCCTCCAGCTCGGCGGAGTGAATGGAGGGTGCAGCGCGGGACGGCGGTGAGGTGGGTGGTGGCTGCGGGGGTCGCGAAGGTGCGGGGCGGCGGCGAGGAGGCTCGGCGGTGGGGACAACTCCGGCGCGGCGGCGGCAGATGTAGCGGTGGCGGCCCGTGACGCGAGGAGGAGAGGAACGGGGCCCGGGGCCTCGGGTTTTATAGGTGGGGAGGGGCGACGTGGCGTGGAGGAGGGGGCAGTGGAGGCCGGAGGCGGCACGGCTTCCATGGCAGCGTGGCGGCGGACTCGGGAGGGGTCCCGGTTGGGGACGGGAGCGAGGCGGCGCGCTGGGCTGGGCCTTCGCCTGGCAGGAGCTGGGCCGGCCTAGTTTGGCGGAGGGAAGTTTTTTTTAAACATTTTCCAGAAAACAATAAATAGAACAAACCACCAAAATAAAAATATACTATAGGCATATTATATATCAAAATTTTGAGAAAAAGATTTCCTACAACCTGAACATTTTACTAACATCAAAGAAAATTCACGCTAATTTAAATAATTCAAATAGTGCTACTGCTCTAATAATTCAAATTTATTTCTCTCCAATTTTCTGATTTAGGGAATTATTTTACCCTAATTTCCATATATTATATTTTTGGAGAAAAATAATTTGAATAAAACCCAAATAACTCCCAATTGAAAATAATTTCAAAAGGACTTTAAATTGGATTTCTTTTAAACTCCCAACTCATATTTCATATGTTTTGAAGAAGTCATTTTATCTTCTCTCATGAAAATCATTGTGTTGCTTGAAGTTTATGAATTGGAAATAATTTCAAATGAAATTCAAATATTTTCAACACCCTTGTCATTTAAATAAATGGAAGAAGTCCTGACATCTTCTCTCCAGGGTTTTGTGGTGAAAAGAATTAGAATTCACGAAGGTCACGAATGCAAAAAATGAAAGTTTGGGAAAGTCCTTTTATTCCCTCTCATTTAACTTACAAAAAGTTTTGAATTTCACTCAATCAATCACACAACACTCAAACAAACAATCTATCTATCTATTTATTATAACATTCCAAAATTTAGAATTATGGGATGTTACACACTCTCTCTCTAGAGATATCTTGCATTCCCTCATATGTCTCTCTAGCTATCACACTCTCGTTGTGAAATATCTTTCTCTCTCGAAGACACAAAACTCCGTATCTCGACATCGCATTTCTCTCTGATACCTGTTTGTATGTGAATCACATGCAACCTCTCTCTATCTCTCTCACACCCACACACATAACTCAGCCTTCTGATCCACTCGACTCCTATCTCTAAAGCACACTAGCTAGCATCTTTATCTTTCTATTTATCTGTTTCTCCATCAACCTTCTTTCTCACCCTCACTCTTGATTCCTATCACGCACACTACATATGTTTCTCTCTACATGAAGTCAAGTTCCCTCTCACACACATATGTAACTTCACCCTCTAAACCACCCGGCGGTCATCTCCATCACCCAAACTAGTGAATGTCCCTCTAGCTAGCATCTCCATTTCTGTATCTATCTGTGGTTTCTCCGTCAAAATTTCTTTCTCGCACAGAGTCTTGCTTCCTATCACCCACACTATATATGTCTCTCTATACATATGCATTTATAGGTTGATCTCTTTTGCACAATCGTTGTGCCTCACTCCCTCTGCTCGCCATAGATGCATGCTCCAGCCCACGCCACTATCTCTTAAAGACAAAAACACATACTCAATTGTCGGGCCTTCTTCCCTGCATTCTCACATGCATGCATATTGTCATACCGATCCGTCTTTCCCATGTCGTTGATCTTATGACTTATGTCTTCTTTCTTTTATCTCGATCATGCGCGCGCGCACACACACATCCCACGTATACATATATACCTCTCACACATGCACGTTCAAGGTCTCTATGTCTCCATACATAGTTAATTACCCTCAATCCTAATGCCACATCGAATCGTTCTCCTCTTTTGTGCACATAACTTCCGCCAGGATGGGTAGAACACACACTCACACTTAACAATCTCCTCCTAGCTCCCCCCGCCTCTCACTCTTCCCCTATATCCCCGAAACCAATAAGACCATCCCTTTGTTTAATTCCCGCCTACATGAACCATCGATATATAGTAGTCTTCCTCGGTGTCTCTCAAACAAACACGTTCTCTCGATGTCGACTCCTCTCACGCGCACACACCTTCTCTTCCCTCTCTACGGGCATTTTCTCTCTCGTACCCCATCGTTGGTGGCCTCTGCCATACACATCACCTTTCTATGATGAAACCATGCACACTGAAATTACATCTGCCACAGAGGACCCCGCGACACACACACACACATGCACGCACGCACACCCCCCCACACACACACTAAGACTCCATCTCTCTCTCTCTCACACACACACACAAACACACACACACACGCACGCACACACGCACGCACACCCACCCACCCACCCCCCGCAGACACTAAGACTCCATCTCTCTCTCTCGCACACAAACTAAGACTCCATCTCTCTCTCTCTCTCACACACACACACCACACACACTAAGACTCCATCTCACACACACATGCTCTAGGCGGAGCATTTGTTTCTACCACCCTTCATCCAACCTTACCCGTATGATAAACAATCACCTTTATTTACTTGCATAGCATGGAAAAATTCCGCTTTACTTTAGTGGTCAGCAAACTTATCATCTGTACCCTTATAAAAAACAAGTTTGCGATGATGGTGTGCCTGCCATCTTGTAATACAGACCGTATGATCTATATCTGATGGATAGAAAGCAAACTACGATAATTTTACAAAAGATACCCGCACCTCTCTCCACATCATTCTCTCCCACAACCTCATTGCTCAGCAATTAAAAAGGAATAAGTCTCTGGAACAATCTAGCATGCATGGTGGCCGCTGCCGCCTGCCGGCGCCGTCCATCCCCATGCCTCCGCCCATTCCGACCACCAGTCACCACCACGCTCCACTCCTCCTCGCCTTATGTCTCATCTTTCAGTTTTTCAATGACATTCTTGAGATACCAGTTTTCCGATAAAATTCTCGAGATATCATTAGTTTTTACACATGGGATTACTCCTGCATGGGTCAATCACAACAGGTGTTTTGAAAAAAAATGCATATTGATGTTTTGTGCAACGCACGAGAATCTTGCTTGTTATTATATAACGCAAATCACGTGCAGGAAGTGACAGTTTTTTAAAACAACCATGTTAACATGGCCACGTAAATCACTAGCTAAAGTAAATACCATTATAATTATATCCCGATGTGAAAGTTGAGTACATGTCCGAAGAGTAGAGTCACACACACGCACTTTGTCTCTCAGAATCTCTCTCACACACACACCAGTTAGGTGACGCCCACTTAAGCAGACATGTATGTTACAATTTGTGCACCCGCGGGTACACGTGATGCTGCGCACTTATTTAAGCCGGAAGGCGAACCCAAACAGTAGCTGCATTCATTCCCCTCCCGCCGCCTCTTCTCTGGTCCCCGTCGCTCGGTAGCCATGGCCCGGCCGAAGGTAACAACATACGCCATACTCCCGCCGGAGCGGTGCTTTAATATGGAAATTTTAGTGGTCATGCATGCATCTTTTTGTGCTAGCACTCCTATATAAGGGTTGATCGGTCGCTTCCCACGGACGTGCGCGGGCGGTGGAAGAGGAAGGAGAAGGGAAGCGGGCTGTGGAGTGTGGAGTAACATTTTTTACAACAATTTCTTAGGAAACTGAGTGCAATAATTGAGTAGTTTTGCAAAGTACCAGTACTACACCTGAAATGGTTCAAAACCTATACTCCCTTGCCAGCGCGTGCTTCTCGCGTGAAACTGTCAGCGTCGCCCTGGAGCGTCAGTGCCGCATTAATGCCCGGCCAGAGCGGAGGCGACCTCTCACTTGCGCCGGCTTTGAAGTGGTGCGACGGCCGAGAGAGCACCGCTTCCTGGTGCACGCGACTGCTCCGTGTCGAGACTGGCCATAGGCCCTGCTTGGATCCATGGGTTAGAGTTAGTTTGAGCTACGTGGGGCTAAAATAGCCCTAAAGTATCCAAGCATGAGGGTTTAAATTGGAGCAAGTTGCACCGAACCCACCAAAAAAAACTATCCCACCGAAGAGGTGCTAACTGCAGATAGTTCTCATTGGGACCACTGAAAAATCACTTTTCTCTCTCCATCAAGTGCATTTATTGTCAATCTAACCCTGTCTCCCAAACACCTCTTTGGCTACAGTTAATTCAGGGTTAGTCATGAGTTAGTCTAACCTCTAGCTAAGTTAGAGTATCAAACAATAGAGGTATAGGACATGCAAGTTGCTCAAAGCATATAGTCAAATTTGTACGTGAAAGGATTTTTTTCTTTTTGGAAAGGAACGTGAAAGGAATATTTTTAGAATGCTCTTGGCATGTCGCTAACATGTGATGAGTTAACCGACCTCAATAGATGGCAAAAATGCCAGCCCGCCGCACTTTGATAGAGACGAGGAGGGAGAAGCGATACAGGCTGCTGGATTACTAGAGATAGGTGTCGCACGGAAGTCAAGAAATATGGTGATAGGGTGGGTTAGCCATGTACTAGTATGATGTAACTACACTAGGCTGTCGTGTTTCGTACTATTCCAGTCCACTGTGGAGATGATTGGTTGATTTTATATCGCTGAATAATATTAAATATTATGAGTGCAGACGCTCCACCACGAGTTCCTTGCTCCTTCTCGGTCGTCGGGAATCTATGTTCTTCCACTCTATTTTTTTACGTCAGCTTGGTTCATCCTTTTGCCAACACGCGAGACAACTAGCATCAAGGTGTACGTGTTATGCAAGGATCGTTCCATCTATATGAAGAACACGTGGGATTGGAACTATGAGACGGACATGTACCCAGGAGTGGACGTACGAACCTGAGTAATGTAGCGCAGTAAGTGAAGTAGAAAGGCACAAATGGTATGAACGTGCGTGGCATATAGGGTGTGTTTGGTTGCGTTCTCGTCCCAGCATAGTTGTTCCCTCCTCATGCATGCTCAACTCAACACCCCTCTTCATGCATGCTCTCTTCATGCATTCTTCTAGTGCATTTGTGCTAAACTAGTGTGGACTCATGCACACTCCATACACTCTACCAAACACCCAAAAGTAGGTCGAGAAGGGAACTCTTGGACGACATTTGTCTCTTACTAAGTACTACCACTAAATATTGTACGTGCAATGCACGGTGATGTTATGGAGTACGTGCCTAAGTACTCTACTACTACTATATTAGTTGGAGGCACATATTAACTTCTATATTTGTTTACGTGTACTTTGTATCATTTCTTTCTCTCCAAGTCGTACTTTGTATTGTTTCTTTCTCCCCGAGACCTTCCAACTAGACGTTTCTTTCTCTCCAGGTCGCACTTTGTATCGTTCATACCACTAAGTACTGCTACGTGTGGTCTCCGACCCAGAAGTGGAAGAAGTGGAGATGCTCTACCATGCTGTTTTTTTACGCTGGGCTCTACCACGCTGTTCATGTCCCACTCCTTTTGCTGACATGTGGGACATCCAGCACATGCCATGTTTGGCACCCTTCATCGTAAGAGTTGAAATGCTAGCATTCATCAGAAATAAAGAATAATTATAAATCAGCAGTGATACTATTTCTTTTTAGAACCAATCAGCAGTGATACTATACCAGACGATTTCCTTGCTCCTCAATATCGGAAAGAATACTTCCGTTCGCCAACATGTGGGACGTCGACCATCCTGGTCCACTTGCCATGCACCTAGAACTCCAAGGGAGAGTCACCCAGGTCGTCGCGCCGCAGTAAAATGACTAACGATCCGTCAAATCACGGGCCCACTTCCCACTTTGAAGTTGCTCGGACGAAGGAACCATCATGACTTCATTGAATTCTGCTTCTTGAAGAAAACTATTGTACTAGTAGTACTGCTAGCTACAGTAGTTACTCCAACAGAGGCCTCCTTTCGTTCAGAGGATAGGAATTTTATAGGAATATGAAAATCATAGGAAGTGAGATGACATGCATCTCAATTCCTATAGAGAAAGAGATGCCATTTGATGCATAGGATAGGAATTTTTCCATTTAGTCTAGGCTAATGTACTGGTAATTTGCTCTAAAAACTACAGTAGTAACTAGTAGTATTGGTACATGCTCGTACTCAGACACAGACACACACACTAACTACTAGTACTACTACTTCTCACATGTTGGCCAGACGCCGTCGTTCTCCTTACCGACTTTGTCGGTGACACCCCACCGTGCTTGGATCTCCGCCGACCTCTCCGCAGCATCGCGTGCGTCCTTTTCTTTATTGCAGCGGCGGGCTTCTCTTTTCTTGAGCGCTTTCTGACTTTTCCGCTCCTTCTGTGCGGCTTTGGCCGCCTCTTGCTCTATCGCCCATTTGGCCTTGGCATCTTCAAATTCCTCCCACATAGTTGTGAGGTCGCGAGCGGCGATGAACTTGGCACGGCGGGATGCCATCGCTTCCCTCCAATTTTGTGTGCGGTCGTGGGCGGCGAGGAACTCTGCGCGACGGGATGCCATCGCTGCCTTACCGGTTAGTGTGCAGCGCGGTGGCATGAACGACGCTTGGTGAGAGCTCTGGGGTGGAGTGGCCGGACAACCATATAGTGCATTGGTTTGTCAAGAGCTCAAGGACAGAATACGAAGGAAATTTGGATTCCCCTTCAATCCTGGTCATTTATTACCGTGTAAAATGCATTGGCGGTCATTGAACTTGTCTTGATAGCTCACTTTGATCATTGTATACGAGATATGGTGATTATATGGTCACTGGCTCAGCGTATAGCTCTGTATTTTTCTCGTTGACCAGTCAAACAATCCGCATGCGCCTCATCAGCTGGTGTTCTTTATCTATCTACGCGGGCCTACCTGTCAATGGAGAAAGAAATACTGTAAAAACCAAAATTATGCATATGTGGGGAATCAAACCATGGACTCGTTGCTGCAATGCACCCTCGTATGCCAAATGAAAATGAAATACTTTGCATCAGACACTCACGCTCACGCTGTCAAAGCATGCTAATGCATGCACGTCGCCCTCTAAATCAATGTCCTGCTCATGGCGCAATGCAAACGGCAAGCCCATCACCTGCGCGCCTCGGCGGTGCCTGACATTACTGTTTAGACGTTTGATGGAGGCCTACGCGAACGCCGAGCATGTATTCACCTGGCTCAACACCAACGGTCATACTCAGAGCGCCTTGCTCATGTATATCGTCCATCACAACGACAATCTATAAAACAGCCTAGCTAGAGGGTACTATGGTAGTATGGTACGGAGTATGTACTATCGTGAGCGACCGATCTTTGTGCCAATACACATCGAAGCCCCTTCCATCGCTAGCGCGTGCTTCCCGCCTGAAACGGTCACCGTCTCGCCAGAATGTCAATGCCGCATTCACCGGACTTAACTGCAGGTGCAATTGGTGTGTCACTGACTTGCGGGCCAGATGCCCGTTGGGCCCACATGTCAATAACCCAACGCATCTGCAGTTAAGTCACTAAAGCAGCGTCCGTATTCACGCTCGACGAACCTACTCCGGCGCCAGTTGTCCATCCGTCTACTGTGGCTCATTGCCATTCGCCCGCTATATTAACTTGAGCCCCAGCTCCCAGCCATAGCCAAAGACCCACACTTATTCTCCTCTGGTCCCTTCCTTCTGTCGGCACCACTCCAACCATGGCCTCCTGGCACTCCGAAGCTCTCTTGGACGTACTGTCTCAGGAGCAGACGAGGGACATCGGTGGCTCTGCTCCGGGCGCGCTCCAAAGCACTCTTCGACGTACTGTCGCAGGAGCAAACGAAGGAGATCACTGGCACCCCCCCCGGCCGCCCTCTACCGCCACGACCACGAAGCCGGCACGGTTGCGCGGGTGCAGCCGGCAGTGAGGAAGAGTACTACACGATAGGTCGCCGCCGCTCTGGTCTCAGGAAGGCCATCGCTACTCCACTCAGTCGACGCCAACCTTGGTGGGGTAAACATCGGTGGCCGATTAGCCGCTTGATGGCGACGTGGAGGCAGAAATCTTCATAACCTTGTGCTCCGGAGGAGGAGGTTATCGAGGCGGATGAGAAGGAGGCAAAGGCAATGGCCGGCTTTCTCGGGTTCATGGCCGGACATGGTGGTCGGGCGCCAGCGATCGTTTGGATTAGGTTTATAGTAGGTTTTAGTACGGTTTGTGCGAAATATGTAATGAATTTCGTCCAGTTTGTAGGAAAAGTTTTCGAAATGTAATGAATTTCATCCGATTAACTTGAAATTTGCTTTGTTTGCACGAATTTCGTCTTGTTAGTTCATATAGTTGTCGAAAGTTATGCGGGCAGCATCAGATGGCATCCATCAGTGTCCTCGGACAGATGCCGGTGTAAATTTGTGGGCAACGCTGGAGATTCCCTAACTATCATGCTATAATCGCTAACAGTCCTCCATTATTTGGCAGGGAACAGTTATCCCTCGATCAAAATCAGATCCGCGGTGTTTCGCACTCCTCCTGCGTAAGAGTGTAAACTCTTGCTTACATAAAAATGGAGCAAGTGGACGGGACTGTAGCACATCATATCACTCGAACTAGCCGCCTAACGAGCGGGAAAACACCGCCCTCGTCATTTTGTTCTGGATTTCTATCGAGCGATCGCGCGAAAATGTTACGCTTCACAAGTTCTAAAGGAAAAGGCGGCACACTTACGACTCGTACGCATTGTGACACCCCAAAATTTTGGCCTTGTTTTAATAAATTAAAATTTTGCCAGGAAATTAAAACTTTTATTTTCTGGGCTCCCTTTTGATTTTGGAACCATTTTCTCCCTTGTTATAATGGAGTTTTCCCCAAAGTGAAAACTTTTCAAATATGTTATTGGACTTGTTTAAACCTCTGAATAAAAACTCTTCTTTTATTAGTAGAACTAATTAAATAATTAATTTGCTTGATCTTTATTTTCTTGAAAAATGTTTTTTCAAGGTTATATGGCCATATTTGAACTACAACCATTTGATAAATTCACTTAAAATTCCAGCCAAAATTTGGAGATGTCATGTGATGTTTTTAAATCACTTTTATGCAAAAATATCTTTTATTCATGAAATCTTTTGAGCTCTACACCCAATTTTCTTCTCTGGTCCAGAGTGCAATTTTGCACTACAACCCATTTAAATATTTTCTTCTAGACTCCACCAAAATTATGGGATGTTAGTAGTAGCACATGATTCAACTTTATGCAAAAACCCAGTGATGTCCTTTGAAAAAATTGAGTGAATCAACCTCATTTTCATTCTGGTCCAGCCTTGTGATTTCTACTACAACCCTATATATTTTTGCTCAAGTGACCTTGTGCTTTCTCCTACTTGTAGTCAACCCTACCAAACCCCTAAATCCAGGAGCATGCACCCATTGGATCATTTTTGGTTCATGAAGTGATGTCATTTGTCTCCTGTCCAGAATTGAAGTTTTGTAAAACTTGCACTAACAAGTTTCTGTCTTTGGCAAACTAACCTCACCACCCTCTTATTCATCTAAAGAGACCCCACTCTGGAAGTTTTGACCACTCCAAGAACTTCCTAAATGCCTCTAGCATTTTGTCAAACACCCTGTGTGCATAGACAGTTTTGGCATGAGTTTATGTTTGCTTTGTGAACCTGATCCCCTGACCAAACCAGCATGTCCCATGGATTTGCCCTAGCCTACAACCCCACCCTGCTAACTCTCTTGTGGTTTAGAGCCCCCTAGCATGCATTAGCATTTCATCGAGCACGTTTCGTGCGTGCTCTGGGCGCGAGCAGAGCATGCGTTTTGCATGTGCCACGCCTGAGCCAACGCGTCGCGCCCCTGGTTTGCTATCACTGCAGAACCACGCCACACACTCCCCTTCTCACCACATCACGCCAAGCTGCCCCTCGCCACGTCCCCGGAAGGCCAGGAGCTAGCCGCCACGGCCGCCCGACAACCCTACTCAGGTCGGCGCCGCCCGAGCCTCTTCCGCTTGCCACCTGACCCCTGGAGCAGCGCAAGCTCATCCACATCCCCGTCCTCTAGCACACGTCGCCACCACGTCGCTCTGCCGCAGAATAGGACGGTTCGCCGGTGAACTTATCCACGGCCGCCGTGGAACCGCCTTGAGTCGCCTATATAGGGGACCCCGAGCTCGTCTCCGCACGCAGGCAGTCCCACGCCATCTCCTGGAACCCCCCGTTGGCCAGCAATCGAACCAGGGAGGCCGTCTTCCCCGACTCCGGCCAGTTCGGCCACCGCCGCCTCCCGGCTCCGTTCAGCGCAACCAGGGCCTCCCCCTCTCCGTTCTCTTCACCAGGAGCTCTCTCTTCCTCCCGTGAACCCATCCCCCTACTCGATTTTGATCGGGAACCACCGTAGCCCCAAACCCACTTTGTTCCCGAAGCCCCCTCCGCCGAGAAGCTCACCACCGACGACTCCTTCCACCCCCGTCGACCCAACGACCACCGGGAGGACCACCCCAGTCTCACGGATCCATCCAGACCCTCTGGAACCCGGCGGGAGCCGCCGTTCGCCGGCGATGATCGCCGTTGCCTCACCTCCGTTCGGGCAGAGGAAGAGGAGGGAGAGATAGACCAGTCAAACCTGACAAGTGGGCCAGGTGGGCCCACTGTCAGTGACTCGCGCGCCGTCCACGCTAGAGTAAGTGGAAGCGTAAATCCAAAATACGCTTTCGTCGTGTACGTGTTTATTCGAAACGTTTTCTTTTCTGTTTTATTTTAAATAACAGATTTTGACCTAAACTTTGACTAGCTGTAACTTTTTAAATAAAACTCCAAATGAGTTGATTCTTATTCCTACCTCTCTTAAATATTATCTAGTTTATTTTAAGATTTATTTCAAAAAATTTCAGACAACGTTTTGATACTATTTTTGAAACTATATATTGATTCAAAAATATTTTGAATAGGATTTTTTTGCAGATTGGAGAAAACTTTCAAAAGTTTTGGAGTGCACCCTGCATTTCCACACCTTGAAGGCAAGCATTCTGAACCCCGGAATAATATTTTTGATGTGTTAGATGACACGTTTATAACACCACCTTATTTCGGAGAACTCCTTATTTTATGTGGTGATACGATCATTTGCATGAATGCATACTAGTCATTTCCTTGCTGTTGGAAATGAATATACGTGTGATGGCAATCATCCTCATGTGCCTGGCATGCATGCCGGAAAGGAATCCGGGAAAGCCTCGGCCTTGGGTAGGCATGAGCTTGTCACCGGTCTCCGTCAAGATGGTTATGTCCGGTATGGCATAGTAAGGTAAAATGAGTGTTGATTTTATTGGTTGAAATATATTTGTTATACATGTCATGCAGGGAATTTATAAACCTCCTGAGTCGACCGTAGATCGTTTCTTGTTCCAGTAACCGCCATACTTGTTTTGTACTACCACTTGTCCCTGCCGCAGGGAGGGTAAAGTTCAGTAAGTCGTCAACCCTGTCAAGCACACACCGTATAGAGAGGCCATGGTGGAAGATACCGGTTGTAGCCGGTAGGCAGGCCACCTGGTCCGGGGGCATGGGTGTTTCCGGTTGGGACCGAGAGGGGAGGCCACCCCTTAGAGCGCGCGATATAAATTTGATCCCATGCTACGCGAGGTTGTAGCCTCCCCACTTAGAGTTTTTCTTAACAAGTGTCGTGGGTGATTCCAGACACCGGTGAGTTAAGCTGGTGTGTGCAAGTCAGGTGTGTTTTCAATTAAAAGACCGTAGACGGAATTAGTCCCGATGGACTAAAGGAATCCGTTACTCGTGGGTAAAGAGTACACCCTCTACAGAGATTAAACCTATTCGAATAGCCGTGTCCATTGTTAAGGATTTCAGTTTGGGATGGGTCAAGGGTTGGTCTTAGTGTCGGTCTTCGAAGGAGAAATTGTTAAACCAGAACTTGGATTGTGAATTCTGACTTGTGAAGATTTTGATTATTATTATGGACTAACCCATTATATCATTGAGTATCCCTGGGACGGTTCTACCTCCTGGATATTCATTATGATTATTTATTTTATAAGCCCTTTATGTGGTGTCGCTGAGACGCTCGACTGTGGCATTGCTTGTTATTTATTTATTTATTTATTTTATAAGCCCTTTATGTGGTGTCGCTGAGACGCCCGACTGTTGCATTGCTTGTTATTTATTTATTTTATAAGCCCTTTATGTGGTGTCGCTGAGACGCCCGACTGTGGCATTTCTTGTTATTTATTTACTTTATAAGCCCTTTATGTGGTGTCGCACAGACGCCCGACTGCGGCATTTTATTCCCACTCCATTATTGCTTATTCATGTTGCATATAAATAACCTGCTTGCATGCATAAAAGATGTTTTATTTATGACTGACGATGTGATCATAGAATATTTCAGTGCATAATTATCAATTATATTATCCCAGTGTTCATAATGTTTGCGAGTACATTCAAAGTACTCACTGGCTTGTCCCTGGCTATTGTCTTGGCCAAATTTCTGCATGGAGAGGAGCGTTGCGATGACAGCCCCGGAAACTAAGCAACGGTGATAGCAGCCTCGCGAAGATAGGAGTTGACCTGGTGAGCTGTTCCTGTGGGAAATGGAGTCCCATAGACACCGATGTCTCACAAACCGCTTCCGCCGTCGACCACTAGAAACCAATTGTTGTACTCACAGGCCCGAATGGTCCTGTACTGCATATTTTGTATTTTTGTTTGGGATTTCTGTATCAAGTTGGTGCCTCATCAGCTAACAGTAATCCTGGGGCTGGTGAGCACAACGGCCATTTTCTGGAAATTTATACCCGGAAAACCGGTCATGACAAACTTGGTATCAGAGCTAGGCCGACCATTGGCTAATCCTATCTAGCCTGGTCGAAAAACCTAGGTAAACCAACCCACCAGGCCATAACCAAACCCCAGCCAAGCTTCTCATGTAAGATAGCCACACAGTGACCCCGACACTGTTTGCAGTCGGTGCCCAACCTATCAACCTAGCCTGTCGATCACGCACCAGTTACCAGCACCCAAGGCGTCTCATTCGCAAGCGTGCAAAGGAAGACTCCGTCCCCTTTTCCTATAAAAAGGGCACGCTAGCCCCAACTCAGCACAGCACAGCCGCTACCCAAAACCGAGCCTTAATGCCTGGCCCCGTCGTGCACAATGACACCACAGCAACCTACCTTGGAGGCTTTGTGACCATACTCGCAAACCTCACCCGTCATGCCTATGCGTTAGAAGAGCCCCCGGAATATGTTGTGTACCAAGGGCCCATGAGCGGTGAGAGCCGTCAATTCTGGGCCACTGTACACATCTACGGTAGGGGTCTAGAGCCCGAGCGCCCCTACAGGTTCACCGGAAGGACAACTTCCTTTGAGCCACAAGCCATCCAACTAGCTGCTCGAGAAGCTATAGTTCATCTCCGGCACTTTTCGCCCAGAGTTAACTGTCGCTCGTTCCACTACTACCCCAGATGTGAAGGCCAACCCCACATATGGCCATAGAAGCTGTTGCATACGAAGCGCTTGCTCGCCTTCGATTCACGGTACCCTATGCCAGCGAACGAGGGTATTATTACTTTCCGAGCCGTGCAGCACCCGGAGAAGTAACATCTTTTCCCGGTGGACGAATTGAGAGAGACCCAGTCCTGGCCAACCTTGTCCAGTACGTCATCGCTCAAGAACGTTTAACCCAATGTGTGATGGGTTATCACGAGAGCCTCGTGGATTTAAACCCTCAGATCACCATCGCCAGATCACTAAGGCCTGACCAGGAGCGACGCATACATCGACTGGTCAATCCACTTTCCCCGATAGAAGAGGAGTGTGTCCCAGTACCAGAGACGTTTTCTCGGGACCACGTCCAGTTACCGTTTTTATAGACGTCACTACTGTGTTTACTATTGCAACATTTATTTATGTGATGTAACTTATGCGTGGTACCCCGAGTTTGCGCAGCGAGCCAATCTTTTAGTTTCTATTGATGTGAGTAGTTTTGTTGCGATGTGACTCTAATGTATTACTATTTTCTCCCGCGAAAAATCCTGGAGTGAGATTTCTTTTCCCTGAGTTGCTGCATCATACACCTTCTCACGACGTGGATTATTTCATTTCATGCAACACCACGGCAGCAGACTCATAACCATAATCATTCGAACGCATACACTGTTTGCAAAACTTTGCAACGGTGTTACATCTAACTAAGCACCCCTGAACAACAGTTAGCACCCGGCACACCCCACCTACTCCTCGTGATCACCACCACGCGGAGAGCCAACACCCGAGCAGCAGCATCGCAACGATCGTCGAGGATCATCGCGCAGAGGAGCACGGAGAGCCCCAGGAGTGTCGCCAGCCCTACGCATACCAAGATCGCGAACCAATCCGGCATCGCCTCCGCCATTAGAGCCTCGTCTCGAGCTTCTGGAAAGAAGAAATGGAGGAAGAAGGGGGAGGAGAAGCGAGTCCAGGTGTGAGGAAGAAGAGCGGGGCACCTCGGCCGTTTATAGCTAGAGCTCGGTGTACGGTGGGCGAAGTCCACCAGCACCGCTCGTCGCCCAATCGCCGGTATTCGGAGACGAATCCGCGAGCAGTGCCGACAGCACACTGGCCCGCGAGGTGAGTGCACGCTGCACTGGCAGCAAGCACGCCGCGCACTATCGCGGTACGGCCTAGACGCCCTATGCGCTAGACGTCGCCGGTGGAGAAAGCGTGGGAAAGCGCACGGGAGAGAGGAAGAAGAGAGAACCGGAGGAAGAAGAAGAGACTGACAGTGGACCCCAGGTCCACCTGTCGGCCAGAGAGAGCACTGTGCTCTCGGGTATGACCAGCGTATTTATTAAATTTAGAAGTTATTCTAAATTTACTGTATCCAACGTAGAAATCTCGGTCTTTTTCCTGACCGTAGATTTTTCCACGCAACGCCAGTATCCACACTGTGGTTTTGCACCACTTATTGCCCTCTCACTATAGCCACATTTTATTGCATAAATTTTTTCTTAAAACTGCTTTTAAAAAATCTCGAGGACGAGAATTTTCTTAAGGGGGGTAGTGTTGTGACGCCCCAAAATTTTGGCCTTGTTTTAATAAATTAAAATTTTGCCAGGAAATTAAAACTTTTATTTTCTGGGCTCCCTTTTGATTTTGGAACCATTTTCTCCCTTGTTATTATGGAGTTTTTCCCGAAAGTGAAAACTTTTCAAATATGTTATTGGACTTGTTTAAACCTCTCAAGAAAAACTCTTCTTTTATTTGTAGAACTAATTAAATAATTAATTTGCTTGATCTTTATTTTCTTGAAAAATGTTTTTTCAAGGTTATATGGCCATATTTGAACTACAACCATTTGATAAATTCACTTAAAATTCCAACCAAAATTTGGAGATGTCATGTGATGTTTTTAAATCACTTTTATGCAAAAATATATTTTATTCATGAAATATTTTGAGCTCTACACCCAATTTTCTTCTCTGGTCCAGAGTGCAATTTTGCACTACAACCCATTTAAATATTTTCTTCTAGACTCCACCAAAATTATGGGATGTTGGTAGTAGCACATGATTCAACTTTATGCCAAAACCCAGTGATGTCCTTTGAAAAAATTGAGTGAATCAACCTCATTTTCATTCTGGTCCAGCCTTGTGATTTCTACTACAACCCTATATATTTTTGCTCAAGTGACCTTGTGCTTTCTCCTACTTGTATTTAACCCTACCAAACCCCTAAGTCCAGGAGCATGCACCCATTGGATCATTTTTGGTTCATGAAGTGATGTCATTTGTCTCCTGTCCAGAATTGAAGTTTTGCAAAACTTGCACTAACAAGTTTCTGTCTTTGGCAAACTAACCTCACCACCCTCTTATTCATCTAAAGAGACCCCACTCTAGAAGTGTTGACCACTCCAAGAACTTCCTAAATGCCTCTGGCATTTTGTCAAACACCCTGTGTGCATAGACAGTTTTGGCATGAGTTTATGTTTGCTTTGTGGACCTGATCCCCTGACCAAACCAACATGTCCCATGGATTTGCCCTAGCCTACAACCCCACCCTGCTAACTCTCTTGTGGTTTAGAGCCCCCTAGCATGTATTAGCATTTCGTCGAGCATGTTCCGTGCGTGCTCTGGGCGCGCAGAGCACGCGTTTTGCACGTGCCGCGCCCGAGCCAACGCGTCGCGTCCCTGGTTTGCCCTAACTGCAGAACCACGCCACGCACTCCCCTTCTCACCGCATCACGCCAAGCCGCCCCTCGCCACGTCCCTGGTAGGCCAGGAGCTAGCAGCCACGGCCGCCACGGCCACCCGACAACCCTGCTGAGGTCGGCGCCGCCCGAGCCTCTTCCGCTCGCCACCTGCCCCCTGGAGCAGCGCAAACTCATCCACAACCCCGTCTTCTAGCACACGTCGCCGCCACGTCGCTTTGCTGCACAGTAGGACGGTTCGCTGGTGAACTTATCCACGGCCGCCGCAGGACCGCCTTGACTCGCCTATATAGGGGACCCCGAGCTCGTCTCCGCACGCAGGCAGTCCCAAGCCATCTCCTGGAACCCCCCGTTGGCCAGCAATCGAACCAGGGAGGCCGTCTTCCCCGACTCCAGCCAGTTCGGCCACCGCCGCCTCTCGGCTCCGTTCAGCGCAACCAGGGCCTCCCCCTCTCCATTATCTTCACCAGGAGCTCTCTCTTCCTCCTGTGAACCCATCCCCCTACTCGATTTTGATCGGGAACCACCGTAGCCCCAAACCCACTTTGCTCCCGAAGCCCCCTCCGCCGCGAAGCTCACCGCCGACGACTCCTTCCACCCCCGTCGACCCAACAACCACCGGGAGGACCGCCCTGGTCTCACGGATCCATCCAGACCCTCTAGAACCCACGGAGAGCCGCCGTTCGCTGGCGATGATCGCCATTGCCTCGCCTCCGTTCGGGCAGAGGAAGAGGAGGGAGAGATAGACCAGTCAAACCTGACTAGTGGGCCAGGCAGGCCCACTGTCAGTGACTCGCGCGCTGTCCACGCTGGAGTAAGTGGAAGCGTAAATCCAAAATACGCTTTCAACGTGTACGTGTTTATTTGAAACGTTTTCTTTTCTGTTTTATTTTAAATAACAGATTTTGACCTAAACTTTGACTAGCTATAACTTTTTAAATAAAACTCCAAATGAGTTGATTCTTTTTCCTACCTCTCTCAAATATTATCTAGTTTATTTTAAGATTTATTTCAAAAAAATTCAGACAACTTTTTGGTACTATTTATGAAACTATATATTGATTCAAAAATATTTTGAATAGGATTTTTTTGGAGAGAGGAGAAAACTTTCAAAAGTTTTGGAGTGCACCCTGCCTTTCCACACCTTGAAGGCAAGCATTCTGAACCCCGGAATAATATTTTTGATGTGTTAGATGACACGTTTATAACAAAACCTTATTTCAGAGAACTCATTATTTTATGTGGTGATACGATCATTTGCATGAATGCATACTAGTGATTTCCTTGCTGTTGGAAATGAATATACTTGTGATGGTAATCATCCTCATGTGCCTTGCATGCATGCTGGAAAGGAATCCGGGAAAGCCTCGGCCTTGGGTAGGCGTGAGCTTGTCGCAGGTCTCCGTCGGGACGGTTATGTCCGGTATGGCATAGTAAGGTATAATGAGTGTTGATTTTATTGGTTGAAATATATTTGTTATACATGTCATGCAGGGAATTTATAAACCTCCTGAGTCGACCGTAGATCGAGTCTTGTTCCAGTAACCCCCATACTTGTTTTGTACTACCACTTGTCCCTGCCGCAGGTAGGGTACGATTCAGTAAGTCGTCAACCCCTTTCAAGCACACACCGTACAGAGAGGCCATGGTGGAAGATACCGGTTGTAGCCGGTAGGCAGGCCACCTGGTCCGGTGGCATGGGTATTTCCGGTTGGGACCGAGAGGGGAGGCCACCCCTTAGAGCGGGCGATATAAATTTGATCCCATGCTACACGAGGTTGTAGCCTCCCCACTTAGAGTTTCGCTTAACATGTGTCGTGGGTGATTCCAGACACCGGTGAGTTAAGCTGGTGTGTGCAAGTCAGGTGTGTTTTCAATTAAAGGACCGTAGACGGAATTAGTCCCGATGGACTAAAGGAATCCGTTACTCGTGGGTAAAGAGTACACCCTCTGCAGAGATTAAACCTATTCGAATAGCCGTGTCCATGGTTAAGGATTTCAGTCAGGGATGGGTCAAGGGTTGGTCTTAGTGTCGGTCTTCGGAGGAGAAATTGTTAAACCAGAACTTGGATTGTGAATTCTGACTTGTGAAGATTTTGATTATTATTATTATGGACTAACCCATTATATCATTGAGTATCCCTGGGACGGTTCTACCTCCTGGATATTCATTGTGATTATTTATTTTATAAGCCCTTTATGTGGTGTCGCTGAGACGCCCGACTGTGGCATTGCTTGTTATTTATTTATTTTATAAGCCCTTTATGCGGTGTCGTTGAGACTCCCGACTGTGGCATTGCTTGTTATTTATTTATTTTATAAGCCCTTTATGTGGTGTCGCTGAGACGCCCGACTATGGCATTGCTTGTTATTTATTTACTTTATAAGCCCTTTATGTGGTGTCGCATAGACGCCTGACTGTGGCATTTTATTCCCACTCCATTATTGCTTATTCATGTTGCATATAAATAACCTGCTTGCATGCATAAAAGATGTTTTATTTATGACTGACGATGTGATCATAGAATATTTCAATGCATAATTATCAATTATATTATCCCAGTGTTCATAATGTTTGCGAGTACATTCAAAGTACTCACTGGCTTGTCCCTGGCTATTGTCTTGGCCAGATTTCTGCATGGAGAGGAGCGCTGCGATGACAGCCCCGGAAACTAGGCAACGGTGATAGTAGCCTCGCGAAGATAGGAGTTGAGCTGGTCAGCTGTTCCTGTGGGAAATGGAATCCCATAGACACTGATGTCTCACAAACCACTAGAAACCAATTGTTGTACTCACAGGCCCGAATGGTCTTGTACTGCATATTTTGTATTTTTGCTTGGGATTTCTGTATCAAGTTGGTGCCTCATCAGCTAACAGTAATCCTGGGGCTGGTGAGCACAACGGCCATTTTCTGGAAATTTATACCCGGAAAACCGGTCATGACACGCATTGCACCCCTGATAGTCCGGCTCGCACGCCGCTCACCGGAGGGGACACGCATTTTCTTGCAATTTCACTGACATGTGGGATCGTAATTGAATAAACCGTCTATAGCTAAAATCTAATCGCTCGGCGGGCGTCAGCTGAGAAGAGAGAAATGGGGGAGGGAGAAGAGATCGCCCGCCCGCCGTGCACAGACTCTAAGAAATATATGGTGATAATGTGAGGTGGGCCATGCTGGAGTCCGGACAGCTTTCGGAGCCCGCTCTCACCGCCCTGGCCCCTCAAGACGCAGCTGCCCGCCGCATGCATGCATAGCAAGTAGTACTCCTTATGTGGAGGGGAGAGAGGCATTGGCAAAGTCAAGGAGTGGGCTCTGCAAGATCCCGTCTCTACACGTGCTCCTAGATATAAAAAAATAACTCTGGAAAAAGGCATAAAAAATAACTGTGTCTAAAAAAAGAAAGGTAAAAAACATTTGAGAGGAAATAGATAGAGAGGAAGTGAGAAAAAGATGTAACCTGGGCATTACATGAGGAAGGAGGGAGTGGTGCACATGCCAAGTTCACTGGGCTGCCGTGTTTCACACTCCTCCGTCGTAACAGTGGAGACAATAGCTTTCATCAAAAATAAACAATGAATACTCGTTGCTCGTCCTCTATATCAGAAAGAATACTTTCATTCGCCGACATGTGGGACGTCGACCATCCTGGTCCACCTGCCATGCACAAAATTATCCTGGTCTACCCCGGTTGTATCACAGGCCCAACCTTTCCCACTGTAAGTTGTTCGGATGAAGGAACCATCATGACTTCGTTGAATTCCGCTTCTTCAAGAAAACCTACTATACCCGCAATACTGCTACCACACACGAAGACTGGACGGCACTGTACCACGTCATATCACTGAAACCCACTAGGCCAAACTAGCCCGCCTAGGTCATCTATTTTGGAACGGAGGGAGTACGTCTCTGCACTGCTATGATTTTTTGTTGCACGTTCTCTGTAGTTTTGCTACGATTTCCCTACCCTATGAACCAAATGAGGCCTGAATGTGTCCATGTCGACTATTGTCTAATCGATCGCTAAGACTACAATTTTAGGAGCTAGGGCTATTGGTCGATCGACGAGGGATAAGTATAAGCGTACCACGAGCTCATCAGCCCCAATGTTTCTCTTCGGTGAGTGTTTTGCAAGCACTATAGCTTGCACAGTAGCTAGCCTACTAACACCAAGAATCATCAAACAAGCCCTGCTGATATGATAAACAGTTCAAACTTACATCTAAGCATGCGATATATTACATCAAAAGCTGGTGAGGATACATCTGTTTCCATAAATCAGAGAGGGTTCGCATGATTCGCTATCAAACAAAAGTAGCAAGCACGGACCACACGAGACAGTGCACTAGCCCTAAGATGCTTTGATAACACAAATCGTTTTGGTAATTAAACACAGGGCAATGCAAACTACCCTGAAGGATTAGCGTAACCAACTATTTCTTGTCATCGATCTCTCGGGCAATGACCACAGAACAGACAGCGGCATGGGAATCGATTTCTGGGCCATGTCCACAGGACTGACCGCGACATCGGAATCGATCTCTGGGGCGATGTCCACAGGATGGACAGCGGCATCGGAATCGATCTCCGGGGCGATGCCAACAGGAAGGGCTGCGACATCAGAATCATCAAGGACGTCCACCGGCACCTGCACAACCCTAACATATTAGCAAGCACATAGCAAATAATCAAAAACCACAACTATGGTAATAAGCCATTATTTTTTACCTTGTGCAGCTCACTGGGGGATCTCATCCCTCCGGGGGCCATCTCCACGTCCTCGATGGGGGCCATCACCTTGCCAGGGGAATACTGCTTCTCAACGGCGACTATCTCCTCAAACTCGTCCTTGAGCCTCGCATAGGTGGCCATCAGAGTTCCTGGGGTAGGCACGATGGGGCCCTTGCTATTTTTCCAACTTTCTTTGAGGAGTTCGTCCACCAACGTCGCCAACTCTTTGGCCAGTGCTTGTTTCTTGGAGTTCTTCGTCTCCATGGGTTAGCCCGCCAACATTGTCAACTCGTTGGTCAGTGCTCGCTTCCTGGAGATGCTGTCTCCAATGGGTTATCCGCCAGCAACTCTTTGCCTAGTGCTCCAGGATCCATCAAGGAAACCACAATTGCAATGAAAACAGGAAAAGAATAGGATGTGAGAATCGGTCGGTGCTTCGCAAAAAGAAGATTCTTGGAATGAAAATATAGCAGCATAACTGATTCGCCCACCTTTCCATCGTCGGTACAGAAGAAAAATGGCTGAAGTGAGTAGCCTGGAGTGAGTTTTCTTCAAGAAAGGGAAGAAAGGGCTTGAACGAGCATTCCAGTGAAATTATGGTTGCTTCGTCCAGTCCAACTTGGAGGCCACCTTACCACTGCTGGTAAAGGTGTGGGTTTTATGATATGATGGGTCATGACGGCCACATCGGGGTGATAGGTGAGTCTCGACTGTAGCACCTCGCTATGATTTGGTGGATGGCACGCGGGCCCGGATGCTTTGAAATGTCCCGCATGTAGATAGAGCGGCTAGTCATATAGGAGTGCTCAATTGTGGCACCACGGCTCAGAGAAAACTGCAACGCCCCATATTCCAGCCCAGAGATAGAGATGAAGTCTTCTGGAATACGGCACTGCTTAGCATAAAAAACCCAACTCTTTATTACAATCTATTTGGGTACAAGGGTTACACTGGCAAAACGACACTACGCCTGCCACTGTTGCTCTATGCAGGCAGCAGAACAACACAATGCAGCGGAAGAACTCTAGCAGCGGAACAATGACGACGGTGGTGAACTCCACTCCGTAGGGACTCTGGCTGGAACGCTTATCCTAGCTCGCATGAACGGAAACCACGACAAGTAAGAAATCAAATCCGGCATGACCTGCAAACTGGCATGACACACCAGGTCAGTACATTGAATGTACTTGCAAGCTCACAATAACCAGAAGCATTCAAGACAAACGACAGCATGGCAATTACAGGTAAAGTAGGAATTATCATGAAATCATCAAAATAACATGGCATGAACAATATAAACATGATACAGCCAATACAACATGAGCATATTAATCCGACAATACTAGCATTTAACATGATGACACTATATGCACCACTTATTCTGCTCGATTTACCTCATAACCATCACATGCATCACTTACCACCGTCGGACATCACACGATCATCTCATGATCAAATCAACCTTGGTATAAACAATACCGTAGTAATCAATAACTGACCACATGGGGCCTGATCTTTACCCACGATTCTCGCACAACATCACGAATATACAACGACTCGGTATCTTCGATACCGCCGTGATCCTTACGGCGATCGCAACCACAACCAACACTTGGTCTCGTACCATGATCCTTACGGCGATCACAACCACGAGTTGTCATTAATCAAGTTATTCTTATTACTATTGACTCATGGTGTACCCTACTTTCGACCTGGGCCCTTATCCGCGGGTGCGGCTATCGATAGATTTAATATACACTCTGCAGAGGTTAGTACACTATACCCACACTACGGAACCCATGGACTCGCACTCCCATACGGGTGGACCAACGGTGTTCCGACAAAACCGTCCTACTACCATGACACTCTCCCGGCCACTCCGACTCACTCCCCACTAGGCTATGTCATGGGTGGCCCTGTGTCTACCTCAAGACACCTCAAACCACCGTCGTGGCCCAAAACAATAAACCGTCCCGCATGTGGACATGTGCACATAACAACAACAATGGGCACACAAGGCTTATGTCCGCCTACCTGATCAGGGTAGCGCGCGCCCATAACCATCCCTCGTCAAAGGCAGCGGCGAGAGGCATGACAATAGACCCAGTTAGGACCATCCCATACCGGTAAGCATGGTTGCACTGGTCAGCATCGTTTCAGCGGCACCATGACTTAGCCAACAATTGTTCAAGTTCAATTTAATCCGGTTAAAACTTGAATGCAAATATGTTGAGCTATGATAAAATGCATGAACATGATATCAACATAATCATGAGGATATCACATAACTATCCTCCATATCAACAATAAATCATATCCACTAAGCATGGCATACTGACTAGCATGACCATCACCGGAGTATAAGACAATATAGCACAAAACTGAAATCTAAACACTACCAGAACAACGATAACCATCTTTTCAACAAGAAAACATTTAATAAATATTCAAGTTGAAAACCATGGCTACTGCATGACTATCATGCAAGTAGGTATTGGGGCTTGTCTGGAGATGAAGAAGGCACCGGGGAGAAGTGCGGTGAAGCCGCGGAAAGATTTGTCGGAAACAGTTATCTCTCGGAGGGGCTTATTACGTGCATGGGCAAAAAGGTCATTTTCACAATGTCAAACCATAGTGAAAATGAAACCAACAGAATGGGCTCGATGAAACGAAGAAGTGGGCTTTGTATTCACCTCGTTTGGAGTAACGGATAAAAAGATATGGATGTTTTTCTGCCAGGGACCTATCTGCAAAACTTTATTTTATAGACTGGGCCAAAAGAGAAAAATGGAAAGCGTATTCTGGGGAATACTCTTCCACTTAAATGACGTGGCAAGGCAGGGTCGGGGCTGGTCAACGGCTGAGGGGCTGACAGGTGGGCCCCGTAGCGCTCTCTCTCTCCTCCCACGCCTCCTTCTTCTTCCCCCGCGCCTGCTCCTCCTCTCCTTGACAAAACATAGGGCAAGGGCACTGCCATCGCCGGGCACGGCGGCTCCGGCCATCTCAGGCCAGGGGGAGGACATCGGTGGCCTCGGGACGGAGGCCCGCACCCATCCAGGGGCTGCACCAACGTCGGGGAGCGCTGTAGCGGCGACCACAGGGAGCAACCGCGGGCGTGGGCTTCGGCCAAGATGGGGCACGCGGCGATGAGGGCTCCGGCGACGAACGAAGTAGATGGGGAGGACCACAGGGGACTAGGTGGTGCTCTGGTGGTGGTAGAACAAAGGGAGGGGCTCGACTCCGGGCGAATTTAGCCGGAGGACCGCGGCGGCCATGGCGGCAATGGGGACTACAGAGAGCTCCTTGGGCTCGAGGGGATGGCTGGGCGGGCTCCTAGGGGAGTGGTGATGTGAGAGGTGAGCTCGGGAGTGCTCGGGGTAGCCATTTATAGGCGGGGCGAGAGGGATGGGCTCAGGTGCCACCGGGCACATCAGGCCGAGGCTCTAGCGACGGCCAGCGAGCACGGGGGGCACGGGGAAGGCGACGAAGGAGATGCGGACGAGCCGCAGAGCTCATGGGTAGAAGAGGTCGAGGGGAGGGAAGCAGCCAAGCGCCATTAATGCACATCGGCACTGCTCACCCGTGGGCGTGCGGCAGTTTGCATCGGTGAGGAAGCCGCCGGAGGGGAAGAGGGGTCCAGGGGGACGGCGATGAGGAGAGGAAGCCACTGGACATGCTCACAAGTGCGATGACGACGAGAGGAGGTGGGGTCCAGCACAAACAGTGCTTTGGACACGCCACAACGCACAGAGAGCGTCCTCAGGCATGCCAGCTGTGCGGTCACCACATGACATGGCACATTCAAAGCTCTACAGCACCCAAAATGTTGTCTAGCTGATAGTCCTTCCAAGGGAGGTCTCAACTATGGTGATAACTTGGTTAAAAAGGCTCTGGTTAAAAGGTTAGTGAGCTCTGAAGTTTACTACAGTAAACTTTATCAGCTCAGTGTGATCAACAGGGAATTATTAGAAGCCAAATAGGTTGCCTGGGGTGTTTAGCTATGGAGGGACTATGATCCTGGAGGTTTTGAGGGGAAATGGACCAAGTTTTGCTACAGTTGCTTCACAACCGACCAAAATGGTCCAGAAACTAGATCATGATGGTGCACTCACATGTAGTGTCACCTTGGACTAAAATTGGGCAAAGATGAGTCATTTGGTCATATGAAGATGCGTACAAAGTATCATACCATTTGACAAAGCCAAAATGGTAGCTGCTTCACAAACATCTCCTTTGGACAGAAACTTGGAATAATTTTGGTGATCAAATGGATCAATGAAATGATGCCAATTTGGTGGAGAGATGTTTTATGGGCATAAGAATGATCTGGTAATTTATCAAGATTTTTGAAGCAATACAAAATGCACTTGCTTCACAACCTAAAAATATTGCCAGAAACAAAGATTTCCTCCTGTGCTCACATAGATGATAGGATGGAGTTGAAAATGGGTGGAAGGGGTTAGTATGAGCACATTAAGGAGTGTGCAAAAGTACAACTCATTTCGGTACTCCTAGCTAGTACTTCCTTCACAAAGCCTTCTATCTGACAGAAACTTTGAAAATTCACTAAGGAAGATTAGCTAGGCAAATAAATTTGAACTTGTGCATGGGGCAATGATTTGGTCATATAAACATGACCAAAAAGGTTAGGATCCACTAGGAAAAATATAAATGACACTTCCTTCACAAAGTGCCATTCAGGGCAGAAAGGAAGAATAATTATTGGGAAATTATTTTTGAACATGGCAATGAAAAGTTTTGCCATATTTGATCAAGATATGACCCAAACAATTTATGAGAATTATTTGGGAATTTTAGGAGTGATGGAAATATAGGTTGCTTCACAACCTAGGGCAATTTGAGTTATTCCTTTTGTAGAAAAGGAATATTCCCAATAAAAGCATATTGGGATTTGGGCTAGGATGAAAACGACAGGGTCTAGGGAAGGATTTGGGAATGACAAGCCACTCTGGAGGCGAAGAAGAGGGCATCTTCTTCAGTTTCAGACCACAAAGCCACGGAAAAAGAAAACTCAGGCAAAAACCTCGGAAAAACAAAAGAAAAAGAAAGGGCCAAAAATCAGGCTGTCACAAACCTTACCTCCTTAAAGAAATCTCGTCCTCGAGATTTGGTTGCTCAGGGAACAAGTACGAATATTCTGACTTGAGGAAACCTTTTCCAACTCGGGTATCCTTTTTCTTTTATTGTTGTTCCCATTAAATTTTTATCTTACTGGCCCTAGGGTAGTTTGATTCATTGTATCCTCCTTCTGACGGATCTTACCTTGCTTGTCCATGCTTATAGAGGCCCCAATTTCCTTTTAGATCCGCCGACTTAGCTGACTGTGATTGATTATCATGACTGAAATATATGTGCATCTCATAAATCCAAAAGTGATTTCCGCTGGGTGTGCCACCTGACACTGACAACCTTTCATGTAATGATGATCAGATTTTTCTGGTGAGAACTCAAGCTCTGACTCATTGCATTGGGTTTCTCCACTAAATGCAGGTCCTTTGGGTTCCAACAGTGAGTTAAAAACATAACCGTTTCCTGACAGATTCTGACTCATCGCAGAAGTTTCTGAATCATCTTAACTGGTTCCATTATCGTGAGTATCGGATCCGTACCAAATATTTGATTGTCTCCTGTCGCGGCCACCATAAAGGTTTTGGCCTGTATGATAATATATGCAGACTTGGCTAACGGTGGTTCTGACGAAATTTTTTTTGTTCACGACATGCTATCCATGATGATTCATATAAGTGAGGACTCAGGCTTCCAGATTGTTATTCCTCATGCCAAATACTCATGCTGTAGGCATATCCATGTCGATCAATACTGCTTAGACTGTCCGGGGTATCTGCACCATGGGGGTCGTGTACAATTTTTATACCTGCATCACTGGTCTTGCTCCTTCATTATTGTTTTCTTGGTCTGGATTCTTGGCTGAAAGAGCTGGGTCATATTGCTTCTTCGTATGACCACAGGTACTGTCGGTGCAATTTTTCGGCAATCGTAGCTTATCCCCGTTTTTCTGATAAGGTAACCCATTAAATTGCAGGTTCAACACCTCTCAAGTTCTGATCATTGGAAAATGATCATCCGAAACCCTTGCAAGAAATCGGCAAATAAATCAGTAGCCACCAGAACAGTCTTTACAACTCAGATCTGGGACATTGCTGAAATAACTCGACCATGGCTCAGGATGACCGAAAAGCAGATTAGACATGAGACCGGGTCGATAAGAAGAAGGTGGCAGCTCCCTAAAATATCCAAAAAGCAGCTATAGGGCTACTGTCACAAAAAGAAACTCAACAGTTGTACGAGACGGCCGAAAAGCAGCTCAGACTCGTGACAGTCATTGAAGAGAGAAACAAAATAGGCATCCACCCCAGATAGCTAGAAACAGCTCAGATCACAGGTGTTGTGCCGTCATTGGAGAAAAGGGGACAAGGGCTCATCAAGATCATTTTCCAGTTCACAAGTACTTGTATGGAGCTCATTGATGTCGTTAATCCTCATAATCCTTTGTCACACTGCGGTGTATACATGTTTCTTCTGTTAACCATCCTCACGTGGCTATCAGATACTCATCCGAGTAACTTGTAAGGTCTTGATGGTATGCTCATTGCATATATATGAGGACCTGATTCCGAGATAGATGTGTATTCTAACTGATTCTTGATTGTGACCAAAATGTTGCGGATCTGATTCTTGGGATTGACTGCCATATGCTGTCAATTCAGAGCGTACTACCTTGTACAAATGTCTTACTGGGGATTATTTCTGGCTTGTGCTCGAAACTTTCATTGGATAGCTTGCTGAAGAAGACTGGGTATCGTGCTTCAGAGGCTTACCCCCTTAAAGACTTTGCTGGGGAAAGACTCAGTACTTTATGCTGGAAGCTTTTTCGGTTGCTTACTGAAGAAGGCAGAGTACCTTGCGTGAGAAGTCATCCATGTATCGTATGGAGGAAGATAGATGAATATTGTCTTGGAAGCTTCTCGGGTATCTTGCGAGGGAAGATTGGGTTGCTTACACCATAAGCTTCTCATTGTGATATGCGGACCGAGTACCACATATTCATATCATCTTAATATTTCTGATGTTGATTTCTTGTATGAAACGGGGTTTTACTGGACTATCCTCCTTTCTGAGTATATGCCATATTTTTGCTTGCTTCCAGGTACATCGAGTTCCAAAATCATCCTCAACGAAAAATTAAACTTGTATCTGAGCCATACCTTTGATAATATTCTGTCAACCTTGCACACAATTTATCTTCTTGTCGATTTAATCATTTTGTTGTGATGAGTGCACGCTAATGCAAACAAGATACTGACGGTCCACCCAAGATTTCTTTTGCATTCAGACGAGATATTCCAATTTCCATTGCAGTCTGCTGATAATTCCATTTTGTTTAGCTGAGTTTCCAAATATATGCATTTCTTGCCAACTCTTCGGGTCCGGTGTCGGCTACCGAGCAACTTTAATAGTGGAAAACTTTGTAACACCGAAGGCCCAAGGAAAGGAACAACAGAAACGACTAAAACAAAAGCACACAAGCATACTACTAAGATAATTAATCAAGCAATCATCACATATTACTGCTACTCACACAATAATATGCATGCATACCTAAGCACACAAATATCGCGGAAACTCCGGTATTGCGGTCTAATATGCTGTGGCAGCGTGCATGAAAATTATATCCATGTGTGGAAGGTGTTGGCGTAACCGAAGCTACACCAAGCACTGGCTGAACAGTGGTTGGATCTGGGTGGATACACACATGAGGACGGACTTAACAATCAAGTAGCGAGACACAAAAGTCACGACTAGCTCATCATCAAGCGTACGAATGAAATGAAAAGGCAAGATAACAGTGGAAGACTGGGTCTAATGGCATTGCCCTTTTCTGATAACAAAGGTCAGCAAGGGTTGCGAAAAGAACGAGATGGAGGGCATGGATGATGATGTGGTCGCATCACACCGAAGAGCAAGCATGATAAGGAGGGAGTAGGTAGTGGATCGGAATCGATACCACCTACACTCACAAGATTAACCGTTAGTGACTAAATAATAATCTATATGCATGCTATGCGACAAACAAATGCAGCAATCAAGTGCAACAAGACAACTGGGGTCTATACTACAGCTTTCTAACGTTCGCTCGGTCTAGGGCGTCCTATAGCCAGACCTGCTCTGATACCAAGCCTGTGGCACCCCGGCTCAGAGAAAACCGGAACGCCCCATATTCCAGCCCAGAGATCGAGATGAAGTCTTTTGTAAAACAGCACTGCTTAGCATAGAACAAACCAGCTCTTTATTACAATCTATTTGGGTACAAGGGTTACATCGGCACGGCGACACTATGCCTGCCACTGTTGCTCTATGCAAGCAGTAGAACAACACGATGCAGCGGAGGAACTCTAGCAGCGAAACAACGACGACGGTGGTGAACTCCACTCCGCAAGGACTCTGGCTGAAACGCCTATCCTAGCTCGCACGAACGGAAACCACGACAAGAAAGCAATCAAATCTGGCATGACCTGCAAACTGGCATGACACGCCAGGTCAGTACATTGAATGTACTTGCAATCTCACAATAACCAGAAGCATTCAAGACAAACAATAGCATGGCAATTACATGTTAAGCAGGAGTTATCATGAGATCATCAGAATAACATGGCATGACCAATATAAACATGATATAGCCAATACAACATGAGCATATTAATCCCACAATACTAGCATGCAACATGATGACACTATATGCACCACTTATTCTGCTCGGTTTACCTCATAACCATCACATGCATCACTTACCACCCTCGGACATCACACGATCATCTTAGGATCAAATCAAGCTTGGTATAAACAATACCATAGTAATCAATAACTGACCACAAGGAGCTTTATCTTTACCCATGATTCTCGCACAACATCATGAATATACAACGACTCAGTATCCTCGATACCGCCGTGATCCTTACAGCGATCACAACCACGACCAACACTTGGTCTCAAACTGTGATCCTTACGGCGATCACAACCACGAGTTGAAATTAATCAAGTTATTCTTATTACTTTTGACTCATGGTGTACCCTACTTTCGACCTGGGCCCTTATCCGCGGGCGTGGCTATCGATAGATTTAATATACACTCTGCAGAGGTTAGTACACTGTACCCACACTATGGAACCCATGGACTCGCACTCCCATATGGGTGGACCAACGGTGTTCCGACAAAACTGTCCTACTACCATGACACTCTCCCGGCCACTCCGACTCACTCCCCACTAGGCTATGTCATGGGTGGCCCTGTGTCTACCTCAAGACACCTCAAACCACCGTCGTGGCCCAAAACAATAAACTGTCCCACACGTGGACATGTGCACATAACAACAACAACGGGCACACAAGGCTTATGTCCGCCTACCTGATCATGGTAGCGCGCGCCCATAACCTTCCCTCGTTGGAGGCACCGGCGAGAGGCATGACATAGACCCAGTTAGGACCGTCCCATACCGGTAAGCATGGTTGCACTGGTCAGCATCGTTTCAGCGGCACCATGACATAGCCAACAATTGTTCAAGTTCAATTTAATCCGGTTAACTTGAATGCAAATATGCTGAGCCATGATAAAATGCATGAACATGATATCAACATAATCATGAGGGTATCACATAACTATCCTCCATATCAACAATAAATCATTTCCACTGAGCATGGCATACTGACTAGCATGACCATCACCAACATCAACATGTACCACTAGCAATCATAAACACATGAAAGTAAATACTAGCAGGTAGAACATGATAACAGAGTACAAGACAATATAGCATAAAACTGAAATATAAACATTACCGGAACAATGATAACCATCTTTTCAACAAGCAAACATTTAATAAATATTCAAGTTGAAAACCATGGCTACTACATGACTATCATGCAAGTGGGCATTGTGGCTTGCCTGGGGATGAAGAAGGCACCGGGGAGAAGTGCGGTGAAGCCGCGGAAATATTTGCCAGAAACAGCTCTCTCTCGGAAGGGCTGTTTAAGTGCAAGGGCAAAAAGGTCATTTTCATAGTGTCAAACCATAGTGAAAATGGAACCAATAGAACGGGCTCGACGTAACGAAGAAGTGGGCTTTGGATTCACCTCCTTTGGAGCTACGGATAAAAGGATATAGATGTTTTTCTTCGAGGGACCTATCTGCAAAACTTTATTTTATAGACTGGGCCAAAACAGAAAAATGGAAAGCGTATTCTCGGGAATACACTTCCACTTAAATGACGTGGCAAGGCGGGGCTGGGTCTGGTCAACAGCTCAGGGGCCGATAGGTGGGCCCCGCAGCGCTCCCTCTCTCCTCCCACGCCTCCTTCTTCTTCCCCCGTGCCTACTCCTCCTCTCCTCGACAGATCGCAGGGCAGGGGCGCTACCGTCGCCGGGCGTGGCGGCTCCGGCCATCTCCAGCCAGGGGGACGACACCGGTGGCCTCCGGACGGAGGCTCGCACCAATCCACGGGCTGCACCAATTCTGGGGAGCGGTGTAGCAGCGACCATTGGGAGCAACCGTGGGCGTGGGCTTCGGCCAAGATGGGGCACGTGGTGATGAGGGCTCCGGTGATGAATGAAGTAGATGGGGAGGACCGCAGGGGACTAGGTGGTGCTCTGGTGGTGGTAGAAGGAGGGGAGGAGCTCCACCCAGGGCGAATTTAGCCGGAGCACCACGGCGGCCATGGTGGTGATGGGGACTATAGAGAGCTCCTTGGGCTCGAGGAGATGGCCGGGCAGGCTCCTGGGGGGAGAGGTGAGGCGAGAGGTGAGCTCGGGAGGGCTTGGGGTAGCCATTTATAGGCGGGGCGAGAGGGATGGGATCGGGTGCCGCCAGGCACGTTTGGCCGAGGCTCTGGCGACGGCCAGCGAGCACGGGGGGCACGGGGAAGGCGATGAAGGAGATGCGGACGAGCCGCAGAGCTCACGGGTAGAAGAGGTCGAGGGGAGGGAAGCAGCCAAGCGCCATTAATGCACGTCGGCACTGCTCACCCGTGGGCGCGCGACGGTTTGCGGCGGTGAGGAAGCCGCCAGAGGGGAAGAGGGGTCCAAGGGGACGGCGATGAGGAGAGGAAGCCACTGGACATGCTCACAAGTGCGATGACGACGAAAGGAGGAGGGGGTCCAGCACAAACAGTGCTCTGGACACGCCACAGCGCACAGAGCGCGCGCTCAGGCATGCCAGTTGCGCGGTCACTACACGACATGGCACATTCAAAGCTCTACAGCACCCAAAATGTTGTCTAGCTGATAGTCCTTCCAGGGGAGGTCTCAACTACGGTGGTAACTTGGTTAGAATGGCTCTGGTTAAAAGGTTAGTGAGCTCTGAAGTTTACAACAGTAAACTTTATCAGCTCAGTGTGAGCAACAGGGAATTATTGGAAGCCAAATAGGTTGTCTGGGGAGTTTAGCTATGGAGGGACTGTGATCCTGGAGGTTTTGAGGGGAAATGGACCAAGTTTTGCTGCAGTTGCTTCACAACTGACCAAAATGGTCCAGAAACTAGATCATGATGGTGCACTCACATGGAGAGTCACCTTGGACTAAGATTGGTCAAAGCTGAGTCATTTGGTCATATGAAGATTCTCACAAAGTATCATACCATTTGGCGAAGCCAAAATGGTACTTGCTTCACAAACATCTCCTGTGGACAGAAACTTGGAATAATTTTGGTGATCAAATGGATCAATGAAATGATTCCAAATTGGGTGGAGAGATGTTTTATGGGCATAAGAATGATCTGGTAATTTATCAGGATTTTTGAAGGAATACAAAATGCACTTGCTTCACAACCTAAAAATATTGCCAGAAACAAAGATTTGCTCCTGTGCTCACATAGATGATTAGATGGAGCTGAAAATGCGTGGAAGGGGTTAGTATGAGCACATTAAGGAGTGTGCAAAAGTACAACTCATTTCGGTACTCCTAGCTAGTACTTCCTTCACAAAGCCTTCTGTCTGACAGAAACTTTGAAAATTCACTGAGGAAGATTAGCTTGGCAAATAAATTTGACCTTGTGCATGGGGAAATAATTTGGTCATATGAACATGACCAAAAAGGTTGGGAGCCAATAGGAGAAATATAAATGACACTTCCTTCACAAAGTGCCATTTAGGGCAGAAAGGAAGAATAATTATTGGGGAATTATTTTTGAACATGGTAATGAAAAGTTTTGCCATATTTGATCAAGATATGACCCAAAAAATTTAGGAGAATTATTTGGGAATTTTAGGAGTGATGGAAATATAGGTTGCTTCACAACCTAGGGCAATTTGAGTTATTCCTTTAATAGAAAAGGAATATTCCCAATAAAAGCATATTGGGATTTTGTCTAGGATTAAAATGATAGGGTCTAGGGAAGGATTTGGGAATGACAAGCCACTCTGGAAGCAAAGAAGAGGGCATCTTCTTCAGTTTCCAGACCACAAAGCCACGGAAAAAGAAAACTCACGCAAAAACCTCGGAAAAACAAAAGAAAAAGAAAGGGCCAAAAATCAGGCTGTCACATCAATATTGTGCACCGCGACCAGGGCGGAGAGGAAAACGAGGGAACTATGTAATTAATGCATGAGTTTAATTAGGGTAGTTTTGTAAAGTACGAGATACATTCCTCCAATCGCAAAATGCCTTGGTTCATGAGATTTGAGATTTGAGCCCTATAAACCGGAAGGGAGGGAGTACTGCATGCGGTGTAGTCTAGCCACTTGTTGAAATCTCTAGAAAGGCAAATACTCCTTTTCGGTTTACATGGCTATACTACTCCCTCCGTCTCGGTGTGTAAGTCATCTTACGAAAACCAAATAGTCCCAAAACACTTAGGCGCGGTGCATTAACTTCTACCTCGTTTCTTGTTTCCTAACATATCAACCAATAAGAGATGAGAGGTGTGCATGCTTTTAATGACTTGCAATGGCTAGTTCATTGCATGCAATGCTATTAATTAGCAAATAAACATTCGTGACCCTAGGAGCAAACGGTGCTCAGCGCGTGGACCTATGTAGAATGAGTATCAACCAATGGATGATGGAGTTTAATTGTTAAACAATATCAATTTTGTCTCATGCAAGAGCCTGGCTAGTATATGCGTGCTTCAAGGCACCGCACCATGCGAGCGTTTGCAACTGCCATGTTCGGGTTACGCTTGGCTCTTCGCCTCTTCGAGAAGACGAACAATGATGTTACTCCTACTTCTATAGTATCAAATCCACTGCTGCATGTCCGTCCACCTCGTGCAGGAGGGATAGCGTCTAGCGAAAGCTTCTACTTACTGCTCCTGCCTTTGCGTCTATGATAGGTGGGACGAACAGGTGGTTGGCCCTCCTGTCATGCAGCCAAAGGCAGGTGCAGTTAAGGCACCAGAGCTCAGTCCGTGAGGGAGAGGGCGTTGTAGTAATCAAATTTCTCAGTCTTGTATGAGTTGACGCGACACACCAAAGCACTGCACTCGATATAAGTCTTTTTACACATTTCAAATGTACTATTTCATATGTAAACATATTCTGCTTCATATGTAGTCACTTGTTGCAATCTCTAAAAACAAATATATTTGGAAACGGAGGGAGTACAACGCATGCATGCATGCCGTGACTTTCCTTTTGATACTTGCATGTGTTGATTTGATGCACCTTGCCAAATTTAGACTATAAATTTAACTAACCAAATTTTCATGCATGCCACAAAAAATTACGGGGCTGTTTGGATTGTGACTATGTTTGTCTTATGTTGCCAGATTATTTTTCCCACACTTGCGACACTTGCCTAACCTGAGTTGCTCTAATTGTTAGACACACTTTGGCTTGCCTAAGGGAATCTTGCCACAATTTTTGTGTCTATGACATGTGGGGTTCACTGCTAATAAAAAATCATATCTTAGGTGTGGCTAATAAAAAAGATTTATATTTAGGAACGGAGGGAGTAGAAAATTTAAATAATAATGCATGTTTGGGAAACCCACGTTTCCGATAATTTCAGTCGTGGGCTTGTTCACAATTTTTACGAGGGGGTGGTTGTTCATTTAATGGAGGGACTTGTAGTACCAGACTTGAATGATACAAAGTGCCACCTGGCACACCATAACACCACTAGGAACAAGCGGATAGCTATCTCAAAAAACAATCAGCAACTAAAAAACCCGCGACCTGGCATGTAGTAGTACACAATTTTAAATGATTGTTTTGATGGAGTGAAAAAGGAAAACTACCCCACTATGTATATATAGGCCGGAGCCTCCGCGCTTGCTTGCTAGGGTTGCTCTATTCACACACTCTCATCCTCTCCAGATCTAAACAAGATAGGGGTAGTAACACTGTCATTCTCCCTTCAAAAAACACTAGCTTTCTATCCTCACCGCTGGTTACAGGTCCGTACGTATCTCTGGCCGAGCGCCGGCGCGGGAGGTCCTCCGATCCCTTCGTCGTTGCCTATGGGCGGATCCGGCCTCCCGCCGCCCACATATCCACATCCTGACGACCATCAGGTATATCTTCGTTTGAAACCACCTTAGCTCTACTTCCCCTCGCTACGTCACTGCATGTGCATCATTTTCTACCTCTCAGCCCCTCTCGATCGGATGGTCCAACATCACCTATTTTTTTTCTTCTATTGTTAGAGGTAAAGCTACTTCATGGAGTCGAATCTTGTACTCCCTCTGTCGAAAATACTTGTCATTGAAATGGATGTATCTGGATGTATTTTAGTTCTAGACACATCCATTTTAATGACAAGTAATTTTGTGCTTTTTTTCTTAGGTTGGTACGGGCCTAAGGCCTTCATCCATATTAGTTTGCTGTCATCTCTATTTGTATCGTGCTACTGTCATGAGAAACTCCTTTATCTTTGCATGTTAAAGTTTTGCAACCTATGATAAATGGCAATGCTTTGAGTGTTGAGTTGAGCTAATTGACACTGATTAAATAATCTAATACCTCTCTTTAAGCAAGACTACTATGTTGCTAACTTTACGCATTAAGATAATGACGGTGCTTCTATTTGTTAGTGTATGTTTCATCAACTAGTCCCACTATTACAGTAATCTCACTCTCTCAATATATGTGCCAACAGGGATGCTCGATTTTGGTGGAACTGCACAAAAACTTTAGGTGCTTCGTTGCCTCGACAGCTTCCGTCCTTTCCTGTCAGTCGCTAATATCTGCTTGCTTTCTTCCTTCGCTGTCAGTCGCTTCGCTTATCTCGGCTTGCAGTCAAAGGAAATAGTAATTGATATGCTACCTCACACAGGTTGGTACTGGTCTTTATCCTGAATATTGTGCTTGTCATATGTATTGGTAATTTGGTATTGTGCTACTGTTTGCCGATTTCATAAAGGAGTAATTTGGAGCCTGAACTCGCAGGCAAATCATGACATCGGGTGATTTCAGTAGAACTGTACAAAATGATCAGATGGACAGGTACTTATGCTGCTGCTATGTACTCCAAAGTTCACTCAGACAAGCATCAATGTTGACAAGAAGAAGTGCCTATATTCATTCGAGTATCAACCGGCGTCAACCAATTATCAAACTCCAAAAATATTGCTTGGTGCATAGCCTAGAAAAACGCAGTCCAGTCTTTGGTCCCAACTTGTGCCTTTTGGTTATCGGCACATATGGTAGCAAACTATATGGCATGGTGTCTAAAGATTCCAGACAAGTTGGTTGACGCGTATATTCATCTGGCACTTAATCAGTCTACACGCCAAGGATGCTCCATTTCAGTTGAACTGCGCAAAAAATTTGGGTGGTTCATTTTCTCAGCCGCCTCCTTTCTCATGTGCAATGTAGAATTTTGGCGAGATACAGGACCAAGATGAGCCAGTAAACTAGTTGGATGAAAGTAGTGGCCAAGTTGCTCAAACCTCCCTCGGCATGAGGCCACTATTTGAGGATAAACCTACAAGCAAAGTTTGGATTGTCTGTGTTGCCTCTTATGTACTCGAAAGTTTACTCGTACAAGAACTAATTTTAGCAAGAAGTACCTCCGATTGAACACCATTTACCAGTCTGTACCCTAGGTAATTAAAGTTCGTCCATTGATTATATTGGCTGTGATCTCAATCATTTGGATGCATAAACATACTGAACATGTGTATATCCGAATCTTTTTGTGAATAATGTATATATGAATATTTTCGTGAGATCTATCAATCATTTGGATGCATAGATATGCTGAGCTTGTGTATATATGAATCTTTTGAGTTGTTGATAGTGAATGTTGGCTATGAATATGAACGTGTCCTGTGAATCCTGAGTTTGATACGAATGTTTACCTTTTCTATTATATTTGTGTGTGAACTTGTTAGTATGCCTACTGTGGGGTATGTGACGTGTGGGTGTCAATGGCACACCTTCTTCCCGAGAAGAATTGCACCTGCTTTGTTAGGGTAGCAATGGTGCATCAACTCTTTTTAATCTTTTTATTACTCTGTCTACCCCTGTCCCCCGCTGAACCCCTGCCATAATGTTTTCAGCCTCAAAACAAACATAGTACTGCTTTGTTTTTGGGGCTTGATGAAAAATCGAGTGCTGGTTTCTATATGTTGGCCCGCCCAGCAAATGGGGTCCACCAGGACGGACTGGGAGGCTAAACATACAAGTTGTATGGTGCAGAGGCAAGTAAAAAAGCGCTATCGAGAGCCATCCACTGAAGAAGAAGAAAATCTCTCCTGATGTGCTTCTTCAGTCGTGCCCCCAGCCCCCTCTTTAATCCAGTTTTCTTGGGGATCTGGTATCATTTTTTTTCAGAGGGCGAACAAGTATCAGCTAGGCCTAGGTTTTGTACTTTAACATGCGTAGCCCACGACATACGGAGACAGTGGTTTCAACTTATTTTTTGAGGTCCATACCAGCCTATGGGCTTTTTCTTAAAGATCGGCAGCCCAATGTATTTTTTAATAAAACGCATGTCTCTGTTCTATTTATCTATATATAAGAATAATAATGTTGTGTCCAATTTATGTTTTCCCTTCTAACCACATTATATATATTTATATTATTACTATTATCTTATATTTTATAGAGACTTATATATACATTATAAAAACATCCGACGTGTTATTAACTTATAAAAGTAAATGTTTAAGGGAAGTTGGCAAGGAAAATCTTGGTTATTTTTGACTCACAGGCAAGGAAAATCCTGGTGATTGCATACAAAAGCTTGCGAAGATTTTAAGGAACAATTTAATAATAACTCGCTCATTTTTATTTTGAGCAATAACTCGCTAATTTGTTAATTATATATATATATAATGTGCCTCTCCGGTTTATTCTTTGATATTAATTGCTCCTTCTAACATAACATTATATATATAACGAGCCCACCTGATACGTGTATTTCGAGGAAGTGCAAATGGACTGGGATTTCTTAGAAAATATAAATGGGCCTGATTGACGCGAAATTATTTGTTCACCCAGCCCAGCAAATGGACTGTACATTCTAGAAAACATGGGTTAAATATATGCCACATTTTTGCAGGCTGACATGTGGGCCAATAGGTCGAAGCCTACGAAGGGCGTTGTCAACTTGGTCAACAAATGATTGTGTCATCCACAGCCATTTGATTTATATCCAACGGCCGGCATGCACCTTCAACCTCACGTCTTCTTCCTCCAGCGTCGCCGGGACCGCCTGGTCCGGCCTCCGGCGGCTAGCGGCTCTGCTTAGCACGCATCGCTGCGAAGCGCTACCCCACTGTCGGCCAGGCTTTCCCTCCACCCCTCGACACCTCCTGTTATTCTCGACAGACTGCAGCCCCACGCCGTAATAGAACCACTTATAACCCTTCTCCACCTCTCAATCTGTGACTCCACTATTGAGTCTTCCCATCTCCAAGCCGTTCCCGTCTGGGGCCTCGCCATCGTCCACCGCCTCGCTGCGCTCGGTGCGGCGTGCTCAACAAATGAGAGTCATCGCAAGAGGAGTGTACGTGGAGAGCCTGACGGCTGGGACCCACGAGGTCCATGGTCGCACGCAAGGAATGTTCCTCCTTATTAAGCTGAAAAAAAATGTTTCCTCCACCTGACAGCTGGGACCCACCAGCTGTATCTTCGCACGGAAGGAAGTGCCTCCTTGTTTTGCAAAAAAATTATTCATCTCATTGACAGCTGGGACCCGTCAGATTTGGTGGCTGACTTGTGGGCCTACTAAGCGGACGTGTACGCACGGCTTTGTCAACTTAATCAATAAATGATTCTAGCAGCTGGACCGTTGGATGTTAATCCAACAGCCGTGCTCCTTCTTCAACCTCTGTTCTTGCTCCTGTCTCCCGTGGGCGGCACCGAGTCCAGAACAGTCGACTATTTGGTTCTTTTTAGGTAGGAACCGAGTACAGAATTTCCTGGCTAAATCTCCGGGCTGTTGGTTAATGTGACTCAAGTCATCAACATCCAGTGGTCGCACGTAAGTGCCTTGGAAGTTTTCGAGGAACACGTCCTCCAGGTTTTCCCAACTGCCGATGGAATTTCCTGGTAGGCTACTTAGCCAGTGCCGGGCTGGTCCTTTGAGTTTAAGGGGAAGATACTTGATGGCATGTAGATCGTCACCGCGGGCCATGTGAATGTGGAGAAGGAAATCTTTGATCCATAGCACGGGGTCTTTTGTGCCATCGTATGATTCAATGTTTACGGGTTTAAACCCTTTTGGGAATTCATGATCCATCACTTCGTCAGTGAAGCAGTGGGAGTGTGCGGCGCTTCTATGCCGGGCTATGTTGCTACGCAATTCGAATAAGACTGGTCGGCTGTGTTCGGCCCGGCCGGACTTGTTGATAGTGTATCCGGCATGACGATCATCGTCACGTGTTGGGGCACGCCCCCGCGATCCATTGATCGATCTTGGCTGTCCTGCCTTGTTTTCCAGTATGTGTCGCAGGTCCTGCCTACTGCCCCGGGCCATAGTGTATTGGCATGGGGGTGCGGGCTGGTATTCGGGCTGATACGCCGTTTTATCCCGGCCACAAGGTGGCCGGTCAACCTCGTCCTGTGTGGGCCTTAGGGCCTCCTCCTCAAGTTGAGGTAGCCACTTGTGTTTTGGGTAACCTTTGGGGTGGCGCTTGAGTCCGTATTCCTCGGCTGCCAGGACCTTGGTCCATCTGTCTGTGAGCAGATCTTGATCAGCTTGGAGCTGCTGCTGCTTCTGTTTCAGGCTTCTTGCAGTGGCCATAAGCCTGCGCTTAAAGCACTCCTGCTTTACGGGATCCTCAGGCATGTCAAATTCATCATCGCCGAGGCTCACCTCGTTTTTGGAGGGGGCATGTAGTTATCCTCCTCCAAGTATCCGTCCGTCGCCTGTTCGTCTGGGCTAACCTGCCCGTCTTCCTGTTCGGCCTGCTCAAAGGCAGGCTGATCGGGATTATATTCATCTTCGGCACCCTCCAGATTGTTTTCGTCTCATGTGCCGGTATTTCTGTGGTGGGGCTTGAAGCGGCGCCGATGTCGCCCATGCTTTGATTTCTTCCTTGAGGGGTTATCCTCCATTGTCTCGTCGCCACTGGTTTCTTTGGGACTGTCCACCATATATATATATCAGACGAGGAGGTGGCCGTCCAGCCCCCCGTGGGTAGTGGTTCCTGTTCTTCTCCTGCATCGTCGTCCACAACGTCGATGTCTTTAGAGTTGAAGTCGAGCACGTCGGTCAAATGATCGACAGTGGCAATGAAGTGGGTGGAGGGTGGGAAACGAATTTCCTCGTCTCCTGCTTCCCACTCGATCCGGACATAGTTCGACCAAGAGTCTCCTGACAAAAAGATAGACTTTAATGAATTCAGCATGTCACCAAAGGGCGAGTGCTGGAAGATATCCGCGGCGGTGAACTCCATTACCGGAGCCCAACCAGATTTGGCGGGCTCGGGGGTGCGCGGTCTGGAACCTACAGCTAGATACAAGTCCGGGGGTCCAGTGACACAGACTTCCTTGGGGGTGGAGTCCGTGTTCGGCTCTACCACCGATGAGTATGCGGCCTCTGGGCGGGGTCCATCCTCCCATCCTTGGACGACGCGATCTGCCCCGGGTTTAGGTCTAGAGCTCTTGCAGGTGCGATATCCCGAGTATTGTTTGATAGCAGGTCTAGTCCGTGCTCGTCGCGGATGTTCGGCGCTCCTGGCGTAGACCCGAATCCGTCGAAGATCAAATCTCTGTGGACATTGGACGTGTAGTTCAAGTTTCCGAACCTGACCTGATGGCCAGGGGCATAGCTGTCGATCTGCTCCAGAAGGCCAAGCGAATTGGCCCGCAGTGCGAAGCCGCCGAACATGAAGATCTGTCCAGGGAGAAAAGTATCACCCTGGACCGCGTTGTTGTTGATGATTGAAGGAGCCATCGAGCCTTGCAGCGACGACACAGAGGAGCTCTCAATGAAAGCACCAATGTCGGTGCCAAAACCGGCGGATCTTGGGTAGGGGGTCCCGATCTGTGCGTCTAAGGCTAAAGGTAATAGGAGGCAGGGGACATGATGTTTTACCCAGGTTCGGGCCCTCTCGATGGAGGTAAAACCCAACTTCCTGCTTGATTGATCTTGATGATATGAGTATTACAAGATTTGATCTACCACGAGATCATAGAGGCTAAACCCTAGAAGCAAGCCCATGATTATCATTGTCCTCGTCCTACAGACTAAACCCTCCGGTTTATATAGACACCGGAGGGGGCTAGGGTTATACAGAGTCGGTTAGAAAAAAGGATATCTAACATCCGATTCGCCAAGCTTGTCTTCCACGCAAAGGAGAGTCCCATCCAGACACGGGAAGAAGTCTTGAGTCTTGTATCTTCACGGTCCAACAGTCCGGCCAAAGTATATAGTCCGGCTGTCCGGATACCCCCTAATCTAGGACTCCCTCATCGACCTCCTCCAGCCTCCACGGCTCCTGTTCATCCAGCCTCCACCGCGCGCTACTCCATCGACTACTATTCAACCACCTCTCCACAGGCACCCCTCCACCGTCTACTATTCATCCAGCCCTCCACGGTGCCGTCCCGTTCATCCAAAGGCAACGCCATGGGGTCCTGCATCGACCCCCACCACTCACTGTTAATCCAACCCCCCTGCAATGCTCACTGTTCATCTAGAGAGGCATCATCGATCGGCTTCAATTAGCAGCAGTAGCAAAGGAATCGCTCGATTGAGTTTAGTTAACAGCCATCGATCGGTCGCTCGGGTTCAGTAATGCGTAGCCTACAGTGCAATCGCTCCGGTTCAGTTAGAGCCCAACGCCTCACTCGGGTTTAGTTAGAGCCAACACCTTGCACACACGCGCGTACATGTACGAGAGAAAAGTGCATCGCTCGGCCCCCGACCTCCCACCGTAACCGGGAACTCCCCGAAATTTTCCTCGCCCTCGCTTCTACCATGTTTTTTTCCGTCATGGAAGGCCCAAAGAATGTCATGCAGCTGCGTCTCCGGCCCGCCCAAGATGAAAAGACCATTTTCTTTCATGATTTTTTGTCATAGAAGTAGGAGCCCACCACATCGATGATGATACCGGGTTTTGTCACAATTATCGTCATAGAAGTGTCATATGTATGACAGAAAAAAATTCGTTCGGCCCAAAATGTCACGGATGTGTCTTTTTTTGTAGTGATTGGGTGCTATGATCAATTTGATACTTGATAATTGTTTTGAGATATGGAGGTGGTGATATTAGAGTCATGCTAGTTGGGTAATTGTGAATTTAAAGAATGCTTGTGTTGAAGTTGGCAAGTCCCGTAGCATGCACGTATGGTAACCGTTGTGTAACAAATTTGAAACATGAGGTGTTCTTAGATTGTCATCATTACGAGTGGCGGTCGGGGACGAGCAATGGCCTTTTCCTACCAATCTATCCCCCTAGGAGCATGCGTGTAGTGCTTCGTTTTTGATGAATTGAAGATTTTTGCAATAAGTACATGAGTTCTTTATGACTAATGTTGAGTCCATGGATTATACGCACTCTTACCCTTCCATCATTGCTAGCCTCTTCGGTACCGTGCATTGCCCTTTCTCACCTTGAGAGTTGGTGCAAAATTCACCGGTGCATCCAAACCCCGTCATACGATACGCTCTATCACACATAAACCTCCTTATATCTTCCTCAAAACAGCCACCCTACCTACCTATTATGGCATTTCCATAGCCATTCCGAGATATATTGCCATGCAACTTTCCACCGTTCCGTTCATCATGACACGCATCATCATTGTCATATTGCCTTGCATGGTCATGTAGTTGACATCGTATTGTGGCAAAGCCACCTTCATAATTTTTCATACATGTCACTCTTGAGTCATTGCCCATCCCGGTACACCGCCGGAGGAATTCATATAGAGTCATATCTTGTTCTAGTTTTGAGTTGTAACTCATGAGTTGTAAATAAATAGAAGTCTGATGATCATCAGTATTAGAGCATTGTCCCTAAATAAAAAAAGAAAGGCCAAATAAAAATGTCACAGCCCCAGTTTAGCCCTTGCTTGACTTTACTTGTTCACCATGCCATCATGTTTAAATTCCAAAGAAATTTGAAATGGGGATTGTTGAAACCCTAGCACCAAATGACATTTAACTAGGTCAATAAAAAAATATTTTCAATAACCCAGAATTCCCTTTGGAAATGTTCGTGATTTCTGTTAAAGGTGAAAACCTCTTCCAAAAATGATGAACATATTTATAGGCTACTCCTGGATTTTTTAATCAAATTTTAAGCTATTTGACTTTGGGCATTTAAACACTATTAATAATTTAAATGCTCAAATAATGTTGGAACTATTTTTGGGCCACTGAAATAATTCAGCAAGTGTCCATGAATATTTTCAGGATTTTAGGAAATGCCTTGGTATTTTTCGTAAGCTCAAAACAGAGGCAAATAAATAGAAAAACAACAACCGAAAGCAAAGAGCAAAGACTCACCTGGCTTACCTGTACAGCCCCTCTAGCTGGCCCAGCCCACTGGCCGAAGCGGTCGTCTTCAACCTCTGCTAGTAGGCAGAGGCGTGTCGACGCGTGTGCGCCCGAGGCCTCCATCTCCTGCTTCCTCCCCCCGCCCTCGGTCGAGCGCCTGGAGGCGCCACGCGCCCCCCTGGCCCTCGCTCTCGCACTCGCAGCTCCTTCCCTCCTGTGGCTCTCCCCCCGCACCACCCGAACGCGCCCGCCGCCGCCGACGTACACCACCGCGGCCACCGCCTCCCCCTCACTTCCCTGACTGGCTCACGAGCTCCGCGTCATCTTCCTCGTCCTCCCCACCGAGCCATGCCCTGCCGGAAGCCCTGCAACGCCGCCCTCGATGCCATCTTTGTCCTCTACACCGACGGCCACCGTTGCTCGATTTGCCGCCCACAGAGCGTCCCCGGCCTCGCCCTCGCGCTCGTTGGACTCGCGGTGAGACACTGCCCCGTTCCCCTCTTCTTCCTATGCCGTTTGATCGCCCTAGCCACTGTTTCCGCAGACCCGAGAGCTCACCGCCGCCCAGCCATGTCACCGCCATTGCCACCGTCACCTATAGCCGCAACCGAGCGCACCACCGGGCTCAGCGTGTCTTCGCGCACCCGTAGCCACCACCAGCCCCTCCTCCCGAACACCCTAGGGAGGAACTTGAGTACGACCTAACCACGGCCCCCGCAAACCTCGTCGCCGGTGTTGATTCGGCGACCATCTGGTCCAGCTCCACCACCATTAGATGCGCCCAGCTGCGGGCGTTCCAACGCGCCTGGCCACGCGACCTCTCATCGCCGGAATTGGCCGGACAGGCGTCGCCGTCGTGCTGTGCTTACCACCGGTGTTTAGCCGCCGACGTGGCGCCTTCATTAGTGGCTAATGACGCTTCTAATTTAACCCCACAGCCACAGACAGATGGGCCCCACACCCTAACTAATTCCAGTTTCGTTTCTGGTTAGGTTAGTTTAACCCTCAGCGGGACCCACGCGTTGGAGTTGACTGTGCTGACGTGTCCGTTGACCGGACCCACCTGTCATTGATCCTGGGATGCACTGGGTCACTGACCAGTGGACCCCACTGGTCAGGTTTGACCCATACCAGCCCCTGTTGACCCACTGACGTCACACCGACGTCATGCTGACGCAGTAAAGGATTTTCTGGATTAAATCTAATTCAGGAAATCTCAGAAAATAGTGCTAACTTCTAAAATTCGTAGAAAATAAACCGTAACTCCAAATGAAATAAATTATATATGAAAAATTATCAGAAAAATTCATGGAATCCGTTTATGGCATTTGCATGCATGTTTGAACAACCTAGGGTTGCTGTACAGGGCAATTTGCATAATTGACATTTAAATAAGCACATATGGAGTTTGAATTTGAACCCTTGGTTCAAACCAACTTCATTTAATATGGTTGCTAGTTGCATTAGCTCAATGAACAGCATATTGCCATGACATTATCATGCATCATAATTGTTGCATTCCATTGATTGTGTTCCTCTTTGTTTGCCGGTATTTGTCCCCTCTCGATAGATGTGGATCCGACGATAAGTTTGATGACACCGATGAAGAACTATACTATCTTCAGAAGTGCCAGGCAAGCAAAAACCCCTTGTTCATTTCGATACAATCCCACTCTCTCGCTCCTGCTCTCTTTTACTGCATTAGGACAACAATGATTCAACTGTTACTTGCTGCGGTAGTTGAACCCCTTATCCTCTGCATGACCTGTCATTGCCACAGTAAATAGATGAAACCCACTAGTATGAGTAGGAGTTGTTTGAGCCCTGATGTGCCTACTCATCCATGCTTGTTTGTCATGCCTGCTACTGCTTAGAGTTGAGTCGGGTCTGATTCATCGGGGATGAATTGGAATGGTGATGAACATGTCCTACTGTGTGTGAGCTAAGTGTGTGAACCCGATTTGGTAAAGGTAGCGGTGAGAGACCATGTAGGAGTACATGGTGGGTTATCTCATTGAAACCGTCTTCAAGAACTGAGTTCTGTGTTTGTGATCCATGAAACAGCTACTACCACACGTTGGGCCCTGAAATATGACCCCGCTCGACTTACTGACCCCTCTCATCCTCTGTCCAGGAGTTGCAAGTAGTTTATGGTGTTTGTAGTATGCTGGGGGCCGCACGCAGCGCTGACCATAGGGGTGGGCTGTGTTGCGGTAGGCACGTGGCACCATGTACCGGGCGCCCGTTTGGTGTCTCGGGAACCCTGCACACATCGTTTGGGGCTGTGAGCGAAACTCCGGCCAGATCTCCTCGCGGATGGAACCCGAATAGGCGATAAACCTGGACTAGAGACTTGTGTGGTTAGTTAGGTCGTGGTCTACACCCACGTCGGCTTTCGCTTGAAGTCTGCTGAGCACATGTCGTGTGGAAACGCTAAGTGGTGGAAACATGTGTGAAGAAGTACACCCCTACAGGGTTATAAATGATCTATTCGAATAGCCGTGTCCACGGTAAAGGACTTCTGGGTTGCCTATAACAGTTCATAGACAAGTGAAAGTGGATACTCTAAAATACGCAAGATAAGCGTGAGTGCTATGGATGGCGTTCTCGTAGGTAGACGGGAGCGGATCCATAGTGGTGATTGATATGGTGAATATGTGGACTCGTGTGCGCCACCTCAAAAGAGTTACTTGCAGTCGTAGTTTAGGATAGCCACCGAGTCAAAGCTGGCTTGCTACAGTCAAACTCCACCACCCCCTTTGTTGATACTGATGCATATGTAGTTAGTTCTGATGTAAGTCTTGCTGGGTACATTTGTACTCACGTTTACCTATTTTATGTTTTGCAGAGAGACGTCAGTCTTGCTAGTAGTTCCGTGTGGATTTCGACGTTTAGCTTGATACCTCAGCTACGATCTTGTGCCCTCGGCAGGATCTGGTAGATAGTCAGGCTTCTTAGCCTTTTTCATTTGGAGATGCTGTACTCAGACATGTTAAGCTTCCGCATGTGCTTTGACTTGTATGCTCTGAATGTTGGGTCATGAGACCCATGTTTGTAATATCTCACTCCTCGGAGCCTAATGAATAAATATTTGAGTCATAGAGTCTTGTTGTGATGCCATGTTGTATTTACACATATCAAGCATATTGTGTGTATGATTGAAATGCTTGGTATGTGTGGGATCCGACAATCTAGTTGTCTATCCTTGGCAGCCTCTCCTATGGGGAAATGTAGTCTAGTGCTTCCTTGAGCCATAGTAGTCTGCTACAGCCCGGTTCACCGGAGTCCTGCTAGCCCAGCACTACTCCTCAGGACACTTGACTGGCCGGCATGTGTTTCACTTCGTTCCTATGTTTGTCCCTTCGGGGAAATGTCACGCAGTGACATCCGGAGTCCTGCCTAGCCTGCTACAGCCCGGTTCACCGGAGTCCTGTTAGCCCAGTGCTACAGCCCGGATTCACACGCTGCTCACCGACATGCTCGAAGTTGATTCATGTATGCCTGTCTCCATGGGTTAGTGCCGCTTTGGGTTCACGACTAGCCATGTCGGCCCGGGTTCTTTGTCATATGGATGCTAGCGACACTATCATATACGTGAGCCAAAAGGCGCAAACGGTCCCGGGCCAGGTAAGGTGGCACCCGTGGGAATACCGTGCATGAGGCCGCAAAGTGATATGATGTGTTACATGCTAGATCGGTGTGACTTAGGATCGGGGTCCTAACAGCGTTGCTATCAGAGCCTGACTGCCTGTAGGATTACCAAGCTAAACTGGTCGAAGTTGAGTCTAGAAATGCTTTAGTTATATAAGGGAATTGATTGTGGAAGGGAACGTAAGGCTCTTTTTACTCTACCTTATGCCTCCTGATCTGAGTTAACCTCTTCTTTTCTACGGGGATTATGAACTAGGCCTTCTCATCTATCTATCAGGATGACGTGTTACTAATCCATAGACTTATAAGATTGATGGATTCAAGCCTCTGTTCAGTTTCTACTACTTCCGTGTGTTCATAGTTGGTCTCGGAACCTTGATTTGGTGATGTTGAGCAGTCATGCCACTATTTTGTAGGGTGTCTCAAATATTTTTAAGCATTTACAGCCGTTATGCTGTCCGAGTCATCCCAAGTTTCTAAATAGTCTGATGCATTTGCAAATCCTTTCTTTCCGTTCCCGATGTCCTTTTGGTCAGAATGAGCACACTAACCGGTCAGTTGAGGTACTCTATTTCCTCGACATATATGTTGGAGCTATTATTATGACCCTAGGTGTTTTAGTGAGTCACCTGGTAATTTATCCATGTTTGGTGTTTCCGGTGTGATGATTCTGACCACCATTCTCGAAAGCATTCCGTGATGCCATTTAGTAGTAGGTATTCTACTCCTGGGTTCTTGACCCAACATTCACTCTACTTACCTCGTGTTGATAGTGTTGTTCGTACCTTTAGAATATTAGTAACCTTTGTGATATTCCTCGAGGTTCATGGTATATCCTTCTTCAAAATATCATGAACTGCTTATGACAGAAGTACCTTGCGAAACCGAACGATCACAACCAAAGTGCTCTTAATGAGTTCTTGATTCTATATTGTGACTCTGCCAATTCTACCTCTCTGCATGGGTTATCCGAGAGAAATATGTTGAACTCGTTCGACATGCTAATCTATGAATCCACAACTCAGAAAGTTATATGTTCCTTGAGTTGTCCCGTGTTGTTGTAACAGGATTGCCGACAAGTGAACTGTGATGTGTGAAATCGATACTCCAAGCAACCTCGTTGCTTGGTAGTTAATGGACAATATTCTCATTCTTAGCGTGTTGGTTATTGAGTCATAATTCTAAGATTGATCGTGCTACCTAGTCCATTTTCCTGGTGCAATCTTCGATCAAGAGTTGGGACTGTGTCTATCCTTGCTTATTTGATCATATCGTCTTGCCTGAAAAGCAAGGTTGATCTCGAGCTTAGTAACATATCGGTGGTTTTTGATTTTCCGAATATCTTCTCGGAAGTATTACCAGGTTGTCCCTTGACTGTTACACTGAGCTCGTGATCAAGTTGGTTTTCCTCCAAACCAGCCATTCTCCAAGAATTGGTGTTGGATATCCCTGAGCTAGTTGGTTAAGCTAAACAACAACTTGGAGAGTTGGAAGATAAAATCTTGTCTGACTTAGTTCATGTTAAGGGATATCTTTTTACTGTGTGTGTGTTGAACAAAGATGATATCTCCATAGATTGGTCCTCGTGATCAGTTGTTGGATCTATTGCCTTGTCAACTTAGACTTGAGTATGGGCTATCGTCAAGTAAATTAGAACCAACGATGTTCATAATGTTGTCTCACTCGTGGTTGATCCCTCGAGTGTACATCATTACATCTTTTGGTCTGACCAATACTATCACCGTGTTCACATGATGGTGGAAGTCCAGTGATATGGAAATTCGGATGAGTTGCTGTTGAGCCCATTAGCAGCATTTTGTCTCCCCCCATGACTCATGTTGAACATCAACTTAGCGCTGAAAACTTGTGTAAGAATTTCTTCGTGTTTCGTTCATGAAGCATATGTTTGGATGAAAGAAGTGACTTCTCTAGTTCATGTGCATTTGAAGCAAGTTGCCGCCGCGAATTCGAGAAAGTTTGTTTTGCTCCCGCTGGAATCATCCCAAGTCAGTCATGCATGTGCAAAGTATTCTATGGTTTGATAGACTGATCATCATCATTCCATATGTATTCCCTAGCACACCAAGCCACTGATTGATTTGTTCAAGGAAAAGAAGTCTATGCTTGGCATCTAATCCATGGACTTGCATAAAGACTTCGAAATCCTTGACGATGGTTTCCGACCAGAACTTGATAGTGTTTTATTATAAGGCTACTATGTGGTCATTCTTGTCTTGGACAACATGCTCACATGTATGTAGCAGAACCAGCTCATGCTTTGGAGCTTGCTATCGTAGTTCATCTCCCGAGAATCTCGCAACGTCATCTCGTCGATTTGTGTTGCAAACTTTCATTTCTCTTTCTAGACTTGATGAGTCTGGAATGTCCTGACACCAACCAGATCTGAATCTCAGGCAGGTATGATGGTTGGAACATTCCCGGCATTTGCATGTTGTTCCCAGCTTGCACCGCCATTGTGCCATTCTACCTTGGGTTCCATCCATTCTCGATGATAAGCAAAATCTTCCATTGCGTTGTCTTCAACAAGGTAGTCCACATCATCCACTCTGGTGTGACTATGCCATTCTTTCGAATTCGTTCAAACGATCGTTTATGATTGCCTTAGGCTAGTATAGAGATTTGCAATGATTTTTGAATCAAAAGTAATTCTTTTTGCCACTTAAGGGAATATTTCTGCGAGTCATCTTCCTTAAGATGTCTCGTTATGATATCATGGCAACCCAACTCCTCGCCACGTTGACACCGTTCACCACCCTCCTAGGTGTGGGAATTCCGCTACTTATTTAAAACATGTCATATGCTCATTTCCATCATTCTGGATGTTTGCTCCATGTCTCAGCTCGAGAGATGTTTTCAATGTCTCACTCCATGAGTTGATTCTGGGTTGTTCGATCTTCAAGAAGATAGATCCTTCTAGAGTTTTCCTTCTCCTCTTGTTGTCATGTTGGTTGGAGTTCTCATAGCAAGACATCGAGACAAAGATGATGATCAAATCAACGTTCTTATGAAGTGCAAGTTGGATCGAGAAGATCATGATAGTTTGTGACCTCCTTTCTTCTTACCTCACGACTTGAATCTCGGGACGAGATTCTTGTTTAGTGGGGGTGAGCTGTCACAGCCCTAGTTCAGCCCTTGCTTGACTTTACTTGTTCACCATGCCATCATGTTTAAATTCCAAAGAAATTTGAAATGGGGATTGTTGAAACCCTAGCACCAAATGACATTTAACTAGGTTCAATAAAAAAATATTTTCAATAACCCAGAATGCCCTTTGGATATGTTCATGATTTCTGTTAAAGGTGAAAACCTCTTCCAAAAATGATGAACATATTTATAGGCTACTCCTGGATTTTTGAATCAAATTTTAAGCTATTTGACTTTTGGCATTTAAACACTATTAATAATTTAAATGCTCAAATAATGTCGGAACTATTTTGGGCCACTGAAATAATTCAGCAAGCGTCCATGAATATTTTCAGGATTTTAGGAAATGCCTTGGTATTTTCCTAAGCTCAAAACAGAGGCAAATAAATAGAAAAACAAAAACAGAATGCAAAGAGCAAAGACTCACCTGGCTTACCTATCGCGGCCCAGCTGGCCAGCCCCTCTAGCTGGCCCAGCCCACTGGCCGAAGCGGTCGTCTTCAACCTCTGCCAGTAGGCAGAGGCGTGTCGACGCGCGCGCACCCGAGGCCTCCACCTCCTTCTTCCTCCCCCCGCCCTTGATCGAGCGCCTGGAGGCGCCACGCGCCCCCCTGGCCCTCTCTCTCGCACCCGCAGCTCCTTCCCTCCTGTGGCTCTCCCCCCCCCCCTGCACCACCCGAACGCGCCCGCCGCTGCCGACGTACACCACCGCGGCCACTGCCTCCCCCTCACTTCCCTGACTGGCCCACGAGCTCCACGTCGTCTTCCTTGTCCTCCCCACCGAGCCACGCCCTGCCGGAAGCCCTGCAACGCCGCCCTCGACGCCATCTTTGTCCTCTGCACCGACGGCTGCAGTTGCTCGATTCGCCACCCACAGAGCTTTCCGACCTTGCCCTCGTGCTCGTTGGACTCGCGGTCAGCCACTGCCCCGTTCCCCTCTTCTTCCCATGCCGTTTGATCGCCCTAGCCGCTGTTTCCGCCGGACCCGAGAGATCACCGCCGCCCAGCCATGTCACCGCCATGGCCACCATCAACTATAGCCGCAACCGAGCGCACCACCGTGCTCAGCGTGTCTTCGCGCACCCGTAGCCACCACCAGCTCCTCCTCCGGAACACCCTAGCGAGGAACTCGAGTACGACCGAACCACGGCCGCCGCAAACCTCATCGCCGGCGTTGATTCCGGCGACCATCTGGTCCAGCTCCACCACCATTTGATGCGCCCAGCTGCGGGCGTTCCAACGCGCCTGGCCACGCGACCTCTCGTCGCCGGAGTTGGCCAGACGGGCGTCACCGTCGTGCTGTGCTTAGCACCGATGTTTAGCCGCTGACATGGCGCCTTCATTAGTGGCTAATGACGCTGCTAATTTAACCCCACAGCCGCAGACAGATGGGCCCCACACCCTAACTAATTCCAGTTTCGTTTCTGGTTAGGTTAGTTTAACCCTCAGCAGGACCCACGCGTCGGAGTTGACTGTGCTGACATGTCCGTTGACCGGACCCACCTGTCATTGACCCTGGGATGCACTGGGTCACTGACCAGTGGACCCCACTAGTCAGGTTTGACCCGGACCAGCCCCTGTTGACCTGCTGACGTCACACCGACGTCATGCTGACGCAGTAAAGGATTTTCTAGATTAAATCTAATTTAGGAAATCTCAGAAAATAGTGCTAACTTCTAAAATTCGTAGAAAATGAACCGTAACTAAAAATGAAATAAATTATATTTGAAAAATTATCAGAAAAATTCAAGGATTCTGTTTATGGCATTTGCATGCATGTTTGAACAACCTTGGGTTGCTGTACAGGGCAATTTGCATAATTGACATTTAAATAAGCACATATGGAGTTTGAATTTGAACCCTTGGTTCAAACCAACTTCATTTAATATAGTTGCTAGTTGCATTAGCTCAATCAACAGCATATTGCCATGACATTATCATGCATCATAATTGTTGCATTGCATTGATTGTGTTCCTCTTTGTTTGCCGGTATTTGTCCCCTCTCGATAGACGTGGATTCGACGATAAATTTGATGACACCGATGAAGAACTATACTATCTTCAGAAGTGCCAGGCAAGAAAAACCCCCTTGTTCATTTCGATACAATCCCACTCCCTCACGGATGGAACCCGAATAGGCGATAAACCTGGACTAGAGACTTGTGTGGTTAGTTAGTTCGTGGTCTACACCCACGTCGGCTTTTGCTTGAAGTCTGCCGAGCACATGTCGTGTGCAGACGCTAAGTGGTGGAAACATGTGTGAAGAAGTACACCCCTGTAGGGTTATAAATGATCTATTCGAATAGCCGTGTCCGCGGTAAAGGACTTCTGGGTTGCCTATAACAGTTCATAGACAAGTGAAAGTGGATACTCTAAAATACGCAAGTTAAGCGTGAGTGCTATGGATGGCGTTCTCGTAGGTAGACGGGAGCGGATCCATAGTGGTGTATTGACATGGTGAATATGTGGACTCATGTGCGCCACCTCAAAAGAGTTACTTGCAGTCGTACTTTAGGAGAGCCATCGAGTCAAAGCTGGCTTGCTGCAGTCAAACTCCACCACCCCCTTTGTTGATACTGATGCATATGTAGTTAGTTCTGATGTAAGTCTTGCTGGGTACATTTGTACTCATGTTTGCCTATTTTATGTTTTGCAATGAGACATCAGTCTCGCTAGTAGTTCTGTGTGGATTTCAACGTTTAGCTTGATACCTCAGCTATGATCTTGTGCCCTCGGCAGGATCTGGTAGATAGTCAGGCTTCTCAGCCTTTTTCATTTGTAGATGTCTGTACTCAGACATGTTAAGCTTCCGCATGTGCTTTGACTTGTATGCTCTGAATGTTGGGTCATGAGACCCATGTTTGTATAATCTTGCTCCTCGGAGCCTAATGAATAAATATTTGAGTCGTAGAGTCTTGTTGTGATTCCATGTTGTATTTACACATATCGAGCATATTGCGTGTATGATTGAAATGCTTGGTATGTGTGGGATCCGACAATCTAGTTGTTTATCCTTGGCAACCTCTCCTATGGGGAAATGTAGTCTAGTGCTTCCTTGAGCCATAGTAGTCCGCTACAGCCCGGTTTACCGGAGTCCTGCTAGCCCAGCACTACTCCTCAGGACACTTGACTTGCCGGCATGTGTTTCATTTCGTTCCTGTGTCTGTCCCTTGTGGGAAATGTCACGTAGTGACATACGGAGTCCTGCCTAGCCTGCTACAGCCCGGTTCACCGGAGTCCTGTTAGCCAAGTGCTACAGCCCGGATTCACACGCTGCTGACCGACATGCTCAAAGTTGATTCATGTATGCCTGTCTCCATGGGTTAGTGCCACTTTGGGTTCACAACTAGCCATGTCGGCCCGGGTTCTTTGTCATATGGATGCTAGCGACACTATCATATACATGAGCCAAAAGGCGCAAACGGTCCCGGGCCAGCTAAGGTGGCACCCGTGGGAATACCGTGCGTGAGGCCGCAAAGTGATATGATGTGTTACATGCTAGATCGGTGTGACTTAGGATCGGAGTCCTGACAAAAAAAGGCGAAACAAAAAAAGAGAAAGGCCAAAAAAAAGAGAAAGGCCCAAAAAAAGGGGGACAATGCTACTATCTTTTTCCACACTTGTGCTTCAAAGTAGCACCATGTTCTTCATATAGAGAGTCTCATTTGTTGTACTTTCTTATACTAGTGGGAATTTTTCATTATAGAACTTGGCTTGTATATTCCAACGAGGGGCTTCCTCAAAATGCCCTAGGTCTTCGTCAGCAAGCAAGTTGGATGCGCACCCACTAGTTTCTTTTGTTGAGCTTTCATACATTTATAGCTCTAGTGCATCCGTTCCATGGCAATCCCTACTCCTCATGTTGACATCAATTGATGGGCATCTCCATAGCCCGTTGATTAGCCTCGTTAATGTGAGACTTTCTCCTTTTTTGTCTTCTCCACACAACCTCCATCATCATATTGTATTCCACCCATAGTGTTATATCCATGGCTCACGCTCATGTATTGCGTGAAAGTTGAAACAGTTTGAGATTGCTTAAGTATGAAACAATTGCTTGGCTTGTCATCGGGGGGGGGGGGGGTGCAAGATGAGAGCATTCTTGTGTGACGAAAATGGAGCATGACCAAACTATATGATTTTGTAGGGATGAACTTTCTTTAGCCATTTTATTTTGAGAAGACATGATTGCTTTGATTAGTATGCTTGAAGCATTACTATTTCTTATGTCAATATGAACTTTTATTTTGAATCATTTGGATCTGAAAATTCATGCCACAATAAAGAAAATTACATTGAGAATTATGCTAGGTAGCATTCCACATCAAAAATTCTGTTTTTATCATTTACCTACTCGAGGACGAGCATGAATTAAGCTTGGGGATGCTTGATACGTCTCCAATGTATCTATAATTTTTGATTGTTCCATGCTATTATATTACCCGTTTTGGATGTGTATGGGCTTTACTTTACACTTCTATATCATTTTGGGGAATACCTACTAACCGGAGGCCCAGCCCGAATTCCTGTTTTTTTTTCAATTTTAGTGTTTTGAAGGAAAGGAATATCAAACGGAGTCCAAACGGAATCAAACCTTCAGGAGCGATCTTTTCAGAAAAAACGCAATCCACGGGACTTGGAGTGGACGTTAAGCAACAGAGGAGGCAGCCACGAGGGTGCCCGGCGCGACCCCATCGTCATGGGCCCCTCGAGCGTCCACCGACCTACTTCTTCCTCCTATGTATATCCACGTTCCTCGAAAACATTCAGGAGCACCATGAAAACCTAATTCCACCGCCGCAACCTTTTGTATCCGCGAGATCCCATCTTGGAGCCTCCGCCGGAGGGGGAATTGACCATGGAGGGCCTCTACATCATCTCCAAGGCCTCTCCTATGAGTTGTGAGTAGTTTACCACACACCTTCGGGTCCATAGTTATTAGCTAGATGGCTTCTTCTCTCTCTTTGAATCTCAATACAAAGTTCTCCTCGATCTTCTTGGAGATCTATTCGATGTAAATCTTTTTGCGGTGTGTTTGGTGAGATCCGATGAATTGTGGGTTTATGATCAAGTTTATCTATGAGAAATATTTGAATCTCCTCTGAATCCTTTTATGTGTGATTAAGTTATCTTTTCAAGTCTCTTCGTATTATCAATTTGGTTTGGCCTACTAGATTTATCTTTCTTGCAATGGGAGAGGTTCTTAGCTTTGGGTTCAATCTTGCGGTGTCCTTTCTCATTGACAGCAGGGGCAGCAAGGCACGAATTGTATTGTTGCCATCGAGGATAAAAAGATGGGGTTTATATCATATTGCATGAGTTTATCCCTCTACATCATGTCATCTTTCTTAATGCGTGTCGGTGTACAAAAAGGGGGGTACACTTTTTGCACCCCTATGACTGTGCACGGGCAGTCTGAGCCACGGGCGCCGCCACACCAAGCACGGCAAGGGAGGTGAACCAAGGTAAGGCCGAAGCTGAAGAGAAGCAGAGCGACGCCAAGACCAAGACCACAAAGAGCAAAGGGGACAGAGCCGACCCCCCCGGCAAGATCCTTGCCGGGGGGCAGCTTTAGCTAGCCCGGCAAGATCCTTGCCGTGGTAGCTCGCCCCACACCTACGGAGCGAGGTCACCCTTGAGTCCACTGCCCCCATGAGGCAAGGATTCGGGAGACATCCCCGCGGTGGCATGCAGATCTTTGTGAAGACATTCAAGAGCAGATGCCCAGTTAAGAAGTTAATGACCCTTGGCGGGATCCCAGCCAAAGAGGACCACAAGGCCCCCGGCAAGAGCCTTGCCAGGGATGACAGCAAGGGCCACGGCAAGATCTTTGCTGGGGTCCCGGCAAGGCCCTTGCCAAAGGCACCCGTGGGGCCACCATCAGGCCCGCACCAGTCGTGCCTCCACCACCGTTCAAATGTAGCTGCCGACCCAACCAGTTGGGCAGGCACCTGCGTGGCGGTGTACAGATCTTCGTGGAGGCCCACCACTGCGCCACCTCAGCTGCTTGCCTGCCTACATGGCACCACAAGCACCGCTGGCCAGGGTGCGTGTCAACGCAAGAGGGAGCGGCGATGGACGGGACAGGGCTCTCCCCCGTCCCCGATAAAGTAAGGACACCTAAGCAAGGCGCATTAAATGCGCCTTGTCATGTAATGCGAGGGATAAACTCGCATTACTGTACCCTTTCCACCTCCTGTGTGCCACTGTGGCGACCCCTTTCCTATAAAAGGAGGCCCGAGGCGACCAGGAGGAGGATTCGGCTTTTTGGAGCTCTTCACGCCCCATAGCTAGCTCAAGAACACCGATATACAATCCACCAAAGCAGGAGTAGGGTTTTACGCATCCTCGCGGCCCGAACCTGGATAAAGGAACCGTGTGCTATCTGTTTGATCCGTCTTCTCATGACCCTCGCGCCCCGCAACCGTAATAGGGGTTCTTGTGATCCCATAGGTGTCGTTTCCCACCGACATCTTGCGCGCCAGGTAAGGGGCAGCACAGTTGTGAGAATCGGCTTTAGCAGTTAGTTCGACGCTCCTTCATCGTCATGGCGCCCAAGAAGAAGACGACGGTGGCGGTTGGCCCGTCGGAAGCCGGACGTCCCGCCCTGATGCGGGCGAGCAGCGGACCGGTCGCAGAAAGGACCCGGGGTGCCGCTCGCGAACACCAACACCGTCCCAGCAGCCGGAGTTTGGGAGGCGGCGATGTTCGTGCGCCTGGCAACGGGCTACACGCCGCCAAATCCAAAGACGGAGCCAGGCCCTCCACGGGTGGCGCGGGGCCTTCCAAGATCGCTGCCACCCCGCCCACAGGCGACGTGAGGGCTTCCCAGACTCCCACGCCAGCGCCGACGGCGCGCTCCTCTCAAGCGGCGCGCGACGAACGGCGTAATCACACCGAAGACCCCGGGCGTCGCCGCGGGAAGAGTCCCGAGCGCCCCTCCCGGGATGTAGAAGACCTGCCTGCTCGCCGAGGCGCTGGCGAAGATGGCACGCGATCGCGGGGTCGTGATAGAGCTCCTTCTGACATGGTCAGAAGTCAAAGCGCGTCGTGATCGTGCAGGTTTCGCTGCCACCAACGCCAGCGGAAGCCCTCGCACGCGCGCAGTTGCTCCTCGATTTTCCTCCCACTACGGGGAAACTCGACGAATGGAGAGCCACCATCCGAAGCCTTGTTGCGGTGGCCAACAAAGAGGAACCGAGTCCGGTGGAGCCCCCGGGTCGACGCTCCGATGGAGTCCCACGGACCAGTGGCAGGAGAGCTGGCGGCGCCGCGACCATGGTGCACTCGCCCCCTCCTCGCCCAGCGCCGCGGACGCCAGCCCGTCGTGACGTCACGGGCGACGAAATCTCCATAGCGTTGTCTGACCCACGGACACACTGTGACCAGCGCCAAGTCCTTCGGGAACGAGAACATGAAGACGCTCGAACCACTATCGAGCGCCGGCACGGAGCGCGCCACCAGTTAGACAGGCGAGCGAGGCCTGCTGTGAACCACCCGGCATCGGAGAGCCCTGGAGGCCTACCTTACGAGGTAGGCTGCCCGGCTTTTACCTGTGCGCTGCGGCAGTTCCAGTGGCCCACTCACCGCACTTTCAAACCTGATGTGCGCGAAAAGTACAGCGGCAAGACTCACCCGTCCGAGTTCCTCAGCATTTACACCATTGCGATGCAAGCTGCCGGAGCCCGCGATGATAAGGTGCTTGCGAATTACTTTCCGTTGGCTCTCAAACCCAACGCCATGTCATGGTTGATGCACTTTCCGGTAGACTCCATTTCCTCCTGGTCGGATTTGTGCCATGAATTCGTGGGCGCCTTTACTGGAGGCCACCAAGCCCATGGCCAGGCGAGCGACCTACACGTCATTCCCCAGAAGGGAGGCGAGAGTCTCCGCAAGTATATATAGAGGTTCAGCCGGATACAGTACAATATCCTTGATGTTCACCCTGCCGCCATCATCAGCGCGTTCCATCAGAACGTGCGTAACCGCAAGATGCGCGAAGAGCTGGCGATGAACAAGGTGAAATATGTAACAGAACTCTATGTTCTCGCTGACAGATGTGCCCGGGCTGAAGAGGGAAGGAAGTACCCCGGTGAAGATGCCGGCGTGGAAACCGACTCCTCAGATGAGGATACTGCCGCCCCGGTGAAGAAAGGCCGGCGCCGCAATAGGAAGCGCAAAGGAAAAGCCGTGCTTGCCGTCGAGGGGTCTGATGACACCGGCTCCACCAAGAAAACCAAGGCAGATGACCCCGGCAAGGAAATTGCCGGATGTGTCACCTGCCGGGCCTTGGCGGCTACCGAGAAGCCAGGCAACTCCGACAAGCGGTACTGCAAGATCCATCGCACCAAAGGCCATGCTCTCCAGGACTGCCGACAGGTTGAGCTCCTCGCTGAGAAGCAGAGGGCTGAATATGAGAGGCGGGACAAGGAGAAGGGCCAAGACGGTGCTGAGGGATCCGGCAAGAAGCGTGACAGCCAGGCAGGCCGTCGCGGCAAGGATAAATAACAGGAGAGGCCGGTCCGGGGCCGTGACAGGAAGCCAAAAGACGACGATCACGAAGAGGACGACGAGTCCGGCGACCAAGAGTTTCAGAAAGCTACAGAGGCCATGTGCGTCGACGGCGGCGCCTCGCTGCATACCTCCCATCACCGGCTTAAACGGTGGGTGCGGGAGATTACAGCGGCAGAGCCGTCGTTTGATGCACGAAGGCCGCTAAAGTGGTCCAGCACACCTATCATTTTTGACACTGAGGATCACCCTGATCGCACTACTGCGGTCGGGTGCTTGCCTTTGTTGGTTTCACCAACGATACGCAACCTCATGGTGACAAAGATGCTAGTCGATGGCGGGGCTGGTCTGAACTTGATCTCGCCTGCCGTGATCGAGAAGCTGCAGATTCCTGATGGAGACCTCGAAGAGATGGGCACGTTTAAAGGGGTCAACCCAGGAAGGAGCCAACCCAAGGGAAAGGTCACGCTGCCCGTGACTTTTGGAAGCGACCTGAACTACAGGATGGAGAGGATTGTGTTTGATGTTGCCAAGATCCCCTTGCCCTACAACGGGATCCTTGGCCGCCCAGGGATGGCCAAGTTCATGGCGGCGTCACACTACGCATACAACACCCTGAAGATGCTAGGACCTGTGACGATCATCAATATCCCCTCCGATAAGAAGGATGCGCTGATTTGCGCTGACCAACTATACCAGCAAGCAGTTGCAGCAGCTGCCGCCACTAGGGCACTTGCTCCTGCCGCTGGGGCCCCAGGAGGGAAGAATAAGAAGAAGGCCGGTGAGACCTCGGACACCCACTCCGGCAAGCGCACCTCTTCGGAGTGTAGCGCTGTCGTTGAGGACGTGCCAGAGAGCTCCACCGGCGGAAACAAGAAGTCTAGGGCCACACCGCCAGGAACCAAGAAGGTTTCCATCAATGAGGACGACACGGGAGGAGCTTTTACCATAAGCTCCACCCTCGACGACAAATAGGAAGACGCGCTCGTCACCTTCCTGCGGACGAATGTCGATGTGTTTGCATGGCAAGTTACCGACATCCCCGGTGTTCCCAAGGAGGTGATTGAGCACCACCTTGCTGTCTGTCCTCATGCGCGGCCCATCAAGCAGAAGGTCAGGAAGAAAGCTTTGGAATGACAAGAGTTCATCATGGAAGAAATCCGGAAACTGGAGGCAGCGGGTTTGGTAAGAGGAGTGCTCCATCCAACGTGGTTGGCCAATCCGGTCGTGGTGCGCAAGGCAAATGGGAAGTGGAGGCTGTGTATTGATTACACAGATATCAATAAGTCTTGTCCTAAAGACCCCTTCCCGTTGCCGCGCATTGACCAGATAGTTGACTCCACAGCTGGGTGTGATCTATTGTCATTCCTCGATGCCTACTCTGGCTACCACCAGATCTTCATGACAAGAGAACACGAAGAGAAAACAACATTCATCACCCCATGTGGTACGTATTGTTTCATGCGGATGCCTTTCGGGTTGAAGAGTGCTGGCTCGACATTTGTGAGGACGGTCCAGATTGGCTTTGAACCCCAGCTCCATAGAAATATGGAAGCTTACATGGACGACATAGTGGTCAAAACCAAGGACAAGGCAACCCTCATACCAGATTTGCAAGAGACGTTTGCAAACCTGCGCAAGATTAATCTCAAGCTAAACCCTGAGAAGTGCGTCTTCGGCGTCCCGTCTGGCAAGCTTCTCGGGTTCTTTGTGTCACAGCGTGGGATACAGGCCAATCCGGACAAGATCAGGGCTATAGAGGAGATTGAAGCACCCAAGCGAATCAAGGATGTGCGCCAGCTTGCCGGTTGCGTCGCCGCCATGGGAAGATTCATTTCCAAGTCTGCCGAGCGCGCCCTTCCGTTTTTTAAGATCCTGAAAAAGGCGGGCCCAATGGAATGGATGCCAGAAGCCGAGGTAGCATTGCAAGATTTGAAGAAATACCCCTCTTCCGCGCCAGTACTAGTTGCGCCTAGGCCACAGGGGCCCTTGCTGCTATACCTGGTAGCAACAAACCAGGTGGTCAGTGCCACACTAGTGGCCCAGAGAGAGGTTGACGATGAGGTAATGGCAGCAACAGAGCCTGACACCACCAATGAGGAGATGACACAGCCAGTCGAAGTGCCGCCGAAGAAGAAAATGATGCAGCACCCAGTCTACTTTGTTAGCTCCCTCCTGCAGGGGGCTAGATCAAGGTATTCCGGCGTACAGAAACTCCTCTTCGGCCTTCTTATGGCCTCGAGGAAGCTGCGTCACTACTTCCTGGAACACGAGATCACTGTCGTCACCCGCCTCCCTCTGCAACGGATATTGCACAATCCAGATGCAACGGGGAGGATTGTGGAATGGGCACTGGAGCTGTCCAGCTTTGGCCTCAAGTTTGAAAGTACTTCGACGGTCCAGAGCCGGGTCTTGGTAGAGTTCATCGCAGAGTGGACCGCAACACCTGACGAGGAAGCCCAAGAGACTGCTCACCCCAGCAAGGAGGCAAGTTGCAATTCGGTCATGTACTTTGATGGAGCTTTCTCCCTACAAGGTGCCGGGCCTGGCGTACTGCTTGTCGCCCCCACCGGAGAGCACCTCAAGTACGTGATCCAGATACACTTTCCCAAGGAGGTGTCGACAAACAATACGGCAGAGTACGAAGGGTTGCTTGCCGGTCTTAGGATCGCGGTGGACCTCGGAATCAAGAAGCTCATCGTCAGGGGCGACTCGCAGCTTGTCGTCAATCAAGTCAACAAAGATTACCAGAGCCCGTTGATGAGGGCCTACGTTGATGAAGTGAGAAAGCTGGGAGAGCGTTTCGACGCTATACAGGCTGAATACGTTCCCCGAGCAGAGAACGACATCGCCGATTACCTGTCAAAACGCGTCGCCCTCAAGCTACCTGTGGAACCAGGTACCTTTGTGCTTCAGCTAACTCAACCATCCGTTGATCCATCAACAGAGCAGAACAAGAGGAGGAAATCAGGGCCCGGCAAGTACTTTCCCGGAGCCGCCGGCAAGGATGTTGCCGGGGACACTGAGCCCGCCACAGGATGGCTAGCTCCGGTGGAGCGTCAAGCTCTTGCCGTCGAGACAGTCGCTCCTATAGCGGAGGAAATGCCTTTAGTCCTCGCCGTCGAGCCCCAGGCTCCAGCGTGGGCACAGCATACCGTCCAATTCCTCCAAACAGGGGAACTTCCTGAGGAGCAGGAAGAAGCGGAAAAAGTAGCCCGTCGCTCTACCATGTACCAGTTCGTCGATGACGTCCTGTATAGAAAGAGGCCGAATGGTGTGAAATTGAAGTGCATCCCTCGAGAGGAAGGACTGGAGCTGTTGGCGGAGATACACGGAGGCATATGTGGATCCCACATCGTGTCAATGGCCCTTGCCGGCAAGGCATTCCGGCAAGGTTTCTTCTGGCCCGCCGCCCTCCAGTATGCGACGACACTAGTCACCAGGTGTGAAGTGTGTCAGTTCCATTCGAAGAAGCTTCATCAGCTAGCTCAAGCCCTTCAAACCATTCCTCTCTCCTGGCCCTTCTCGGTCTGGGGGCTCGACATACTGGGCCCTTTCCCCCGCGCTGCCGGGGGCTTTGAGTACTTGTATGTTGCAATCGACAAGTTCACAAAGTGGCCAGAGGTGGAAGCAGTGAGGAAGGTCACAGCTCAGTCAGCTGTCAAGTTCTTCAAGGGGCTAGTGTGCCGTTTTGGTGTACCCAACAGGGTCATCACCGACAATGGCACACAGTTCACAAGCCGCACCTTCATGCAATATACTCAAGACCTTGGTAGCAAAGTCTGTTTTGCTTCCGTTGCCCACCCACGAAGCAACGGTCAAGCTGAGAGGGCAAATGCTGAAGTACTACGAGGCTTAAGGACAAAGACCTTTGACAGGCTGCACAAGAGCGGAAGGCGCTAGATTGATGAGTTGCCGACGGTTCTTTGGTCGATCAGAACGACGCCAAATCGAGCCACCGGCCAGACACCCTTTGCCCAGGTATACGGTGCAGAAGCAGTTCTCCCCACTGAACTCATACACAGGTCACCTCGAGTGCTCGCTTATGATGAGCTTGAGTAAGAGCAACTGCGGCAAGATGACGCAATGCTCCTTGAGGAAGATCGTCTTCGGGCGGCAGTGAGAGCAATGCGCTACCATACCCACAAGGTTCATGCCCGAAGCCTTGAGGAAGGCGACCTTGTCCTTCGGCGTGTTCAATCAGCCAAGAATTCCAACAAGTTGACGCCAAAGTGGGAAGGCCCTTATCGGGTAATACGAGTCACCAGGCCCGGCGCAGTCCACCTGGAGACCGAAGATGCCGTTCCGGTGAGTAATTCCTGGAACATTGAGCATCTTCGCAAGTTTTACCCGTAAGGCGCGGCTTGCCGGGCCCCCCGGCAAGCCACCTTTTGTACAAGCATTGCTGATGATTCATGCAACCCTTTGTACAAAGCCAGGCGCAGACCCTGAGCATAAATAAATGAAGCGCTGGTGCCCTAAGTTATAGCATGCATGCTAGGTCGAGTATCGTCCTTGGTTAGGGTTGATAGTGCTTAGCGGGGACTAACCCCTAGCTTAGAGGTCGAGTGTGCGTCCCTTTGCCGTTCTTTCGTCTTTGGCTTGCAGGACTCACACATATCCTTGCTGGACCACTTAAGGACGAAAAAGAGAAGGAAGACGGACCAGCATCTAGACCCCGGCAAGCCAGTACCACCGGGGGCTGCAAGAGCAAAGATTCACCCACGGCAAACCAAAGTTGCCGGGGGCTACAACTTCAGATAAGTTCTTCATCCCTTGTCATGCATTCCCTTATGGACTAAGGTATGTGAAACCTCGTTTTTCCTAAAAGTTACCGTGCTCCTCTAACTCTAGGCCCTAGGACTCGCTCCTGGGGCCAGGTTTGAGCGTAGTCGTGACAGCAAAAGGATAAAACGAGGAGCCTGAACCCGCCTCATCCCTACCTCCGCCAAAGGTGTGAGAAAGGTCGAGTGAGGTGGGGAAACAGCAAGGCCTATTGCCGGGCGAGGAAATGTTTATCTTAGAGATATCAAGGATTTACTCCTTGTCGTGGGTTCTACCCGCAAACAAATGGCCCGACAAACATCCCTTTTTCATTAAAAACATTCCATTCAGGTACAATCCATAGGGAATGAAAAACATGAATGATGGGATTACAAGTTTTAAATTCGGCTAAGGCCCGAAGACTTACAATCTAAAAAGAGACAAGGTGCCCGTAATCCCTTCCTTGTCCCTCTCCTCAGGAGGCAGGTCAAGGAGGCGAAAAGGGCAAAAGAGGCACCTGGGCGAGCTATGGATGGCGGAAGACACCAAGAGAACATCCAAGTGGCCGTCCAAAGGCTGGATGGTGATGGCGGCGCCGGAAGCAGAGCTCGAAGACGAGGCAACAGGACGTCAGCACGCGTCGAAGGCGTCGGTCCCCGCATACTTCGACCTGACGGCCTTTCCGCCCGCCCTCCTCCTCTTCCGCAGCCTCCCAACGCCAGCCACCCAGGGAGACGACCCCGAGAAGTTCAAGGAGTCGGCGACACGGATGATGGGGTCACCGGTGCCGCATGGAGCGGCACCCGACACCTAGTCGGACCCGTCATCCTGCCGCCTACTGCCCTCGTCGTCGCTGCCGCTGTCCTCCTCGGCACTCCCGCCCGAGGAGGAGTCTTCGCTATCAGAAGAACTCTCCACGCAGCACGTTGCGCGGGTCCCGAAGAGCCCGAAGACCTTGACGGAGAGGAGGCCGCCCTCCATCAGCTTGAAATGGAGAGTGAGCCCCTCCGTCAGGCTATGGATGTGAGCGAACGTTTTCCATACTGGACGAAGATACATCACGTGAGGGGCTGGGAAATCAACGCGAACCCGTCTGCCGCTGATCCCGCAGCCCCTCATATGCAGCCGCAGCGACTCCGGCGGATCCCGCTCCATCTCCCACGCGAATGGAGTCGGGAGACGAAGGCGACGACGAGGCGGCCGGCGCAGCCTGACGAAGAACTCGCAAGGGTCGTCCCCAACGTGGCCCTCCATGGGAGGAGGGACCGCTGGCGGAGAAGAGGCCGGCGCGCCGCCCCGTCCTCCTCTTCCCCGAGCGCCTCGGCCTCGCCCCCTCCCCCTTCCCCTCGCGGCTGGCTCTGCCACCGCAGGTGCGGGAGAAGGAGGGACGCGTTGTCTAGCGGCGACCCTCGCTTCCACCGTTGAAGGACCAGGATTCCCTCTCTCCATGGCAGATGGAGGGGGGGAGGAGCAGCTGAAGGAAGGAGGAGATGCAAGAATGCGGGACGCCACCCCCCTCCCGCTCTTTATAAAGGAACGGGGTGGGGGCTCGGCCGCCCCGCTCAGCCAATCAAGACACGGAAGGCGCAGGGAACTGGGACCGACCCGCTGCCTCGGCCCGCGGCGGCCCGGTTTCCCGCCTCCACGTTTCGCCACCCCACGTGGCAGGCGTGCAGGACCGAGGCGACGGGTGAGGCGACCTCTCCCCACCCCGTGATCGTGGGGAGTGGACGCCTTGAAGACCACGCCCTGCTCCCATTCAGTAAATCGGCCGCGCCTCCACGCCTCCCTCCGTTTATGGGGAAGGCGCAAACCGCCCCCTTTACTACGACGTGACGCATGCATGCAGAGCTCAGCCCCACGCATGCCGCCCACATCACGCACGCCTCCCCATGCCGCGCCACGCGCGAGAAGCAGGGGAAGCGCAGCTCGCGAAGAAACTTACTGCGGTGAAAACCGCCCCGCCTGCCCGCACACCGTTTTTGGGCCTAGCCCAACAACGCATTGCGCTTATGTGTGGCCCAGGCCCGGGGGCTCCTGTTGGTGTACAAAAAGGGGGGGGGGTACACTTTTTGCACCCCTATGACTGTGCACGGGCAGTCTGAGCCACGGGCGCCGCCACACCAAGCACGGCAAGGGAGGTGAACCAAGGTAAGGCCGAAGCTGAAGAGAAGCAGAGCGACGCCAAGACCAAGACCACAAAGAGCAAAGGGGACAGAGCAGACCCCCTGGCAAGATCCTTGCCGGGGGGAAGCTTTAGCTAGCCCGGCAAGATCCTTGCCGTGGCAGCTCGCCCCACACCTACGGAACGAGGTCACCCTTTAGTCCACTGCCACCATGAGGCAAGGATTCGGGAGACATCCCCGTGGTGGCATGCAGATCTTTGTGAAGACATTCAAGACCAGATGCCCACTTAAGACGGTAATGACCCTTGGCGGGATCCCAGCCAAAGAGGACCACAAGGCCCCCGGCAAGAGCCTTGCCGGGGATGACAGCAAGTGCCACGGCAAGACCCTTGCCGGGGTCCCGGCAAGGCCCTTGCCAAAGGCACCCGTGGGGCCACCATCATGCCCGCACCAGTCGCGCCACCACCACCGTTCGCATGCAGCTGCCGACCCAACCAGTTGGGCAGGCACCTACGTGGCAGCGTACAGATCTTCGTGGAGGCCCACCACTGCGCCACCTCAGCTGCTTGCCTGCCTACATGGCACCACAAGCACCGCTGGCTAGGGCGCGTGTCAACGCAAGAGGGAGCGGCGACGGACGGGACAGGGCTCTCCCCCATCCCCGATAAAGTAACGACACCTAAGCAAGGCGCATTAAATGCGCCTTGTCATGTAATCGAGGGATAAACTCGCATTACTGTACCCTTTCCACCTCCTGTGCCACTGTGGCGACCCCTTTCCTATAAAAGGAGGCCCGACGCGACCAGGAGGAGGATTCGGCTTTTTGGAGCTCTTCACGCCCGATAGCTAGCTCAAGAACACTGATATACAATCCACCAAAGCAGGAGTAGGGTTTAACGCATCCTCGCGGCCCAAACCTGGATAAAGGAACCGTGTGCTATCTGTTTGATCCGCTTTTCTCACGACCCCCGCGCCCCGCAACCGTAGTAGGGGTTCTTGTGATGCCATAGGTGTCGTTTCCCACCGACAATGCGTTACTCTGTTCTTATGAACTTAATAGTCTAGATGCAGGCAGGAGTCGGTCAATGTGTGGAGTAATAGTAGTAGATGCAGAATCATTTCGATCTACTTGTCACGGACGTGATGCCTATACACATGATCATGCCTAGATAATCTCATAACTATTCGCTTTTCTATCAATTGCTTGACAATAATTTGTTCACCCACTGTAATACTTATACTATCTTGAGAGAAGCCACTAGTGAAACCTATGGCCCCCGGGTCTATCTTTTATCATATATGTTTTCCATCTACTTTTATTTGCATCTTTTATTTTCCAATCTATATCATAAAAATACCAAAACAAATTATCTTATCATATTATCTCTATCAGATCTCACTTTCGCAAGTAGCTGTGAAGGGATTGACAACCCCTTTATTGCGTTGGTTGCGAGGTTCTTGTTTGTTTGTCTAGGTGCGTGGGACTTTTGAGGAGCCTCCTACTGGGTTGATACCTTGGTTCTCAAAAACCGAGGGAAATACTTATGCTACTTTGCTGCATCACCCTTTCCTCTTCAAGGAAAACCAACGCAAGCTCAAGACGTAGCAAACTGCTTCTGCTCCGTAAACCATGAAGAATGGTGTATAACCCGTAGATCTATTGGCGGTGGTATTAATGCTCCATAATATGGAAGGCAACTCTTCCACCCAACAACCTGGCATCCTCTGCAAAGGAACCATAAGCCGGGGCTTGATTAGCTCTCTCAACTTGACCATTAGACTGGGGTTGAGCCACTGATGACACGTCAAGCCGGATGTGCTCACGTTGAAAGAAGTCTTGCATAGCACCCTTGGAGAGGTTCGTGCCATTATCTGTTATGATGCTGTGTGGAAAACCAAAGCGGAAAATCACCTTCTTCATGAATTGAACCGCCGTGGCTGCATCACACTTGTTGGCTGGCTCCGCCTCTACATACTTAGTGTACTTATCAACCGCCACCAGAAGGTGGGTCTTCTTATCCTTGGACCTCTTAAAGGGCCCAACCATATCCAGCCCCCAAGTTGCAACCGGCCAAGTGATTGGTATCATCCTCAATTCTTGAGCCGGAACATGAGCTCAACATGAGAACTTCTGACAACCATCACACTTTTTCACCAAGTCCTCAGCATCAGCATGAGCCATCAGCCAATAGAAGCTATGACGAAAAGCTTTAGCTACCAAGGATTTTGAACCGGCATGGTGACCACAATCTCCTTCATGGATCTTACGCAAAATCTCACGGCCTTCTTCAGGAGATACGCAACGCTGAAACGCCCCTGTTACACTACAATGATGCAATTCTCCATTGACAATGGTCATTGACTTCGATCGCCGGATTATTTGCCTGGCCAATGTTTCATCCTCTGGTAACTCGCCCCGGTTCATATACACCAAATATGGGACCGTCCAATCTGGGATAACATGAAGAGCCGCCACCAACGGAGCCTCCGGATTAGGAACAGCCAAATCCTCCTCTCTAGGTAGCTTGATCGACGGTTTATGTAAGACATCCAGAAAAACGTTGGGCGGAACCGGTTTATGTTGGGAACCCAACCAGCTTAAAGCATCCGCCGCTTCGATCTTTCGCCAGTCCACATGGTCAACTCGATAACCCTTGAAGTGACCAGCGACAATATCTACTTCCCGACGATACGCTGCCATGAGTGGGTCCTTGGAATCCCAAGTACCAGACACTTGTTGAGCCACCAGGTCTGAGTCACCGAAACACTTAACCCAGCTTAAATTCATCTCTTTGCAATTCAAAGACCATGGAGTAAAGCCTCATATTCAGCTGCATTGTTAGTGCATGGGAACATTAAACGGAGAACATAACAAAACTTATCACCTCGTGTGGAAGATAACACAACTCCAGGCCCCGAGCCCTCAAATTGCCTGGATCCATCAAAATGAATAGTCCAATAAGTATGATCCGGCTTTTCTTCTGGCGCCTGCAATTCTGTCCAGTCATTGATGAAATCCACAAGCGCTTGGGACTTGATTGCCATAAGAGGCACATATTTTAACCCGTGAGGCCCAAGCTCAATGGCCCACTTGGCAACTCGGCCAGTTGCTTCCCTGTTTTGAATTATGTCTCCCAAAGGGGCAGAACTGACCACAGTGATGGGATGACCCTGAAAATACTGCTTAAGCTTCCGGCTGGCCATGAAAACTCCATACACCAGTTTCTTTCAATGTAGGCACCTCTGTTTGGACTCAATAAGCACCTCACTTATATAATAAACCGGCCATTGAACCGGATACTCCTTCCCAGCCTCCTTGCGCTCTACCACAATGGCCACACTGACAGCCCTGGCATTGGCAGCCACATATAACAAAAGCGGCTCTCTATCAACCGGAGCAGCAAGGACCGGTGGCTCGACTAACTGCTTCTTCAAATCCTCAAACGCCGTATTAGCAGCATCACTCCAGACAAAGTTGTATGTCTTTTTCATCATCTAATATAGAGGGATAGCCTTCTCTCCCAACCGGCTGATAAACCGGCTTAGCGCTGCAATACGACCTGCCAGACGTTGAACATCGTTGATACACGCCGGTTTAGCCAGAGACGTAATAGCTTTGATGTTTTCCGGATTAGCTTCAATGCCCCTGTTAGACACCAAAAAACCCAAGAGCTTGCCTGACGGTACAACAAAAACACATTTGGCCAGGTTAAGCATTATCTTATAAACCCGTAGATTATCAAAAGTTTCTTTCAAATCATCTACTAACGTCTCCTCTTTCCTGGACTTCACCATGATATCATCCACATAAGCATGAACATTGCACCCAATCTGATTATGAAGACAATTCTGCACACATCGTTGATAAGTTGCCTGGGCACTCTTGAGCCCAAAAGGCATAGATACATAGCAAAAGGCTCCAAAGGGAGATATAAGCTGTCTTCTCCTGGTCCTTAACTGCCATTTTGATCTGATGACAACCAGAATAAGCATCCAGAAAGCTCAAATGCTTACAACCCGCCGTACCATCAATAATTTGATCAATACGGGGGAGAGCAAAGGGATCAGCTGGACAAGCCTTGTTCAAATCTGTGTAATCCACACACATACGCCAAGTGTCATTCTTCTTAAATACTAGCACCGGGTTAGCTAACCACTCAAGGTGAAAAACCTCCACAATGAACCTTGTTGCCAAGAGCCAGGTTACCTCCTCACCGATGGCCTGGCGTCTTTCTTCATTGAAGCGGTGGAGAAACTGCTTGACCGGTTTAAACTTAGGATCGATATTAAGAGTGTGCTCAGCGAGTTCCCACGGTACACCTGGCATGTCAGAAGGTTTGCATGTAAAGATGTCTCGGTTCTCACGGATGAACTCGATGAGCGCGCTTTCCTATTTCGGATCCAGGTTAGTGCTGATGCTAAACTGCTTGGATGAATCGCCAGGAACAAAATCAACCAGCTTAGTTTCATCAGCCGATTTAAACTTCAAGGCCGGATCATGCTCTGTAGTTGGTTTTTTGAAAGAAGTCATATCTGCCGGATCAACATTGTCCTTCTAGAACTTCAACTCCTCTGTTGCACAAACCAACTCAGCATAGGCCGCATCACCTTCTTCACATTCCAAAGCGATCTTACGGCTCCCATGTACCGTGATGGTCCCCTTATAACCCAGTATCTTGAGCTGCAGATAAACATAACAGGTCCTTGCAATGAACTTAGCATAAGCCGGTCGTCCAAACATGGCATGGTATGGGCTCTTGATTTTCACCACTTCAAAAGTCAATGTCTCTGATCTTGAATCATGATCATCTCCAAAAGCAACCTCCAGAGCTATCTTACCAACTAGATACGCTGATTTATCAGGCACACCACCATGGAAAATGGTGTTTGATGGTTCGAGATTTTTATCTGTCAATCCCATGCGACGGACGGTTTCATAATACAAGTTGTTGATACTGCTCCCTCCATCCATGAGCACCTTGGTGAACTTATACCCTCCAACTTGAGGCGCCACGACCAATGCCAGATGACCCGGATTATCAACCCGGGGCGGATGATCCTCTCGACTCCACACAATAGGCTGTTCAGACCAGCGCAAGTAGCGGGGCACCGCCGGTTCAACGGAGTTTACTTCCCTTTTATGAAGCTTCTGATCGTGCTTGCACTGGCTAGTGGTGAAGACATGATACTTGCCACTATTCAACTGCTTCGAGTTGCTCTGGTAACCTGACTGCTGCTGCTGCTGACTCCCCTGATGATTATAACCACCATGGTTGCTCTGACTGCCTTGATTCCCAAGTCCGCTTTGATTACCTTGAAATCCTGAGCCAGAACTGCCTCCACCGTAACCCGGCCCATGAGACCCGGGTCCTGAACTGCTGGACGGTCCATGATCATATTGGAAAATATCCGAGTTTTTGAACTCCCGCATAATAAAGGAATCCTTCCAAAGGTGCGTAGCTAGCCTTTCTCGCGTCCCGTGCCTTGGGCAAGGCTGGTTTAACAGGCGCTCAAGATTGACACCTGATCCTCCACTCCTCGGGGGCGGTTTACCCTTACAACGCTGACCATTATCCTGCGCGTTGGTGTTAGCCACAAAATCTAAACTATTATCCGCTTTACGCTTACCATTGTTTCCATGGCCCGCCGGGTTATGCTGCTGCCCTTCGGTGCTACTGGTCTTCTTTCCCTTCCCCAGCTTTTCGTCGTCAGACTCGGGATCCTTGGTACTATCAGAGTCAGCATACTTAACCAGAGCTGCCATAAGCGTTCCCATGTCATTGCAGTGATGCTTGAGTCGTCCCAACTTCAGCTTCAGAGGCTTGAACCGGCAATTGCCCTCCAACGTCAAGACTGCTGAATCGGCATTGATGCGATCCGATGAATGCAAGATTTCCCAAACCCAACGCACCCAATGGGTTGTCGATTCAGCTTCTTCTTGGACACAGGCGGCTAAATCCACAATTGACATGGGCTGCTTGCACGTGTCCTTGAAATTCAGGATAAACCGGGCCTTTAACTTGGCCCATGACCCAACAGAGTTAGCTGGCAAACTTTTCAGCCAAGTGCGAGTTGTTCCTTCCAACATCATGGTGAAGTACTTATCACATGCCGCCTCATCCACATCCAGCATCTCCATCGCCATCTCATAGCTTTCAACCCATGACTCGGGGGATAAGTCAGCAGTGTAATTGGGCACTTTACAAGGACCCTTGAAATCCTTGGGCAGCCGCACATTGCGTAGAGCCGGGGTGAGACACGGCACCCCCAAGAACTGAAAGCAACACCTGGTTCCACTGAAGTTGTTGGACGAACCAGAGTAAGCTGACGGTCCATGTACTGCACTGCTAACTCGGCTTCTTCACGTGCTCTACCGTGATCCACCACGTCCTGAGCATTTGCACCACCGCCTGCCGGATTAGGCCCTCGAGGGGGGTTAGGGTTCCGCGCACTGCTTGACACAGCCGGTTCATCAATATGCCTGCTGTAACTCTGGCTCGGGCGAGGGGTTGAATGAATCATGTCTCAACTATATGAATAAGCCTATTGCTGAACTAGAGCCGTTTGAAGGAGATCTCTGGCCCACCGTGTCTCGACCGCTGCTGGAGACTCGCCTTCCATTGGAATAGCTGCCAATCGCGATGCCGCAGCGATCATGTTATCCAAAAGGGTGGAAAAGTGACCCGAAGGTGTTGGCACGTATTGAGGTGGGTCATGGTTCTGTCGAGGCGGGTCCGTCGTCCGTGGCTGATCCGGCGCTCCTGTCCCAGGTGCTTCAACCCAGTTTACCGTTGCCGGGTTACTAGTTCCCGCTCCTGGCGTGTTAAAGAGGTGCATTGCTTCATAAGCCGGTGGTAGACGACACCGATGCCTCCTCCTCATCATGTTGTTTGAAGCGTTCTGATCCAGCATGAGCCGGTAATTTTCCGACTGAATCCGCTGTGCATGAGCATCCAAAGCGTCCTGCTCCTCAGCCATCCTGGTTTCCTCAACTGCAATGTCCTCCTTTTCCTGACCTATCTGATCTCGCAGTTTCGTGACCTCCGTGTTATGCTGATCTCGATTATCCGGGTTAACCTATGTGGTCAACAATGTCGTCAAAGCATCCAATAACCTAGACAGGACTTGAGCCGGCGGGCGTGCGGGGCCTCCTGCCTCGTCTGCCAATCCGGAAATCATTGCTGCAACAGCTGAGGAGTGCTACGTGGGCTGCGTACCGGCCAAAAAGATTGCAACCCAGTTTGGCAGTTCAAGGGGGTCCGGAATACTGTCGCCATCGGAACAACCCCCAAACCGGCAATCTAACAGTTGGTACAGTGACTCGGTCTCACCGGTGGATGACTAGCCATCTCAAACGAAAGCACGCTTCACGGCGGGTTGAACTCGGGCAGGGCTTGCACGCGGAGCTGTCTCGATGAGGTCGGTGCAGATGTCCGGATCAGCGTCCGGTTCGCCGATCTTGCCAATGAAGACATGAATTCCTCCGAAGGGGACCTGGTACCCATACTCGATTGAGCCGGTGTCGGGGCCCCAGCCTGCGCCATCGATGTAGAGCTTGCTGTGACGACTCTTGGTCATCTAGCCCACTGTGTATCCTTTGAGTCCTTTGAAATTGCCCTCTAAGAACTTGAAACCATCATGCAATAGCCCCACGGTGGGCGCCAACTGTCGTGGAATTGTCACGTCAGATGTCCCTGTGGGAGGACTTAGTCGTGGAGCCATCGCGATGAGATTAGCTTAAAGGTGTTAAACCAGACAAAGGACACGGGGAGTTTATACTGGTTCGGCCCCTTGCGGTGAAGGTAAAAGCCTATTATCAAGTTGTGGTGGAATTGATGGGGTTTCGATGACCAGGGAGCGAATCCGCTTTTCCTAGCTCTCGAGTTGTTGTTTCTTGTCCTTGAACCACCACCGGGTCGTCCCTTTATATACACAGGTTGACGCCCGGCGATTTACAAAATCCCGGCCGAGTCATACACGTGTCCGGCTCGGTTTCTACTCTTTCCTACCTTACAACACAAGTTACACATCATATGTCGGTTTATGTCTACGGGCCCTAATCCGCTTTTGGGCCCTGGGCCTGTAAATCTCTACAGTAAAGCGCCATACTCCTTGTCTTCATGGGCTTCAATATGGATAACTCATTACGGGTATAACCCGGCCCAACCTGGGCGGTTTATAATCAGTAGTTATATCCCCAACAGTACCAGTGGAGCGAGCTGATGTGAGGTGGGTGGGTTTGAGGAGGAAGAAGAGCACCCAGATTTTTTTGGGGCGGTGTGCTGGGTGTGGGTAGCACCTCTCATTAAGTAAATATATGGGCTTTTGAATTGATTTTTTTATTTACTAGGGTGGATGCGCTGTTTTGTCTTGGACCCAGAGAAACAATTACTACTAGTACAGTGGAGACACTCTACAGCTACCAGAAAAACAATTACTACTAGTATAGTGGATACACTACCACTTCTGGCTCCTCCTAGGTCATCGAAACGTCTCCCCCTACTGAATGTTGTTTTACTTTTGTTCACTCCCATGCGGGCCATGGCGCACGCGGGCCCAAATGGCATCCACCAATTTAGAAGGCAGTATGCAGGCGGAGAGTCACCCCGGTCGTAGCGCGGCAGTAACGAGCTATCGTATCACAAAACCCCACCTCCCTGCAGTCTAAGTTTGACGGACGAAGCAACCATCATTACACTCTTCGCTGAATCCCCTTCTCCCTCACCATCTTCAAGAAAGCCAACACTCGCATCTGCAACTGTTCTTCTCTCCCAATGAAGGGAAGGTAAGCTGATCTATGATATTGGTGTATTTTCGTTCAGAGAAAAAAAGAACATTTGCAAAGCAGTAACCAATCATCACTCTCTTTTTTGTTTCATTGTCATTGCGATTGTGTTTTCCTTTCAGTGGTCTCCTAGTATTCGTCAGTTCCATGATGGACCAAGGAGAACCAGGCAAAGATCTGCTGATATTGGAGCAAACGCGGGAGGCTGATCCCCACGAGACAGAGAGCTCCAAGAAGATGGAGGCAGCCACTGAGTCGACCCCGGATACGCTCACGGCCACTACTGAGATGGTCAACGCCCTGTTTGAGGTTGCAGCCCCCGTGGCACTGCAGGAGCAGTTTTCCCCTTCGAGGATGTGCCCCCCCCCCCCCCCCCCCCGCTGAGCTGCCCAAGGTATTTTTCTTCTTTGCCGATCTCGATTGTGGTTTTTCATCCAAGCATGTGGTCATGAATAATGAAAAATTTAATTAGCTTTGATGCCATGCTATACATAGTGGTTTAAATAACTTGTGTTTCTTATACAGGAAAGTAATTCAGAATTTGTTTCTATTTCAATTAGATCCTTGATGCAGACAAGGATTGTGTGGTTGTACATGTCACTCGCTATGAGGCGGATGACCTGAATATATGCACTGGGAAAACATAGTTCTTAGGATGTTGGATCCTAGAAGCCATTTCCAATTATACCGACGGCGAGTTGTATTCCAGCCTCACTATTGTCGGGCGTGTTGTCCAGGGTGTACTGAAGCACAAGAAGTTCAAAGCTACTCCTTCGATTGTGAGGGATACTGTTCTTGTCAAGATTACGCAGGAAGATGACGTGGCATGCCTCCACAAACAGGTTTATGAGTGGCGAGGCCACAAGGTTATCTTCATGAAGGTTCACAAGATTGAGCTGCTACCGGACGTCCTCAATGATGGTCATGGCAAGGTCCGTCTTGTGTCCAGCCCAAATTAGATCCAGGCATGAAATAGTTGCCCCATCTAGTGTTTGATACTAGTTTAGATTGTGTCTACTTATCCGAACCTTGCGTATTATCAAGTCCTCTCGGGCTAGTACTCTGTTTGAATCCGTCTATGGGAACTGCTGCTACTTTTGTGTGCGCGTGAATCATGTGAGAACCATCGTAATTTTTGCTGAAACAGATGCGCCCTCACTAGTTTTTTCATGAATATGGCATGGTAAGACATAAGTTGTCACGGTTTATCATATGAGCAGTGTGTGTTTGATGAAATAGAGTACTCCTTTGAGAAATGTGCGCTGACGTATACATAAGTACTTCTAAACACTGTTGGTGCTACCCCACTTGTAAGCAGTTGTGCAAAACACGACACATTGGCTCAGCTCGCTTCAACACTAGGCTATCGACCAGCTAACAATCAACAATCTGATGTCCGACATATAAGCAACTGCGTATCTTGTTATAGTGATTCATGCAGTTAACTGAGGCCACAATGTAAATTCCAAACGTTCACACGCTAGTCCAGTGTTCATGTGGTACACTCACATTAAACTCGGCTTCATAAAAAACTTGAAAAGCATAAGTTAAGCAATTTTATACATCTCAATGATTCATAGAACATAACAAACATATACTAGTTCACAGCAAAAGACAAAGATGTGGGAAGGTTTACAAATCAGGAAAAAACAAGCAAGGCTTCTCTGAGCAAAGGGCCTCCCGGCAGGCTTAAATTTCCTGGAGTTCACTCTGGGTTTTTCTTGTTGGCGCCATCCCGGGTTAGGTTCTCTCATTACAGAATAACCAATAACAATTGTGTTCTCAGCTGGAATGCTGAACTGAACCATGTAGTGTACTGACCAGCTGTAATTCTTGTGCATTCCACTAAATTTAAGCACCGCTATTTGCAGAAATAAGCAGACCACAATGCCTCTTGTCAGTGCACTTGTCCCAAAAACCTCCGTGCAGCCATGCCAGCTAGTCCTCGGTCCATGGATCACCTCGTAGAAAGTGCATTCCGGACTAGGATGCAGTTGTTTTCGCTCGTCCCTACACTACAATCAGGAAGTAAAACGTACGAATCAGCTTCTTTTAGATTAGGTTGGTCATTCTACCTAGTTACTACCAACGTAGTAATACCTGGAAGACTGGTGGTTACAGGACGACAACTAGGAATAGCCATCTCATTTTGTGTAGTTGTACTAAAACTGAAGTGTGTACTTCTGATTGCGCAGATAGAAATGATATGGAGATAGACTTCCCTGTTTGCGCAAATACAAAATACACTTATTTAAACAGTGACAGATATTTGCAGTGGCATATGATTAACAACAGCATCTATTGTGTTATAATTGGCACTAGATTGATAGTATGAAAGTGCCCTTAAGTAAGTACCATCACATCACATCAACACTGCCACTAGATTAACATGCAAAACAATAGCATTAGTATTACTATCTTGAGAGTAGCACATGGTCAGTAAATGTGCAATCAAATTTGTGCAGTTCCACTAGGATGAAGCAATGTTAGCGGTGTGAGATTTAAGTGTAACTGCAAAAACACAATTCATGGGAAATAAAGCAATATGAAAGCACTTCATAAAATGGTGGTGGCATTGCTTCAATTTATCGACGACACTAGACCATTACTTATAGTGACATTAGGTGGCTTTGCTTAATGCTTCATGTGATTTTACATTAACGGTAGCGATATGGGCGTAGGGACAGCAGGGGCATAAAGTGGTGAGGCAGATGTCGTTGCCGAGAGCGGCAAACACTCAGGCAGCATGTCTGCATTTGTCCCATTTTTTATCTCCCCGGTGACATTTTCCTATGTGAGCACAGGAAATCTATACCTGCTCATTCTCATTTGCGTTGTCCCCCAACACCCCTCACTTTCTTTCCTTTTTCAACCAATAGACCGATTGGGTAGCTAGTATCTACTACTTTCCCCCCTTTCCTCTTAGAACCAAGTCCTAGATTCATGCTACAGCTTTTCCAGTTTCTTCCCTGTTTGAACAACCTCTTAGATTCGACTGTATGAACTAGCTTTACCTCTAATAATAGTAAAAGTCTAGGTGGCTTTGGAACAGCTGATGGAAGTAGAAAAGGATCCACATGCAGCCACGTGGGGAGCTGGGGAAGTAGAGCAAGGCAGGTTTCGAAGGAATATATACCAGAGGGTCGTCGGCATGTGGCAAAGACGATATCGGGAGGCCGCATCTTGGCCAAAATACCGCAGGGAGGAAGAAGGGGTCGTAGGCCTCCCGAGCCGGCGCGGCCGCCGATCGGGACGTGCGGGCAGCCGTTGGTCTCCTCCCTCGCCGCCGACGACAGCGTGAATGATGCATCTACACCCTGCCCCGGTCAAGGCGGTCCGGCCGGATTTGTGACCAGTCGTGAGTAGAGAGAGTGTAGCCACCTACGTCTTGCTTAGATCTGGAGAGCATGAGAGGGTGAAAGAGAGGAGCCCTAGTTAAGCAAGCGCTAAGGCTCCTGCTTATATATAGTGAAGTGACTTTGTTGTACCAGCTTAAAAAAATGCGCTCCTACGTGTGCCCGTGAGTGGGTGTGAGAGAACTAGTGCGTGTGTGCACCACTTATTTTCGTGAGAGTAAAATATACTATGCCTGAAAAACGTTCGCCACAAGAGTAATAGTATAAGTGTGTGACGTGTGAGCTAAAATAAAAGGTGCGCGATGCCTTTTGTTTTTTAGAAGTTCTGAGGGTAGGGTGTGAAGAGCACATATGTGTGTGATGTCTACCAGCAGATAGACAATGGGTGCAAGAGGACTCGGGAGAGTCGTGACTCGTGAGGGTGCGTGTGTGCGTGAGAGAGAGGGGGCACGTATCAATGCAATGCATGTGTCCGTAAAACATTATCCGACAAACGTTCGCCACAAGCCGTATCCTCACGAACACCGTAAGAACTGTTAGATCGGCATCCGACAGTGTCAGTTTTGCCATGTCATTTAACAGAGCAGCCACTCCTCCTACACACAAATCTTCCACGTGAGTGTTAGCAAGTGTCGTATGCTCCTCCCACCGTTCCAAAATGCAGTCCATATAGCTTTATTAAAATTCGAACCTCACAAACTTTTATCAAGTTTTCATGTACCAAAATGCACATATAGAATATCCAGTATATATCATTTCATTCATCTTCGGGAGGTAACTATAAAGATGGAGGAGGAGTCTACAAAGAAAGACTGTCGCATCACCTGCAGCAATTTCAACCATCCTTTGGTGTGGAGGAATATCATAGGAACTCTATATGATATGATGTTTATAGGATTTTTTCCTTTAGAGCCAATTGGTTCATAGGAATAGATTCATATACTCCACATTGAAATAAGCATGATAACATTTTTATAGCTTTAGATCCACTTGGTTCATATGAATGGATTCCTGTACTCCCACAATTTCTAAGGAAAATAAACAATAGCGTATATTTGCTACCTCTTAAGCACTGCGTTGGTTTTCCCTTGAAGAGGAAAGGGTGATGCAGCAAACTAGCGTAAGTATTTCCCTCAGTTTTTGAGAACCAAGGTATCAATCTAGTAGGACGCTCCTCAAAAGTCCCACGCACCTACACAAACAAACAAGAACCTCGCAACTAACGCGACAAAGGGGTTGTCAATCCCTTGATGGTAACTTGCGAAAGTGAGATCGGATTGAGATAATATTATAAGGTAAATATTTTTGGTATTTTTATAATATAGATTGGAAAATAAAAGATGCAAATAAAATTAGATTAAAAACTTATATGATAAAAGATAGACCCGAGGGCCATAGGTTTCACTAGTGGCTTCTCTCAAGATAGCATAAGTATTACGGTGGGTGAACAAATTACTGTCGAGCAATTGATAGAAAAGTGCATAGTTATGAGAATATCTAGGAATGATCATGTATATAGGCATCACATTCGCAACAAGTAGATCGAAACGATTCTGCATCTACTACTATTACTCCACACATCGACCGACTCCTGCCAGCATCTCGAGTATTAAGTTCATAAGAACAGAGTAACGCATTAAGCAAGATGACATGATGTAGAGGGATAAACTCAAGCAATATGATATAAACCCCATCTTTTTTCCTCGATGGCAACAATACAATACGTGCCTTGTTGCCCCTGCTGTCACTGGGAAAGGACACCGCAAGATTGAACCCAAAGCTAAGCACTTCTCCCATTACAAGAAAGATCAATCTAGTAGGCTAAACCAAACTGATAATTCGAAGAGACTTGCAAAGATAACCAATCATACATAAAAGAATTCAGAGGAGATTCAAATATTTCTCATAGATAAACTTGATCATAAACACACAATTCATCGGATCTCGACAAACACACCGCAAAAGAGTTACATCGAATGGATCTCCAAGAAGATCGAGGAGAACTTTGTATTGAGATTCAAAGAGAGAGAAGAAGCCATCTAGCTAATAACTATGGACCCGAAGGTCTATGGTAAACTACTCACAACTCATCGGAGAGGCCTTGGAGATGATGTAGAGGCCCTCCGTGGTCAGTTCCCCCTCTGGCGGAGCGACAACGAAGGCTCCAAGATGGGATCCCGCGGATACAGAAGGTCGCGGTGGTGGAAATAGTTTTTCGTGGTGCTCCTGGATGTTTTAAGGGTACGTGGATATATATAGGAGGAAGAAGTAGGTCGGTTGAGCCACGAGGGGCCCACGAGGGTGGGGGCGCGCCCACCCCCTTAGGGCGCGCCGGCCACCCTCGTGGCCACCACGTTTGCTGCTTGACGTCCACTCCAAGTCTCCTGGATTGCGTTTGTTCCAAAAAGATTGCCCCCGAAGGTTTCATTCCGTTTGGACTCCGTTTGATATTCCTTTTCTTCGAAACACTGAAATAGGAAAAAAAACAGCAATTCGGGCTGGGCCTCCGGCTAGTAGGTTAGTCCCAAAAATGATATAGAAGTGTAAAGTAAAGCCCATAAACATCAAAAATGGGCAATATAATAGCATGGAACAATAAAAAATTGGAGATACGTTGGAGACGTATCAATATTCAATAGAAAAGTTCCTATGATGTGAACCAAGTGACATCTCTTTTCTAATCCCACCTCATAGGAATTGAGATACATGTCATCTCTAGATTCAATATAGAAGTTCCTATGATGTGAACCAAATGACATCTCTTTTTCCGATCCCTACTCATGGGAATTGAGATACATGTCATCTCTTCCGCTACGACTTCCATGTATACATCTTCTATTCCTAAATAGCTAGTACAACCCACTAGTAGCTTTTTTCCTAGACATGCAACTATGGCATAAGAACACGTCATGCATGCAAGTCGTGAATCACATTGTTTTTTCAACTCTATGAATGCAAGCATCACATCATCAATTCGTGCATGTTTCTCATAAGTTATTTCTTGCATTAAATTTTGCATTGACAATGTATGTGCTGCTCACGTGCACACATATTTAGTTCACATTCACATTTTTGTTAGAAATTCCATTCTTTTAACTGCAATTAATTTTTTTTCTCTTTGTACTCTCTCCGTCTAGGTGTGTAAGTCATCTTCCCAAAACCAAATAATCCCAAAACAATTTGGCACGATACATTAACTCCCTCCTCATTTCTTGTTTCGTGATATATCAACCTATAAGAGATGTGGGCCATGTATGCTTTCCCAAAACACAAGCACTTCTCCTTTGTTCTAGAATCTTCTGTTTCATAATTGCCCAAACTTTTTTTTTAAATGAATTGCCATTATTTGATTTTTACTTTATGCTTTACAATGCACAATCCCAAGAATCTTAACCTTTTTATAAAACAAACTGATTTTGAATGAGATTAACTATAAGTACTAAACGAACATCTACATCATGTATATATGACTCTATCGGATGTCGGGTTCCTGCAAAACCCTTAAGGTTCGAACTCTGGGGTGCGCACGAAGATCCTTCCCCTACCGATCCACGTTCGAGCGCCTCGCTGAGAATCTAAGCTAAACGATGAACAACACGAGGGACACAAGATTTATACTGGTTCGGGCCACCGTTGTGGTGTAATACCCTACTCCAGTGTGTCGTGTGGTGGATTGCCTCAGGGGCCGATGATGAACAGTACAAAGGGTGAACAGCCTCGCGAGAGGTGTTCATGGGCTGGTGCGATGAACTGCTTGGATGAGCTCGATCGCCTCTCTATCTGATGAGGACTCGATGAGTTCGTCCCTCCTACTGTGGTGGCTAGTCCTATTTATAGAGGCCCTGGTCCTCTTCCCAAATATTGAGCGGGAAGGGCGCCAACAACAGCCATTTTGAAGGGGAACATCTAGTACAAGTTATCCTGACTAAAGTTGGTCTTCGGCTGCCAAAGGCGCTGGCGATGACACTGTCTTGAGCTCCACGGTGACCTCCATCCCGCCGCTCTGCTGGTCTTGGTCTCGCTGCACTGAAATGGCATCCTTTGCCTAATGCCTCGGTACTCCACACCTGTGCTTGCCCCCTTTGCACCAAAGAGGAAACAAGGACACTGCGCAGGCAGGCGCCCGCCTGGCGCCCGCCTGGTCTCGATCGTCACGACTTGCGTTACGAGCACCTCGCGACGTACCCTGCTTTGATCTCTCCGCCTCCTCGCGAGCCTGCCTGGCGAGGCCGTTCCTGAGGAAGCCTTGTGTCGTCCGCCCCGCGAGGCTTGGCCCCTCATGAGGGTCTTGAGTCTTGTGCTGATGAAGATGGGCCGTACTGGGCCACCACTCGAGCCACGCCGCAGGCCGCAGGCTGGCAAGTCTGGGGACCCCCATTCCCAGAACGCCGACAGTAGCCCCCGGGCCCAAGGCGCGCTCGAACTTGGCTTAGCGGAGAAGCGAAGGGGAAGTGCCGAGCGCCGCAAGCCCCATCAGCCTACGGCCTTGGGCGCCGCGTGTCGGTTGATTGTACGTGGGCGTCTCCAGTTCCCCTTGCTGCCTCGGCAACTGCTCGACTGACAAAAGGTTGGCCTGGGGTTAGCCTTACCTTCATTACTCTCATTCTCCTTGTTTCAGATCCCCTTTCTTGCTCTTCGCCCTCCTGTTTCCGAAGTCTCCAGATTCGCCGCATCTTTTCTCCTCCGGCGAGCAATGGCACCCCGCAGGACCCCGGCCGGGGCTGCATCGGCCTGGTACTCGCCGGCTCTGGTCTCCCCCAACGTGACGGAGAAGAATCTCGCCCTCAAGTGCCAGATGGCGGGTAAGGGAGTCCTGGATTAGGGGGTATCCGGACAGCCGGACTATACACTTTGGCCGGACTGTTGGACCATGAAGATACAAGACTCAAGACTTCGTCCTGTGTCCGGATTGGACTCTCCTTTGCGTGAAAGACAAGCTTGGCGATCCGGATATTAGATTTCCTTCTTTGTAACCGACTCTGTGTAAACCCTAGCCCCCTCCGGTGTCTATATTAACCAGAGGGTTTAGTCCTTAAGAGGGACAATCATAATCATCATAGGCTAGCTTCTAGGGTTTAGCCTCTACAATCTCGTGGTAGCTCAACTCTTGCAATACTCATATCATCAAGATCAATCAAGCAGGAAGTAGGATTTTACCTCCATCGGGAGGGCCCGAACCTGGGTAAAACATCGTGTCCCTTGCCTCCTATTACCATTAGCCTTAGACGCACAGATCGGGACCCCCTACCCGAGATCTGTCGGTTTTGACACCGACATTGGTGCTTTCATTGAGAGTTCCTCTGTGTCGTTGCTGCAAGGCTCGATAGCTCCTTCAATCATCAACAACAACACGGTCCAGGTTGAGAATTTCCTCCCTGGACAGATCTTCGTGTTCGGCGGCTTCGCACTGCAGGCCAGTTCGCTTGGCCGTCTGGAGCAGATCGACAGCTACGCCCCTGACCATCAGGTCAGGTTCGGAAACTTGAACTACACGGCCGATATCCGCGGAGACTTGATCTTCGACGGATTCGGGCCGACGCCAAGAGCGCCGAACAGTCACGACAAGCAGGGCTTAGACCTGCTGTCGGGCAATAATCGGGATATCACACCTGTAGGAGCTCAGGACCTAAATCCGGGGCCGATCGCGTCGTTTGAGGACAGGTGGATGGACCCCGCCCTAGAGGCCGCACACTCATCAGCGGTAGAGCCAAGCACCGGCTTGACCCCCAAGGAAGCCTATGACACCGGACCCCCGTACTCGTGTCCGGCTGTAGGTTCCAGTCCGCGCACCCCCGTGCCCGCCGAATCTGGTTGGGCTCCGGTAATGGATTTCGCCACTACGGATATCTTCCACCACTCGCCCTTTGGCGACATGCTGAACTCATTAAAGTCTCTCTCTTTGTCAGGAGACTCTTGGCCGAACTATGTCCGGCCCAAGTGGGAAGCAGGCGACGAGGGAATTCGCTGCCCACCCACCACCCACTTCATAGCCACTATCGACGACGTAACAGACATGCTTGACTTCGACTCCGATGACACCAACGATTCGGACGTTGGCGCAGGGGACGATTCCGAACCACCGCCCACGGGGTGCTGGACTACCACCTCATCGTAGGGTGGACATGCCTAAGGATGACGATGGCGACAAAACGGAGGGTAAAACCCCCGGACAAAAGCCAAAACGACGGCGCAGACGCCGCTCTAAGTCCATCCACAGTAAAAACACCGAGAACAACGCTAGAAGGATCGACACCCCAGACAACTCCAAAGGCAACAACGACCATACGGACTTAGCGATGGAGCAGGATGAGCCAGGTCACGCCGAACACAGCCCGGAGCAGACGCCTGATCACAGTGATCTCGAGGGCCAAACTCATCAAACTTCCCCGGGACAGGAGGACAGTCCGGACGACGACGCATTCATCATATCGGAAACACGTCTGGAACGAGATAACCTCCACAGAAGGCTTATGGCCACTGCGAGAAGTCTAAAGAATAAGAACCAAAGGCTTAAGGCCGCACAGGGAACACTCAATCGCAGATGGAATAAGGTGCTAGACACTGAAGAAAAATACAGCGACGATCACCACACAAAGAGCTATCCAAAGCGCAAGCTGCTGCCAGAATTTGACGATGAGGCTGTTCCACCAAAGAACAATACGGCCAGTAGGCCGGACCAACCACTTCGCAACCACAAAAGAGCAGCCACTGACGCCGCACACGATTTACGTAAGCTCCTGGATAAAAAGGCCGGCGCGACAAGGTCCATCTATGGATCTAGAGGACACGCACCGGTGCAGGATTATGGTCACCAAAACGATCAGACTGATCGAGTACCTGTTCAGAATCAGCACCGCACACAACAACAGTCGACAGAACGCCACAACATGTCCAGATACAGAGGGGCCACTCACCCTCTATGCTTCACCGAAGAGGTAGTAGACCATGAATTTCCACAGGGTTTCAAGCCCGTGAACATAGAGGCATCCACATGGCTCATGGGGACGGCCTCCATGCCATCAAATACCTTCCCCTCAAGTTGAAGCGACCAACTCGGCACTGGTTAAAAAGCCTCCCTGAAAACTCAATCGGAAGTTGGGAGGAACTTGAGGATGCTTTCAGGGCCAATTTTCAAGGAACCTATGTCCGACCTCCAGACGCTGACGATTTAAGTCACATAATTCAACAGCCCGGAGAGTCCGCCCGCAAGAATCAAATTGTCGATTGTCCAGATGCCGAAGCCCTACTGGCCTTCAAGGACAGTATCCGGGATGAGTGGCTCGCCAGACACCTCGGCCAAGAAAAGCCGAAGATAATGGCAGCCTTAACAAGCCTTATGCCCCGCTTTTGCGCGGGTGAAGATAGCTGGTTAGCCTGTAGAGGCACCAGCGACCCAGGCACATCTGAAATTAGGGATGGCAACGGGAAGCCATGGCACAATAAAAACAAACGTCAAAACAAGGAAGAAAGTCCAGACAACACAATGATCAACGCCGGATTCAGGGGCTCTTGACCCGGTCAACAAAAGAAGCCATTTAAAGGTAGCAGAGAGGAACCATCCGACCTGAACAAAGTCCTGGACAGACTGTGTCAAATTCATGGCACCCCTGAAAAACCTGGGAACCACACTCACAGAGAATGCTGGGTCTTTAAGCAGGCCGGCAAATTAAATGCCGAACACAAGGGAAGGGAAACACCAAGTGAAGACGAGGATGAGCCTCGCCAACCGAACATTGGGGGACAGAAAAAAGTCCCACCAGAGGTAAAAATAGTAAACATGATCCACACGGCTCACATACCAAAGAGAAGGCGCGAACGCGCACTTAGAGACGCATACGCTATAGAGCCCGTCGCCCCCAAACTTAACCACTGGTCGGCCTGCCCGATCACCTTCGATCACAGGGACTACCCGACTAGTATGCGGCATGGAGGATCAGCTGCCTTGGTGCTCGACCCAATAATCGATGGATACCATCTCTCTTGCGTCCTCATACACGGCGGCAGTAGCCTTAATCTAATATTCCAGGACACTGTCCGCAGGATGGGGATAGACCCATCCAGAATCAGTCAAAGTAACACCACCTTTGAAGGGGTGATACCAGGCGTTGAAGCCAGCTGCAGGGGCTCCCTCATACTAGAGGTGACATTCGGTTCCCCAGTCAACTTCAGAAGCGAAGAACTACTCTTCACCATCGCCCCCCTCCAAAGTGGTTATCATGCATTGCTCGGAAGAACGGCCTTCACCTGCTTCAACGCAGTGCCGCACTACGCCTACCTTAAACTCAAGATGCCTGGTCCACATGGCGTCATCACCCCTAATGGAAATACAGAGCATTCCTTACGCGCGGAAGAGTATGCGACGACTCTAGCAGCCGGCCTCTAAGTGGCCTCTATTATCAGAACGCATGATTGGTCGTTAAGACCACGGACACGGTTAGACGAGTTCGGCAGCCCAGATAAACCTGAGCTGGGTGCCCTACATGTAATCCCATAGAGGACACCAGGGGCTATAGATATTTAATAAAGCCAAACTCTTGGCTTGACCTTATTAATAGGCCAATGTCTTACAGTTTTACTATCCATTGACGATAGCCAACTCTTCGCACGCTTACATCATACTCTTCTACGTAAGTTTTCCTTTCTACAAACACCATTCGTGCGATACCCTCCCAGGACACGACACAATGGAGACAAAGGCGCAGACGTGCAGCAGGGCCCCGCTCAAAGGTTTCTCTTTAGATTAAGCCCCCGTGTAAACCTTCTTTATTGTCTTTTGTTGCTTACACATCCCGTGGGTACTACACCCACAGAGGATACTGCCGTTATTGGCATTTCTCCACGATAGACTAATGCACGTACCTGGAAATACGGGGTTCATAATAAAGGGTGTTACTCAGCCCAGTATATGTTATAAAGTCCGAATACCTTCGGGAGTATTCGGCGTCGCGAGTTTGGCCTTATATGCATCAGCTCCGAATCATGTTTTTGGTCAAATGTTGGGTTTGCCCGGCTCTTGGGTTTTCCGCCTTCTGTTCTGTTCTTATCGGCTAAGGCAGCCAAAGGAGAACTACTGTGATTGTGCCCTGGTTATTCCGGATGAGCACCTCAGTAGAGAAAGCCGAAAACTGACTGTCATGATATAGCGAGAGACTGGTCAACCACTCGAGGACTCATCAGAATCTTTAGGATTCCTCCGCACTAACGAAGGACCGTTCCCCGGTCATGTACACACGCGCCCATATTCGGATGCATGCAAAGGTACCAGGGGCTATCTAGTAGCCCCACCGTCAAACTCCAATGGCTAAGTGAAAGTGTTAAATCTATATATTCCGGTTGCCTAGTTCGACATGCGATCACCTCCCTAATGGACCAAGATGTTGGATCAAGTGTGATTATGCATATTTTCGCGAACACCCCCGCATTGTATGCGTGGGGGCTGAAGCCAACGACTGCTAACTTTCAGATTACATATATACATAAAATGGCCGCACAGGAGACACAATAACACTTTCGGGCGAAAAGTATAAACACAGCCTCCATAATCAAAATAACATTGTTTTTACAATGAAATGATTTGTCACTCGAACATGACATTCTTCGAGCACTGAGCCTCTATTAAACGAGCACCTTCTGTTACCTACTCCAAGTAGTGCTCGGTCGGATCCTGGCTTCCCGCCGGATTCTGGGTCGCAATGACGATGGCCTCCATATCTGTCTGATATGCTTTAACGCGGGCAAGAGCCATTCGTGCACCCTCTATGCACGCCGACCTTTTAATGGCATCGATTGACGACACAGCACCAAGGAATTGTTGCACTAAACCAAAATAACTGTCCGGCTTCGGCCCCTTCGGCCATAGATGGTCTATTACAGACCTCATTGCAAGACCGGACAACCTATGGAGCTCGGCCACAGCAGCTATCCTCTCACTCAATGGCAACGGGTGCATTGGAGCACTGAATTGCGACCAGAATAGCTTTTCCACTTCATTATGTTTTTGATCCTCAAAAAACTTGGCCGCATCAGCCGTACTCTTCGCCAGATCCGCATACGCGTCCGAAGGACTCCAGCGTCGATCCAGAGGAGCGTACTTGGGATCTAAAAAATTCATCCGCAACAAATCGGTGTTTCCAACCGCGATTTCTCCGGCCTGTCAAAGCTCCTCCCACGCATCCCTAATTTCGGAACGCGTCTCCTTGGCCGCATCAAGGGCCTTCTTCAGGTCAGCCGAATTAGCTTGGCTCTCTTTTTCAAGGAGCTCATATCGGTTGGCGATGTTTTTCAGCTCCATAGCCATTTCAGCTATTTTATCTACGCTTTGGCGATGAGCAGCCTGTTCGGCTCTCAACTCTTCACCGCATTTAGGGCAGCCGCATTGCTCGCCCGGACTTGTTCCTTGGAAAGGGCAAGTTCCGCCCTCAGGGCCTCCATGGCAGCAGCTCCGCCTGCAGTCCAAGCATATTACATTAGCATTATACTCCTCTTAATATTTCCTATAAGAAATAAGGATAGCAGAGCACATACTTTATGACTCGTTAAGCCGCTCGTTCACAAGCGTGATATCGGCATCCACAACTCCAATCTTCCTCCTCAGTTCGGCGACTTCAACGGACCGATCGGCTGCCGGAGCCTTAGCCACCTGCGCATAAATACAGTGCGATCATTACTCAACAATATGATCTTCCATTTGCCGCCTATGGCTGGCAACCAGAGTCTTAGGGGCTACTATCCATATGGAGCACACCTAGCACTTGCGCCACAATAAAAAAATTACGTATTTCATTACATACCTCAAAGCCTCTAAGAAGGCTCATAAAAGCTTCATTCAACCCGCTTATGGCGGATGAAATCTTCTCAAGCACCGTGCTCATCAATGAACGGTGATCCTCTGAGAGAGCAGCTCGCTCCAGAAGGCCCGTCAACATGTTCGGCCGGTCGCCGAACTGTTCCGGACCCTTTTTATCGCCCCCCGTGGGAGCCGAACGCTCCGGGCTCAGGGCGGCCGAAGTATTAGCTTCTGGCCTTGGCAAATCTGGACTCCTCCGTGACGACACCTTGGGGTCGCCCGCCTCATGAAGCGGAGAGGTTGGTGAGGTTTCACTCTCCATCATCTCCGGAATGAGATCCCCCGAACACAAACTCTGTCGAGAAGAGCTGCTAGCCGGACTTCAAAGAATGAATCCGGGTTATTGTTCTCGGAGGAGGAGGAAGCAGTAGCTTTTTATCTACGATTAACTTACAGCTCGGCTGAGGGCTGGCCCGTTTGCGGGCATGGCGCGGTGAGTACGCCCTTTGGGGAGGGGCCCCCTGGTGAAGTTTTCTTCCCTTGTTTGGGCACCTCCGTCTCCAAGTCTTCGGAGGCGGCCCATTTCTTCCCGCGAGGAGAGGAGACCTTAGATTCGCCTCCCCGACTATCCTCCTTTGTGGAGGTAGTAATTCCCCCGGTTTGGATGGGCAATGTGTGAAGTTCTGCTTCTCTGTTTTTCCCTTCGTCTTTCCCCGAGGGCACTTGACTTAGCACATGACTAAGCATCTTGGCTATGGCAGGACTGGGCGAGCCTTCGGGAAGTGGCGCTGGACACCTGATTCTCTCCGCCTTGTTGAGCCATTCCTGGCCGCGGATGGTTTTTAGAATAATGTTATGATAAATATAAACGAAATGTTCGGTTTCTGGCTTACTTACTCGGGTATCTGGCCGGTTGCAGCTCAGGCCCGCATCCTCGGTGGTGTCCGGACAATTACTTGTGGTCCGAAGAATAACTTACACATCCCTTCGAGCGTCATGCCGAAGAAGTGCAGAGTAGTCCGCGGACCTTCCGGATTGAACTCCCACATCCGGAGTGGCCGGCGTTTGCACGGCAAGATCCGTCGTACTAGCATTACCTGAATCACGTTGACAAGGCAAATGTCCCTCTCAAGAAGCTCCCGAAATGCGGCTCTGCAATGTTGGTACATCATTTGCAGGCTCCCAATCCAGTCCCACATTGGCCCATGACACTAGTTGAGGTGGGGGCCCGAACGGAAGTCGGGGGCAGCCACCCACTTTGTGCCTCTGGGAGCCGTGACGTAAAACCACCTCCGCTACCATAGATCGGACACCTCCGGGAAGGAGCCCTCTGACCATGGGGCGTCGGCGTTCCTGCTTATTACAGCACCACCGCACTCCGTGTGTCACCCCTGAATCATCTTCGACTTCACATTGAAGGTCTTGAGACATAAGACGAAGTGCGGAGTGACATGGAGAAAATCTTCGCACACGACGATGAACGACGAGATGTGAAGGATGGCATCCGAAGCTAGATCATGAAAATCTAGCCCGTAATAGAACATGAGCCCCCTCACAAAGGGATCAAGGGTGAAGCCTAAGCCGCGGCGAAAGTGGGAAACTAATGCGACACTCTCGTTGGGCTCGGGAGTAGGGATGACCTGCCCTGGAGCAGGAAGCCTGTGCTTGATGTCGGTGGTCAGATATCTGACCTCCCTAAGCTTCGCAATGTCCTCCTCTATGACAGAGGAGGCCATCCACCGGCCTTGAAGGTTGGATCCGGACATGATTGAAGATCGGAAGTGCTTAAGCTTGGGTTTTGGGTGTTGGGACTCGAGATGCGAAAAGGCGCAAGTGTGGTAGAAAAAAGGGATAAGCCTCGGCTCCTCTATAAAGGGGGTGAATATCAAGCGTCCTCAGCGTAACCGCTTGGGACTTACCTAAAAAACATAGTCATAGCAACAGGCGTCGTGGGGTTGCAAGCGCCCGTATTGATGGAAGATCCCGCGATAAGGGGAACACGATCTCTGCTTTGGCAAGGTGTGCCAATAAAACTGCTTCGCAACGCGTATCGAGGCAGGCCAAGAAAAAACAGTTCATGTTGGGCCAGGCCACGGCGTAAGCGCACACCGTACAAAAAATTGTCAGCAGATCAGATTTATGAAGTGCTATGCTCTCTACGATGGTGTGCAGAAATTATCTCGCAATGCTGGACACAATCCTCAATCTGCGTTGGAGTATTCGAAAGATGGAACCCGCCTTGCAATGCCGAAGACAATCTACGCGCCGGACTCATCGTCATTAAAGCCTGGTTCACGGGCTACTGAGGGAGTCCTGGATTAGGGGGTATCCCGACAGCCAGACTATACACTTTGGCCGGACTGTTGGACCTTGAAGATACAAGACTCAAGACTTCGTCCCGTGTCCAGATGGGACTCTCCTTTTCTTGGAAGACAAGCTTGGCGATCCGGATATTAGATTTCCCTCTTTGTAACCGACTCTGTGTAAACCCTAGCCCCCTCCGGTGTCTGTATAAACCGGAGGGTTTAGTCCTTAAGAATGACAATCATAATCATCATAGGCTAGCTTCTAGGGTTGGCCTCTACGATCTCGTGGTAGATCAACTCTTGTAATACTCATATCATCAAGATCAATCAAGCAGGAAGTAGGGTTTTACCTCCATCGAGAGGGCCCGAACCTGGGTAAAACATCGTGTCCCTTGCCTCCTGTTACCATTAGCCTTAGACGCATAGATCATGACCCCCTACCCGAAATCCGCCGGTTTTGACACCGACAGCGGCGTCGCAGATCAACGAGATGGGGGAAACTATGCTCCGGCTTGGCTCTGCCCAGCTGGAGGACAAGGGGAGCACCTTCTTCCCCCTCTTCATGAGCGCCGTTATTGCTGGTATGGTCCCTCCTTTCTCTGAGTTCTTCCTTGCTGTCCTTCGCCAGTATCAGTTGCACGCTCTGCATATCCATCCCAACTCTATCCTTCTCCTGTTGATCTTCGCCTACTACTGTGAGGCGCACGTCGGGGTGATGCCCTACTGGCCTTGCTGCGCCACTTCTTCTCCCTCCGGGTCACCGGCGGCAATATCTCGGCGTGCGCAAGCTTTGTCGCATACTCAAAGTCCAACGCCATCTCGAAGGCCGGGAAGAGAGCCGAAGGCTTCCGGAGCAAGTGGATCATGGTGGATGCCAGGTGCAACAACCCCCTGCTGGAGCTGCCCCCAGCGCAGCCCGAGGCCGTTGAGGCGTGGCCCCGCATGAAGCTTGACGACCGGTGGGCGAAGCTGGTGTTGGAGAAGATGAATGCCGACCTGAGGCCGGGGCAATCCGAGGGCGGTGAAGCTGACTGGGGCCTCGCTCCTGAGGGAGTTCTTGTCGCACCGGGTGGCCCCTCTTCAGGCGCACTTGCGCCCACTGTGGAGGCTCGCGGATGCAGACGTCGTCCTCCGCCTGAGCTTGGATGCCCTAAATGACGAAGATCTGACCGTGGCCCTCCGCTTCTTGGTCGGAGAGGACGTGGCAGCCCCGGTGGGTGCTCCGGTCCCCATGTTCCTTTGTGATGACAGGGAGTGGGTGGTGGACACTATGCCCACCTTTGACGGGGTTGGTCTGGTGCCAACGGAGGATCCTGAGGGCCAGGCGGCGACGGCGACATCGAACTTGTCCTCTGGTCACTCCAGCGGGAGAGAGGAGGAAGAGGACAACGAGGATGAGGAGCGTTACTCGGAGGCGACCTTCGAGGGGACGGGGGAGAATTCCCCCTGGCGCAGGTCCAGCGCCCTCCACTCCATGCGTGATGACGACGAGGCCGGCACCAGGCAAGGAGGGGAGGACCCGCCCTTGGTCCCGAAGAAGGACTGGTCCAGGCTGATCTCCTGAGGGTCTACCCCAGCCCTCGCGACAGCCGAAGCCAACTCTAGCCCTCCAGTTGCGCCTTCCTCTGCGGCTCGGCCTCCCGAGGCCGAGCCCTGCAAGAGGCTTTTGGGCTTCAAGCTTGGCCGGAGTCCGTGGGATCCCGTGGCAGTCAACCAGTAAGTACTCGAACTTCGCCTTGCTCCTGTCTTTCGCTATCGAGACCTGACATCTTCGTTGGGTAGGCTGCTACTTGCGGCGAAGAGGCTGAAGGGAGACGCGGTGACCCCGCCTGGAACAGGCTCATCAGCCGTGGCCGCGTCTTCACTTGTGGGGAAAGGAGGCAGCGGGGCCCGCACATCCCCCGCTCGATCATCCTCGCGAGGTCAGCAGGGGCGCTCCGGCGAGGAGTCAGCCCTCATGACTCCGCTGACTCTGGAGGCGCCTGCGCTTGATGTTGTCGCCGAAGTTACCAAGGCTCAGGAGGTCCCTGCCTCCCAAGCTGTGATCATGCTGCCATCCTCTCCTCCTACTCCGTCGGCTCCCGTCTCCTCTGCCTCCTCCGTCGCCTTGGACCGTGCCACCGACGAGCTGAGCCGGCTGCGGGAGGACCTCCGGAGCACAGACCCCTGCCTGGTGGTCGGGCGCCTAGAGTTGGTCTCTGGCTGGGTTCGCTCTGACGCCTCCGTCTGAGCGGCGCTGAGCCAGGCTGTGACGGCTTCCAAGGAGGGGAAGAAAGCCACCTCCCAGGCCGTGGCGAGTTGCAAGGGCTGCGTGATGAGCTCGCCAAGGAGATTCGCGACCACTAGGTGAAGGAGGAGGAGATGAGGGCTCGGGAGGCTGCTATCAAGGACTGCGATGCCGAACTCTCAGCCGACCGTGATCGGCTGAAGATGCTGGAGCAGGCGCTGAAGACGGAGAGGGTCGAACTGGATGCCGAGGCAAAGTTGTTGGACGAGGACCCCACGGCCTTCGCGCGCTATGAGGTGAGGGCTCGCATAGCGCTGAAAACGCTTTATGATGGGGGCCTGGAGAAACCGCAGGCCGGAGCCAAGGAAGGCCCCGCTAAGCTGGTTCCCTTCCTCGTCGAGGCGCTTGAGGAAGTTGTGATTGGCATCGGCCCCATGGCCGAAGTTGAGGCTCACTTCCTTTCCTCTGCAGCGCTGCTGTGGATCCTCAGCCACCTCTACGTCCGCAACCCTGATGCCAACCTTGACGACCTGCTGGAGCCCGTGGACGCCAAATGCTCCACCGTTGCTGCCGAAGCCGTCAAGGGTCAAGCGGAGGCCTTGCTAGGGAAATTCCGTGCCTTCAACACCGCGCCCAAGCGAGGCGCTGCCGGCTCTGCGGCTCCAAGGGGTGGAGCTGACAAGTGCGACTCCACCACGAGAAGTGGTGCAGCCCAGGGGCGATCTTCTCGCGTCCTTTTTCCTGCTTTGATTCCTGCAACATGCACCATGCCTCGTGGAGGCGTTTAAATTTTTTTCTGGTATTGTGAGAACAATTTATGGTCTGCAATATTTGCTTCTGGATTTGCTAGATTTTGTGATTTCCTTCCTATTTGCTTGTGTTCTACATCGGCAGGGCCCGGTCACGCGCATACCTCAGCCGCCGTTAGAGCCGACCAGATCACCAAGACGGGACTAAGGAGTGAGGGGCTAGGTGACAAGTTAGGCTCCTGAGTCGTGATTCTCAGGAGTCCCCCTTGACACGCAAACAGCAAATAGGGAGGGGGCAGAAGAGAGGATTTGTCGTTCTACGTCGGCAAGGCCCAGCCCCGCACATACCTCAACCGCCGTTAGCCTTTCGGAACTAAGAGGTGAGGGGCTATGTGACCAGTTAGGCTCCTGAGTCGCCAAGCTTAGGAGTCCCCCTTGACGCTCAAACGGGTCTTCATACCTTGGCTCCGCTCGGGGAGGGGCGTGCGACGACCAGGTCCGAGGGACCTGGCTAGGTGGCGAGTGCTCGGGCGTGGCCTGGGCGCAACCCCCATGCCCAGCCCCCTCGCACGGCACTCCCGAGGGGAGGCTTTGCGATGAGGCCGGACACTGAGCTCTGGGCTCCCTGAGGTTAATACAGCCGTGGGCTGCCCTCAGTTGTTTATCACCAGCACGGAGCATAGCGCTTCCGTATGTGTACGGGCATAGCCGCTCCTCGGTAGTGTCGTCAGCCAGCGTGGAGCATGGTGCTTCCGCTGGTGCGTGGGAGGGGGGCTCCCCTCCGGGAGGAGCCCTCGAGACATGTACAGCCCCGCCCTGACACGTGGCCTGCACGGTAGGGCTAGGAGAGGTGTATCTGGGCACCCGTGAGCCAGCGCGGGACTCACGGGGCCCTACCTCGAGGTGGGTTGCACCTGGTTCTGGGGCTTTGTCGGTGGTACGTTACTGCAAGGTGGTTAAAGTGCTAATGCTCTACGTCCTCAGGTCCTGGCCCTCGAGCGAGCTCAGCCGCCACTGGTATGCCAGGTCGCGATGCCGTGGACAAGGTTAGGGGGTGAGGGCTGGAGAGCCAGTAAGAGCTCCTGAGTCGTGATGCTCAGGCGCCCCCTTTTAACGTGCAAGCGCTTTGCATGAGAGAGGAGAGGCCCGTGGTAGGCAGCGGGCGATAATCATGAGCAAGTTAAGCATGAAGAAGCAAATCAACTTAGATAGATGCAGAGAAAGGCGAACGCTACTTGGTCAGGCCCAAGCGGCTTGGGGATGATGCAGCCCGAGGGGTGCCCCCAACAAGGTAAGCTGAAGACATAAGCAAAACGGATATATGCCGCGGGGACAGACCCACGCGACCTGGGAATGATGCAGCCCTGAGGGCGCCCCAAGCTGAAACGAAACATGAAAGAAGTCACCTGATACCATTGCAGGGCGAGTGTTGGAGTAGCTGATGGTGCACGATGAAGAAGCCAATCCTCACGAGCCCTAGGAGCTCCGAGCATACCGGGCGGCTCGGTGAGGTCCATCTCCATTTCCTCCAGGAGCGCGTGATGATTGGCCACCTGAGCTTCCAGAATGCTTCTCATCAGGCGCTGGTGAGCGGCAGCCGCGTTCGGCAGGCCGAAGGGCATGCGAACGTATCTGTGCGGCGGGCCCGCGCAACACCCTACGCGCGAAGCCAGAAGCACTCTTGAGACACGACTTGATTGAGCCCTGGGTAGTCGATGCAGACGCGAAGTCCGCCATCCTCGCCTAAATGGGGAGCTACACTGGGCAGGCGGCGGTTGCCGCACATGACTCTCGATTCCTACAATTCCTGAGCGACCTTGCTGATGAACTCCTGAGGGTTGGGCCCTCTTTGCCTTACGCCTTCCTGAGGGAAACATGCCGCGAAGCACGCCTCCAAGTGGTGCCGGAGCGCCTCCCTCGTGATCTTGGCAAAGTCAATGGCTCCCCAAGAGAGAGCCCGCGAGCCTTGCCCGAGGAGGGTGCTGGGCGCGCCTTCCTATGCAATGGAGGGTGGCGCCCCTTGGATGGGCACAGATCCTGATGTGGCGCCTCCAGAGGTGCCTGCCTCCTGAGGCCCTGAGGCAGGTGATGTCTTCTTCTTCTTAAGAGCTGCTTCGGGAAGGTTTCCACTCTTGCTGTCTGGGTCCTCGATTGACGCGGCCTGGAAGGCGCGCTCGAGAGAGCACACCGCATCCTTCTCCACACAGGGGACCGTGATGACTCCGCCACTTCCTGCCATCTTTAGGACATTGTAACCTTGGTGAGTCACTGCCATGAACTTGGCCAGGGCCGGATACCCGAGGATGGCATTGTATGGAAGGCAAATGTGGGCAACGCCGAAGTCAATGTGTTCGTACTGTAGTTATTGCGCTATCCAAAGGTGACAGGGAGGCGTACCTGCCCTATCGGGACAGTGGAACCATCAGTGACTCCTGAGAAGGGCTGGGTTGGTTGAAGCTGATCGTATGGCACTTGAAGATTGTTGAACGTCTCGACGGAGAGGATGTAGAGTCCCGCTCCAGCATCAATGAGGGTCCTGGTAACTTGCACATTGCTGATGACTGGGGAGCAGAGCATCGGGAGGACACCAGTCGTTGCCGCACACTTGAGCTGATCCGCTGAGCTGAACGTGATGGCGCACGCAGACCATCTGAGGGGGCGCGTGGCCTCAAGCTTGGGGAGGACCGCATTCACTTTGCGAGCAAACTGCTTGAAGATGCGCTGAGAGGCTGGGGCCTGAGCACCGCCTAAGATGAAAGTGATGGCATGCGGCTCCTGGAAGCCCCCAGCCCCTTCGTCCTGATGATGGTCGTCATTCCTTCTTGGCGGTTTTGGCAGAGGAGGAAGTCCTGCGTTGCCTTGCAGGCGATCCTCACGAGGCTGATGCCTCCAAGCCCCCTCGCGAGGCTAATCTTGCCAGCGGTCCTCGCGAGGCCGGTCACGCCACCCTTGGCGAGGCCCACGATCGTCCCAGCGTCCTCCACCTCTTGCTCGGCCTCGGCCGTAGCCCCGATTGTTGCGCTTGGGGAGTCGACCGACACGGCCTTCTCACACGGCCCTGAGCTCTTGGCATTCGTTGGTATTGTGGGTATGGAGATCATGGTACACACAGTACCGGCTGCCCTTGGACCAGTCCGGCTAGTCCCTGCCGCGCTTCATGTCTGGCTCTGCTGCGAGCACAGCTGCTCCCTTGCGCTTCACATCCTTGGCCTTGGCTTTCTTCTCTTATGGGTCTGTTGCTGGGAGCTCGAGAAGGGAGAGGCGTCCCTCCTCAGCCCTTGCGCACTTGGTCGCCAGGTTGAAAAATTCCAGAGACGTACATAGATCTTCGTGGATCGCCAGCTCCTCCTTCATCTTGATGTCGCAGACTTCATCAGAGAATGCCGAGATGATGGCCTCCTCGATCACCCTGGGAATCTTGAGGCGAGCACTGTTGAAGCGTTGGATGTACTTCTGCAAGGTCTCTCCGGGCTGCTGCTTGATGCGGCGCAGGTCACCCACGGCCGGCAGGCGGACGCAAGTGCCCTGGAAGTTGGCGATGAAGCGAGTACGCATCTCGTCGCAGGAGGAGATCATGCCAGGAGGCAGGTTCAGAAGCCAGGTGCGGGCACCGTACTTGAGTGACATGGGAAACAAGTTTGCCATGACCTTTTCGTCCCCGTAGGCGGCTTCAATGCCCAGCTCGTAGAGCTGTAGGAACTCCGCGGGGTCGGCAGTGCCGTCATAGCGACGGGGCAGGTCAGTTTTGAACTTGCCTGGTCAGGCGACACTGCGTAGCTCGATGGTGAAGGCGCGGCAGCCTGCGGTGGCCACCAGAGCTCTCTGTTGATGTCGGGCTTGCTCCTGGGGATTCCCGTACGCCGCTGCCTGGAGCAGCGCGGGGTCTTGACGTGGTGGCGCTAGGTCGCGGTCGTGGCGCACCGTTGCAGGGAACACACGAGCACCTTCTTGGGGACAAGGAATTTCTTGGCAGCTCCGTTCTTGTCGCGCGGGCGCCGGATGCGGTGGATCTCGTCCTGGGGCCGCGCGCCTTGGAGCCAGGGCGCCTTCTTGGGGAGGAGGTGGCGGAGACACCTCCTGATCTGCGCCTCCGGCGCAGGATGGAGGGCGAGGCAGCGAATGGGACGGCGCAGGTGAGCCCCCTGCGGCGCTGACGAGCTCGGTGATGCGAGCGAGCCACTCCTCGTAGAGGTCATCGACGGGTCGGTAGTGCAGGAGCTCACGCGCCAGGAGCAACGCGGCATGCGCGTCCGTGGGGGCGCGATGGGTGTGGGACGACGAACTAGCTGGAGTCAGTGATGGGGTGGCGGTGCGGCCTTCCTGCCGCACCGAAGGATGCAGCGATCAGGCCTATTGCTCGTTCCCCGCCGGAGCGGTGGCGGCATTGGTGGCAGGCGACGGTGAACGACGGGGACACCCACCGACGGGAGCCGTCTGGGCGATGCGGGCGGTGGGAGCAGCCCGATGCTTGGCGTGAACCCGGCGAGCGTCAGCCCTTGACACGACGGAAGATCGAACACGAAATAGTGGAAGAAATATTCTGGTGCACCCCTACCTGGCGCGCCAAATGTCGGATGTTGGGTTCCGGCAGACCCTTAAGGTTCGAACTCTGGTGTGCGCACGAAGATCTTCCCCCTACCGCTCCATGACCGATCGCCTCAGGAGAATCTAAGCTAAAACGATGAGCAACACGAGGGACACAAGATTTATCCTGGTTCGGGCCACCGTTGTGGTGTAATATCCTACTCTAGTGTGTGGTGTGGTGGATTGCCTCAGGGGGCGATGATGAATAGTACAAAGGGTGAACTGCCTTGCGAGAGGTGTTCTTGGGCTGGTGCGATGAATTGCTTGGATGAGCTCGATCGCCTCTCTATCTGATGAGGACTCGATGAATTCGTCCCTCCTACTGTGCTGGCTAGTCCTATTTATAGAGGCCCTGGTCCTCTTCCCAAATATTGAGCGGGAAGGGTGCCAACAACGGCCATTTTGAAGGGGAACACCTAGTACAAGTTGTCCTGACTAAAGTTGGTCTTCGGCTGCCAAAGGCGCTGGCGATGATGCCGTCTTGGGCTCCACGGTGACCTCCATCCTGCCGCTCTGCTGGTCTTGGTCTCGTTTCACTGAAATGGCAACCTTTGCCTGCTGCCTCTGTACTCCACGCCTGTGCTTGCCCCCTTTGCACCAAAGAGGAAACAAGGACACTGCGTAGGCCAGCGCCCGCCTGGCGCCCTCCTGGTCTCGATCGTCACGGCTTGCATCACGAGCACCTCGCGAGTTATCCTGCCCTGATCTCTCCGCCTCCTCGCTAGCCTGCCTGGCGAGGCCGTTCCTGAGGAAGCCTTGTGTCGTCCGCCCCGTGAGGCCTAGCCCCTCGCGAGGGTCTTGAGTCTTGTGCTGATGAAGATGGGCCATACTGGGCCACCACTCGAGCCACGCCGCAGGCCGCAGGCAGGCAAGTCTAGGTACCCCCGTTCCCAGAACGCCGACAGTAACCTTTGCCTAATGCCTCGGTACTCCACGCCTATGCTTTCCCCTTGTCACCAAAGAGGAAATAAGGACACTGAGTTGGCCGGCGCCCGCCTGGTGTTGATCTTCATGGCTTGCGTCACGGGCACCCCGCGAGGTACCCTTACCTTGATCTCTCCGCCTCCTCGCGAGCCTGCCTAGTCAGGCCGCTCCTGAGGAAGCCTTGCGTCGTCCGCCCCGCGAGGTTTGGCCCCTCGCGACGGTCTTGAGCTTACGTTGATGAAGACGGGCCGTACTGGGCCACCACTTGAGCCACGCCGCAGGCCAGAGGCAGGCAAGTCTGGGGACCCCCGTTCCAAGAATGCCGACAGTAGCCCCGGGCCCAAGGCGCGCTCGGACTTGGCTTAGTAGAGAAGCGAAGGGGCAAGTGCGGAGCGCCGCGGGCCGCAACAGCCTGCGGCCTTGGGCGCCACGTGGCGGTTGATTGGACGTGGGCGTCTCCGCTTCCCCACGCTGCCTCGGCAACTGCCCGACTTGACAAGTCCCTGCATGCAAAAATGGGTCATGATTACCAGCGATCGTGGAGGCCGACGGTTGGCCTCCTCTGGACTATAAGTACGGAGTGGCGTGAGCATTCGCAGTCCATCACTTTTTGCTCTGCTCCTTCTTCCTCGTTCCTCCTCCATTTTGACGCCAATGGCGCCGATCCACCGGTTCTCAGCCGACAAGAAAGGGATGGCCCCCCGAGAGGGGCCCGACCCACTTTCGCCGAAGAAACGGCCGGTCCACGGCCGCCGTGACGAGGTCGCTCGGCAGGAGACGTCGAGGCCTTGGTACGAGCGGCCACCACCTAGGTTCCTGCTGCCTTTGTACGCCCGGGCTGAGGGCCCTAGGGAAGAAGACGCCAAGCAGCGCCACCCATGCCGCCGGCGACACCGGCGAATCACGGCGGTGCGTGTCGTCGCTCCTGGAGTCCACACCACGGACTCCTCTCGCGAGCTCGTGCTTCACGCCACCATGCCTCCAAGCTCCTGGATTTTCCTTCCTCCTTCTTTCGCTTTCGAGATGCCGTCGAGGGGGCCTCTCGAGCTCTGGCTGCAGCACGCCGACTGTGGCACCCATGCGAACAGAGCAGAAGTTGAGGTTGTCGCTCTGGGCAGGGTCTACATGACGCATGGCTGGGGCAAGATCGCCCAGGTCTGCCGAACAAGGGGCGCCTTCGTGATTCATTTCGAATACGATGGCGCCTCCTTAATGTTCTTCAAGGCCTTCGACGCGGAACGACGCCAACTGGAGTGTTGCCCCAGGGAAGACGGCCAGGGCATCAAAGTGGCGAGGGCTAGGCCTGCCACTCGCTTCCCCAGCAGCTCCTCTGGTAGCAGCGGAGATGCCGGAGGGTCCAGCGACTCTCCCGAGCTTCCCGTGACTCCGGATAAGAGCAACGACAGCTACGAGCCCCAGAGCTCGCGTCGCGCTCGGAGCAGAGTTGCTGCATCAGGCAGCCGGCATGGCTGATCTAGATGCGGTTGGCGTCGGCGCTTGGTGGCCCACTGTTGATGATGGCGACGACCATTGAGGCACATGTAGTTAGCATCCCTTAGGATTAGCGCCTTTTGTTCCATACGAGGAATCAAGGAAATACCCTGTGGGGGCATGTAAAGCGTCTACTATGTCTTTTGTTAATATCATCCTTATTATGGAGCGGTGCAAGATGCTTGTCCTGTCTCACCTCGGTTCCCCCTTTCTAACCTCATGAGGGCTTGGTGCTCTACGTTGATAGGTCCCGGTCCCCAGGCAGGCTTCAGCCGTCGCTATTATGCCAGGTCGGGATGCCGTGGTCAAGGCCACGAGGTGAGCGGCCCGAGGTCCAGTAAGAGCCCCTGAGGCGCGATGCTCAGGAGGTCCGCTTTAGTGCTCAAACAGCCGCCGCTAGGTGAGAAAGGAAGGCAACGTCGCCGTCACATAGCCGCATTAAGTGAGGTTTTTGTGTCGCATTGATTAGCTTTTTCAGGGGCGTGACTTATCTCGTGGGCTTGGCGTCGTTCCTTAGCGAGGTGCCGGACCTGCGTGTCGGCAGCTGGGATGTCACTGGGTTGGGCCCTCGTGAGCTTCTCCTCTCTTCCCCGCACTCTCCTTTGCGCTCTACATCCTCAGGTCCCGGCCCTCGAGCGAGCTCAGCCGCCGCTGGTATGCCAGGTCGCGATGTTGTGGACAAGGCCAGGGGGTGAGGGCTGGAGAACCAGTAAGAGCTCCTGAGTCGCGATGCTCAGGCGCCCCACTTTTAAGGCACGAGCGGACGCATGGGAGAGAGAGAGAGACAGAGAGACAGAGAGCTCACGACGCCCCCATGTTATTCCTTAGGTTGACCCTGTAAACCAACACGAGGAAAACAGAGATTGCCACTATGATTGCCGACCAGCCATTGGTTGCTCCGAGGGAGCGATTGAGGCACTGAGGGCCTGGTGAGATAGCGCCTTGCGGGGCTGCCGTGGCAGAGCTCGACCACTCAGATTTGTTGACGTTGCAAGGACGGACCCATGCACAAGCACCGTGCCAGAGCGAGCGGCTCCAAAGGTAGGTGTCAATCGAGTAGGCGATTATCATAGGCAGGTTAAGCATGAACAGGCAATCAAACTTAGATAGATGCAGGAAAGACACATGCCATTGGGTCACGCCCGAGCGGCTTGGGGATGATGCAGTCCGAGGGGCTCCCCCAACAAAGTAAGCTAAAGACATAAGCAAAATGGATACATGCCGCGGGGACGTACCCACGCGACCTGGGAATGATGCAGCCCTAAGGGCGCTCCCAGCTGAAATGAAACTCGGAAGATGTCACCTGATATCATTGCCGAGTGAGTGTTATAGTAGCTGACGATGCGCGGTCAAGAAGCCAATCCTCATGAGCCTTCGGAACCCTGAGCGATCGGGGGGCTCTGGGGGTCCTGGTGGCTCAGCAAGGTCCATCTCCATTTCCTCGAGGAACGCGCGGTGCCTGGCCACCTGAGCCTCCAGAATGCTCCTTATCAGGCGCTGGTGAGCAGCAGCCGCGTTCGGCAGGCCGAAAGTCATGCGAACGTAGCTGTGAGGTGGACCCTCGCAACGTCCCACTTGTGAAGGCCAGAAACGCTCCTGAGACGCGACTCGATTGAGCCCCGCGTAGTCGATGCAGACGCGCAACCCGCCATCCTCGCCTGGATGTAGACGCGCAGCCGGGTTGGCGGCGGTCGCTGCGCATGACTCTTGACTCCTGCAGCTCCTGAGTGACCTTGGTGATGAACTCCTGAGGGTTGGGCCCTCCTTGCCTCATACCTTCCTGAGGGAAGCGTGTCGGCGTTCTGGGAACGGGGGTCCCCAGACTTGCCTGCCCGCGGCCTGCGGCGTGGCTCAAGTGGGGGCCCAGTGCAGCCCAGCTTCATCAGCTCAAGCTCAAGACCCTCGCGAGGGGCCAAGCCTCGCGGGGCGAACGACAGGAAGCTTCCTCAGGAGCGGCCTCATCAGGCAGGCTCGCGAGGAGGCGGAGAGATCAAGGCAACGGTACCTCGTGAGGAGCCCGTGACGCAAGCCATGACGATCGAGAACAGGCGGGCGCCGGCTGGCGCAGTATCCTTGTTTCCCCTTTGGTGCAAAGGGGGAAAGCACAGGCCAAGGCATCAGGTAAAGTTTACCGTTTCGGTGCAACAAGATCAAGACCAGCAGGACGGCAGGATGGAGGTCATCGTGGAATCCAGGACGGCGTCATCGTCAGAGTCTTTTGCAGCCGTAGACCAACTTTAGTCAGGATAAGTGCACTAGATGTTCCCCTTCAAAATGGCCAATTGTTGGCGCCCTTCCCGTTCATTATTTGGGAAGAGGCCCAGGGCCTCCCTCTATAAATAGAGCTAACCACCACAGGGCAAGGAACGGAGAAATCAGAGAGATACACTAGAGAGAGGCGACTGAACTCCTCCAAGCAGTTCATCGCACCAGCTCAAGAACAGCCCCTCGTGAGGCTGTTCTCCCGTTGTATTGTTCATCATCAGCCCCTGAGGCAATCCACCACACCACACACTAGGGTAGGGTATTACACCACAATGGTGGCCTAAACCAGTATAAACCTTGTGTCCCTTGTGCGTTCTTCTTTCTAGCTTAGATTCCTTGCGAGCCTTCGAGACGCGAGTTGGTAGGGGAAAGATCTTCGTGCGGACCCCAGAGTTCGAACCTCAAGGGTCTGCCGGAACTTGAAATCCGACATTTGGCGCACCAGGTAGGGGTGCCCTGGAATCTTTCTTCCACTGTTCGCGTGTGATCTTCCGTCGTGTCCATGGCTGACGCTCGTCGGGCTCGCGCCAAGCGTCGGGCTGCTCTCGCCACCCCTGTCGCCCAGACGGCGCCCATCGGCGGACGCCCCCGTCGTTCCCCGTCGCCTCCCGCCAATGCCGCCATCGGCCCGGCGGGGAACGAGCAGCAGGCCTCGTCCCTGCATCCTTTGGTGCGGCGGGAAGGCCGCACCGCCACCCCGTCGCTGACTCCAGCCGGTTCGTCGTCCCACGCCCGTCGCGCTCCCGCGGACGCGCACACTGCGCTGCTGCTAGCGCGTGAGCTCCTGCACATCCATCCCGTCGACGACCTCTACGAGGACTGGCTCGCCCGCATCACCGAGCTCGTCAGCGCTATAGGGGGCGCTCCTTTGCCATCTCGCTCACTGCCTCGCCCTCCATCCTGCGCAGGAGGCGAGGATCAGGAGGTGCCTCCGCCACCTCCTCCCCAAGAAGGCGCCCTGGCTCAGAGGCGCCCGGCCCCAGGACGAGACCCTCCATGTCCGGCACCCGCGCAATAGGAAAGGAGCTGCCAAGAAATCCCTCGTCCCCAAGAAGGTGCTCGCGTGCTCCAAGCACCGGTGCGCCATGACCGCATCCCTGCGAAACCACGTCAAGCCCCCGCGCTGCTCCCAGCGGCGACGCGTGGGAATTTCCAGGAGCAAGCCCAGCGCCAGCAAAGGGCTCCGGTGGCCACCGCAGGCTACCGCGCCTTCACCCCCGAGCTACACAGTGTCGCGTGGCCAGGCAAGTTCAAGCCTGACCTGCCCCCTCGCTACAACGGCACTGCAGACCCCGCGGAGTTCCTGCAGCTCTACGAGCTGGGTATCGAAGCCGCCAACGGGGACGAAAAGGTCATGGTGAATTGTTTTCCCATGGCGCTGAAGGAAGGTGCCCGCACCTGGCTCCTGAACCTGCCTCCTGGCACAATCTCCTCCTGGGACGAGATGCGCACTCGCTTCATCGCCAACTTCCAAGGCACTCGCGATCGGCCCCCGGCCATAGAATGCCATCCTCGGGTACCCAGCCCTGGCCAAGTTCATGGCAGTGACTCACCATGGCTACAATATCCTCAAGATGCCAGGAAGCGGTGGAGTCATCACAATACCATGTGAGGAAAGGGATGCAGTGTGCTCTCTTGAGCGTGCCTTCCAAGCCGCGGCAATCGAAGACCCAGATCACAGGAGCGGAAGACTTCACGAGGCGGTCCCTAAGAAGAAGAAGGCTTCGCCTGGCCCAAACCCTCATGAGGCAGGCACCTCCGGAGGCGTTGTGTCAGGATCCGCGCCCGTTCAGGGGGCGCCACCCTTTGTTGCATAGGAAGGCGTGCCCGGCGCCCTCCTCGGGCAGGGCTCGGGGGCTTTTTCTTGGAGAGCCACCGACTTTGCCAAGTCACGAGGGAGGCGCTCGGGCACCACTTGGAGGCGTGCTTTAAAGCACGTTTCCCTCAGGAAGGTATGAGGCAAGGAGGGCCAAACCCTCAGGAGTTCATCGCGAGAAACATTCAGGAGCTACAGGAGTCAAGAGTCATGTGTGGCAGCCGCCCTTGCCTGCCGTAGCCCCACATCCAGGCGACGATGGTGGGCTGCGCGTCTGCATCGACGTACCAGGGCTCAACCAAGCCGGGTCTCAGGAGCGCCTCTGGCCTTCACGCGTGGGGCGTTGCGAGGGTCCACCTCACAGCTACGTTCGCATGCCTTTCGGCCTGCCGAACGCGGCCGCTGCTCATCAGTGCCTGATAAGGAGCATTCTGGAAGCTCAGGAGGTCAGCCATTGTGCGGTCTTGGCGGAGATGGAGATGGTCCTCGAAGATCCACCTGTGCCCCAGGAGCCTCCTGAGGATCCAGGTCCCGAGAGCTCGTGAGGGTCGGCCTCCTCACCACGCGTCGTCCGCTACTTCAGCATCACTTCATCTCCAACAGTATCAGGTGACATCTTTCAATGTTCCATTTTTAGCTGGGAGCACCCACAGGGCTGCATCACTCCCAGGTCGCGTGGGTCCGTCCCTGCGGCATGTATCCGTTTTGCTTATGCTCTTTACTTGCCTTGTTGGGGGCGCCCCTCGGGCTGCATTATCCCCAAGCTACTCGGGCCTGACCCAGTAGCGTTTGCTTTTTCCGCATCTATATGAAATGGATTTGCTCCTCCACGCTTAACCTGATTCCCATGGTTATCATCTGCTGCTTATCGCGGACCACTCCACTCTCATGCGAAGTGCTTGCACGTTAGAAGGGGGGTACCTGAGCATCGCGACTCATGGGCTCTTACTGGCTCTCCAGCCCTCACCTCCTTGCCTTAACCCACAGCATCGCGACCTATCATACCAGCGGCGGTTGAGCTCGCTCGAGGGCCGGGACCTGAGGAGATAGAGCATTTGCATTCTAACCACCTTGCAGGAACACACCATTGATAAAGGCCCAGAGCCAGGCGCAACCCGCCTCGAGGTAGGGCCTCATGAGTCCCGCTCTGGCTCACGGGTGCCCAGATACACCTCTCCTAGCCCTACCGTGCCGGCCACGTGTCAGGGCGGGGCTGTACACGCCCCGGGGGTTCCTCCCGGAGGGGAGCCCACCTCCCACGCACCAGTGGAAGCACCATGCTCCGTGCTGGCTGACGACACTACCGAGGAGCGGCTATGCCTGTACACATACGGAAGCACTATGCTCTGCGCTGGTGATAAACAACTGAGGGTGGCTGAGGGAGTCCTGGATTAGGGGGTGTCCGGATATCCGGACTATAACGTTTGGTCGGACTGTTGGACTATGAAGATACAAGATTGAAGACTTCGTCCCATGTCCGTATGGGACTTTCTTTGGCGTGGAAGGCAAGGTTGGCAATACGGATATGTAGATCTTCTCCCATTGTAACCGACTCTGTGTAACCCTAGCCCTCTCCGGTGTCTACACAAACCGGAGGGTTTTAGTCCATGACGAACAACTATCATACCATAGGCTAGCTTCTAGGGTTTAGCCTCTCTAATCTTGTGGTAGATCTACTCTTGTACTACCCATATCATCAATATTAATCAAGCAGGAGTAGGGTTTTACCTCCATCGAGAGGGCCCGAACCTGGGTAAAAACATTGTGTCCCTGGTCTCCTGTTACCATCCACCTAGACGCACAGTTTGGGAACCCCTACCCGAGATCCGCCGGTTTTGACACCGACATTGGTGCTTTCATTGAGAGTTCCTCTGTGTCGTCATCTTTAGGCACGATGGCTCCTCCAATCATCAACAGCGATGCGGTCCAGGGTGAGACTTTTCTCCCCGGACAGATCTTCGTATTCGGCGGCTTTGCACTGCGGGCCAATTCGCTTGGCTATCTGTAGCAGATTAAAAGCTACGCCCCTGGCCATCAGGTCAGATATGGAAGTTTGAACTACACGGCTGACATCCGTGGAGACTTGATCTTCGACGGATTCGAGCCACAGCCGAGCGCGCCGCACTGTCACGATGGGCATGATTTAGCTCTGCCGCCGAACAGTGCCCTGGAGGCCGCACCCGTATCCACTGCGACCCTTAGCTCGGAGCCAACCGCGCAGATCGAGGATGGGTGGCTAGACACCGCCTTGGGGGCTGTAGTCTCAGCGGCGATCGAGCCGAACACCAGCCTTATCCTCTGCGAAACCCGTGACTCCAGGTTGCCGGACTCTTTTCCGGACTCCGAACCCTCCGCGCCCCTGCCAATCGAATCTGATTGGGCGCCGATCATGGAATTCATCGCCGCGGATATTTTTCAACACTCGCCCTTCAGTGATATTCTGAATTCACTAAGGTCTCTCTCTTTGTTAGGAGAGTCCTGGCCGGATTATGGCCAATAGGAGTGGGATGCGGACGACGAAGAAATTCGATGCCCACCCACCATCCACTTCGTAGCCACTGTCAATGATTTAACCGACATGCTAGACTTCGACTCCGAAGACATCGATGGTATGGACGACGATGTAGGAGACGAACATGAACCAGTGCCTATAGGGCACTGGAAAGCCACCTCGTCATATGACATATATATGGTGGACACACCCAAAGAAGCCAATGGCGACGGAACAAAGGGGGATGACCCCTCCAAGAAGCAACCCAAGCGCTGGCGTCAGCGGCGCCGCTCTAAGTCCCGCCAAAGCAAAAACGGTGATACCGGCATGGGAGATAATAACACCCCAGACAGTGCCGAAGACAACTCCCTCCAGCAAGACTCAGCGCAGGAGGATGGAGAAGCCAGCCCTCCTGAGAGGGCGGCAGACAAAGAGGAAGAGGATGATAATTACATGCCCCCCTCCGAAGACGAGGCAAGCCTCGGCGACGACGAATTTTTCGTGCCTGAGGATCCCGTCGAACAAGAGCGCTTTAAGCGCAGGCTTATGGCCATGGCGAGTAGCCTTAAGAAAAAGCAGCAACAGCTTAGAACTGATGAAGATTTGCTAGCCGACAGATGGACTGAAATCCTTGCGACCAAGGAATACAAACTCGAACGCCCCTCCAAGTGCTACCCAAAGCGCAGGTTGCTACCCCGATTGGAACTCGAACACAATACTCCACCGGGGATCCTCCCTCGTCATCCTATGAGAGGGCCATCCTCGGTACTCACACTTATCTTGAGTCTTTTAGTAGTGTCCATTAACTTGTCTATGAACTGTATAGGCAACCAAGTAGTCCTTTACCGCGGACGCGGCTATTCGAATAGTTTTATACCCTGCAGGGGTGTACTCCATCATACACGCTTTCACCACTTATCGCCGTTTACACGACATGTACTTGGCAACCTTCAAGCGGAAGCCCAGCGAGGGTGTCGGCCACGGCCTACCTAAACACTTAAGTCTCTAGTCCAGGTTTATCGCCTATCCAGGTTCCATCCGCAGGGAGTCCGGCCGAGGTTTCCACATACGGCCCCGAACGATGTGAACAGGGTCCCGAGACACCAAACGGGCGCCCGGCATACCCGGCCACGGTGTATCTACCGCAACATAGCCCACCCCTAGGGTCAGCGCTACGCACGGCCGCCAACACATAACCTACAAACACCAGAAACTATTTGCAACTCCTGGACTGAGTACTAGGGTGATTAAGAAACCGAGAGGGTCAATTAAGGATCCCAATGCATGGTAGTAGCTGAATCTTAAAATCACACATACAGATCTCAGTTCTTAGGGACGGCCTCAAGGAAACAACCCACCATGTACTCCTACATGGCCTCTCATCGATACCTTTACCAAAACATGTTCCACACATCCCCCACATTACCGACATAATCATTTCACTCTAGCCCATCACCTAGATGAACCAGACCTGACACAAATCTAAGCATAGCAGGCATAGCAAGGTAGGAATCACAAAACCATGGCTCAATCAACTCCTACACATGCTAGTGGGTTTCATCTAGTTACTGTGGCAATGACAGGTCATGCAGAGGATAAGGGTTCAACTACCGTAGCACACAGCAATTTGAATCGCGTTGTCTTAATGCAGTAAACAAGAGTAGAAGCGAGAACATGGGTTTGTATCGGAATGATCAATGGGTTGCTTGCCTGATGGAGTGGTAACGGGATACTGCCCTTCAGTTGGATACTCGTGAATATCCTCAGAGGCAGAACCTACCACGAAGAACACGTCGGAACACAATCAACACATGACGATATGCAACAATATGATGCATGCTATGAAATGGCAATATGATTGTGTCTTGGCCTAATGCAAGCTAAAATAGGAAGGGATGAACCCATTTGAATCAAGGATTCAAATATTAGCTCATTAAACATGGCATTTATAGTGCATTTCCTTATTCTGCTTAAACAGCAAGGTAAACTTGTTTTGTCATGCATGAGACCATTACAGATGGATAGATTGAATTTTTCTGATAATTTTTCATATATAAATTATTTCATTTGGAGTTACGGTTGAATTTCTATGATTTTTAGAAGTTTTAAACATTTTTTGGAATTTCCTGAATAAAAATAAATCCAGAAAATGCATTACTGCGTCAGCATTGCATCATGCTGACCTCAGCAGGTCAAAGGCGCCAGCCCAGGTCAAACCTGACTGGTGGGCCCCTTCTGTCAGCCTCTCAGTGCACTAACTATGTTTAGTTAGCCTAATTACTGGGCAGGGCCCACTAGTCAGTGACTATACTAATTAAACTAACTAATTTTAGTTAGAAACTAATCTGGATAATTAGCAGAGAGGGGGCCCACTTGTCATTGACTCAAAGGAGTCAACCTGGGCCCACCCAGTCCACGTTAGTGGTCAGACCACCGGTCAGCAGGGCTAATCCCGCCAGCGTTGAGTCACCGGCAAGGCCGAGACGGCGGAGGGCTTCGGAAAACACCCTCAGGCGACCAAATCGACGGCGGAGACCACCCGTGCGAAGCCCAGGCTCTCGCGCATCCAAAGGAGCAAATTTGAGGAGCTGGGGTGGAGTGAGCTCACCGGAATCGAGCTCGTGGCGGCGGCCGGAGTTCAGGCGGAGAGGGAAAAGGGGGTACGGTGCACGACAAGGCTAGAAGTGCGTGCGTTAGGCTCCTGGGGTCGCACTGAATGCGGTGGTGTGCTCGGACGCGTGCTTGCACGGCCGTAGCCACGACGGCGACATGGCCGGCGGCAAGGAGCTCTCGGGTGCGGTGGAAACGGCGGCTACAGGGGCCAAACGAGCACGGGAGCTAGGGGGAAAGGAAGGGGAGCTCACAGCAGAGTCGGAGAGGGGGTCAGCGGGCTCGGGGAGGTCCTGCCGGAGGCGAATCGACCGGAGATGGCTCGGGTGCCCGAGGTTGAAGACGAGGGTGAAGGCGGCGATGCAGGGCCTCCGGCGATGCGTGGCTCGGTGGGGAGGACGAGGGAGTCGAGGCGGAGCTAATGGGCTCGTCGGAGGGGCGAGGGAGTGGCTATGGTGGCAGCTACGGTGATCGGTGGTGTGGTACACGCTCGGCCATCGCGGGAGAGAGAGAGGGAGACGAGGGGGAGAGTGAGCGACGATGGGAGGGAGACGTGGGGGTCGCGTGGCGTCCTCTGGGTGTCTCCCGGCATCGGCAGAAGCAGGAGGTGGCCGGCGCGTGGCCGGCGCTCGGCGAGCACGCGCCCCTGCCTCCTGGCGCGAGGTAGGGGGTGACTGGCCGAGCCAGTAGGCTGGGCCGAGCCAGGTAAGGCCCAGGTGGGCTTCTTTCTCTTTTTTTTGATTTAGTTTCTGTTTTCTATTAAACTGCAACTGTTTAGCTTTATTTAAAATACTAGAACATTTCCAAAAATCCTGAAAATAAATGTGGCCTCTGTTTAGATTATTTCCAACAGGAAACATTTACTCCCAGAATTATTTGAGCATTTAAATTATTTTATAGCATTTAAATGCCCAAATTCAAATACGTATGATTTAATTCAATGACCTTCTGTTGACCTAGAAAAATTGTGCACCAATTTTGCCAGAGGTTCTAACCCAAGACAAAGAGGGTGAACTTTTTAGAAGGGCATTTCAGGTTCATTGAAAATAATTTTAGTAAACCCTAGTTTTTCCAGGGGGGGGTGTTGGGGGTTTTCTGCTTTCCCCATTTCAAATTTAAAAGAAATTTAAACATGATGCACATTCTAATGCATGGACTAGCTAGGGTGTGACAACTCACCCCCACTCAAAAGAATCTCGTCCCAAGATTTAGGATCCTCTGGAAAGGAGGTGGGGTACTGGAGTCGAAGACGATCCTCCCTTTCCCAAGTGGCTTCTTTCTCGGAATGATGTGACCATTGAACCTTGAGAAACTTGATATTATGGCGTCGAGTGGTACGCTCGGCTTGATCAAGGATACGAACGGGATATTCCCGATAAGAGAGGTTATCTTGTAGATCAAGTGTTTCATGGTCCACTTCACGGATAGGATCCGCGAAGCAACGCCTGAGTTGTGAAACGTGGAAGACATCGTGAACTCTGGAAAGATGCAGAGGTAGTTCCAATTGGTAGGCAACTTCTCCTCGTTTGGCAAGAATGGGAAAGGGTCCAATGTAACGAGGGGCCAATTTGCCTTTGATACCGAAACGATGGGTTCCCTTTAATGGAGTAACCCGAAGGTAAGCCTTCTTGTCGACTTCATAAGTCATAGGCTTATGTTTACGGTCATATTGACTCTTTTGACGAGATTGGGCTGTTTTCAATTTCTCACGAATAACGCGAACCTGCTCTTCTGCTTCCTGAATCATATCCGGGCCAAAGAGTTGTCTTTCCCCGGTTTCTGACCAGTTAAGAGGCGTTCGACATTTTCGTCCATAGAGAACTTCAAAAGGAGCCTTGCCTAAGCTGGCTTGATAACTATTGTTATAAGCAAACTCCGCGAATGGAAGGCATTTCTCCCAACTTATTCTGAATGAGATGACAGAAGCTCGGAGCATATCTTCCAGAATTTGATTGACTCGCTCTACTTGACCACTTGATTGAGGATGGAAGGAGAGACGAGTTCCCATAGCATTTTGGAAACTTTCCCAAAATCGAGAGGTGAAGAGACTCCCACGGTCTGAGTTAATTTCCAATGGAACACCATGAAGAGTCACTATTCGGGAGATGTATAACTCAGCTAGCTGGCTAGCGGTGATACTCTCACGAACAGGTAGAAAGTGGGCTACTTTGGAAAGTCGGTCGATCACAACGAAGATGGCATTATTCCCTCTCTTGGTCCTGGGAAACCCAGTGATGAAATCCATACTGATTTTATCCCATTTCCATTCAGGAATAGCCAAAGGTTGAAGGGTGCCAGCAGGCCGTTGGTGCTCTGCTTTAACACGACGACAAATGTCGCAATTAGCAATGTATTGAGCGATTTCTCTCTTCATCCTAGTCCACCAAAACCTCCGGCGTAGGTCTTGATACATCTTGGTACTACCGGGATGAATGGTGATAGGGGATTCATGAGCTTCCTTAAGGATCAATTGGCGTAGATGTTGTTTCTTGGGAACCACCAAACGGTTCTCAAAGAAGACAGCACCTCGCTTATCCATGGAAAAACATTTAGCAACTCCGCTAGCAATGTTTTCCTTAATCCGGGATATGCCCTTATCATACCGCTGGGCGGTTATGATCTGATCCATAAGGTTAGGTTTCGCCACTAGGGTGGATAGGAATCCTCGAGGAACAATGTGAAGATCAAGCTTACGGAATTTCTCATGGAGAAGTGGTTGACTTTGTTGTAACATCAGGTTGTTACAATAGGATTTACGACTTAGTGCATCAGCCATGACATTGGCTTTGCCTGGGGTGTAAGTTATTCCTAAGTCGTAATCCGAGATCAACTCAACCCAACGTCTTTGCTTGAAATTCAAATCTGGTTGGGTGAAGATATATTTCAAACTTTGGTGATCGGTGAAGATCTCACAACGATTACCGAGAAGGTAATGTCGCCATGTTTTAAGTGCATGGACTACAGCTGCAAGCTCTAGATCATGTGTGGGATAATTTTCCTCATGTGGGTGTAATTGCCGTGAAGCATAGGCAATTACCTGACGATCTTGCATGAGTATGCAACCTAGTCCTTGTCGCGAGGCGTCGCAATAGATAATAAAGTCCCTGCAGAAATCTGGTGGTACCAGTACGGGGGCAGATGTCAGGCGTCTTTTCAGTTCTTGAAAACTGAACTCGCACTGTGGAGTCCACTCGAACTTTTTATCTTTCTTGAGGAGTTCAGTTAGAGGTTTAGCAACCTTGGAGAAATTCTCGACGAACCGGCGGCAATAGCTCGCTAAGCCAAGGAAGCTCCGAACTTGCTTAACCGTCTCAGGTGGAGTCCAATCAAGGACGGCTTGAACTCGCTCGGGATTGATAGCAATACCCCTGCCAGAGATTACATGGCCTAGGTAGGTCACTTCTGGCAACCAAAATTCACACTTGGATAATTTGGCGTAAAGGCGATGCTCTCGAAGTTTCATCAATACCAGCCTTAGATGTACGGCATGTTCTTCTTCATTCTTGGAGTAGATGAGTATGTCATCGAGGTATACTACGACAAATTTATCCAAGTACTCCATGAAAACCAAGTTCATTAACCGCGAGAAGGTAGCTGGGGCATTGGTTAAACCGAAGGACATGACGGTGTACTCGTATTGGCCATAACGAGTAACAAAGGACGTTTTGGGAATGTCCCCGTTTCTGATTTTGATTTGATGGTAGCCCAACCTCAAATCCATCTTGGAAAAGATTGAGGATCCAGCGAGCTGATCATACAGATCGTTGATCCTGGGAAGCGGATATTTGTTCTTGATGGTGACCAAATTGACAGGTCGGTAATCCACAACCATTCGATCCGTTCCATCCTTCTTCTTGATGAAGAGGACGGGGCAAGCCCAAGGAGAGGAACTAGGACGGATGAAACCCTTTTTCAAGGACTCATCGAGTTGGTTCTTAAGCTCGGCTAGTTCTAAGGGTGCCATCTTGTAGGGTCTTCTAGAAATTGGAACGGTTCCTGGAACAAGGTCTATCACAAACTCAACATCCCTGTCAGGTGGAACACCTGGCAGTTCTTCTGGAAAGACATCCGGAAAGTCTTGGACTACCGGAATGTCCTCAAGGTCTGGAAGGGGGTTGGCATTTAGGGAGTAAAGTTGGCACTTGGCCACTCGGGTTATGACGTTAACTATCTTGCCCGACGGGTGAGTAAGTTGAACGGTTCGAGTGGCACAATCAATCTTAGCATAATGAGCTGACATCCAGTCCATACCGAAGATGATGTTTATGTCCGAGGACTTGAGAGCAATTAAGGATGCAAGGAAGACAAGCCTATCGACAAGAATTTCGTTCCCATGGCTTACTCTAGAAGTTTGCCATCTAGAGCCAGGGGTTTGAATTTCCATGGTAGAGGGCATGTCACAGAATGTCGTGTTATGCAATCGAGCATAGTTCTCAGATATGAATGAATGAGATGCTCCAGTATCGAAAAGAACAGATGTCGGATGGCAGTTAACAAGGAGCGTACCAAGGACGATGTTAGGATCCTCATGAGCCTCCTCGGCTGAAACATAATTGACATGGCCACATGCAGTGGTGGCCGGCATGGCGTAGAAAGTCTTCCCCGCTGGCTTACCACGGCCAACGGACTTTCCAGTTTGATTGGGGTTGTTGTTCTGGGGACACTCTCGGCTATAGTGACCCGGCTCTCCACACTTGAAGCATGTCACCACATTGGGGCGTGGAGCAGCATTAGCAACGGGGCCACCATAGGGCTTGGGTGGTGCATATTGCTTGTTGGGTCGAGGCGCCTCAAAGGATGGCCTCGGAATGAACATGGGTGGCAGTGCTGTGCTTGGAATCCACACCTGGCGCTTCTGAGCTCCAGAGCCGGATGAAGAGCCAAAGTCACGGGAGTGCTTGCGTGAAGCGACATAATCAGTCTGGCCTGTCTCAGCACTGATGGCTTTGTTTACCAACTTTTGAAAGGATGTGCACTCGTGCAGACGGAGATCGCGGCGAAGCTCAGGGCTAAGTCCCTTGCGGAACCTTGCCTGCTTCTTAGCGTTAGTAGATACCTCTTCAGGGGCATAGCGTGCCAGATTCCCAAATTCACGACTATATGCATCCACAGTCAGTCTTCCTTGGGTGAAGTTGCAGAACTCCTCCCTCTTGCGATCCATGAGACCTTCCGGAATGTGATGCTCACAGAAAGCCTCACTGAATTCAGACCAAGTAGTGATTTGACCGACCGGGCGCATAGCTTCGAAGTTTTGCCACCAAAGGCTAGCAGGGCCTTCGAGGTGATAGGCAGCATAAGTAACCTTGTCGGCTTCGGCTACGTTGGCAGAACGTAGCTTGTGGGTGATGCTACGAAGCCAGTCATCCGCGTCGAGGGGCTCGACGGAATGGTTGAACTTTGGTGGGTACAGCTTGATAAAGTCATTAATTGACACCAAGTCATTTCGCGGGTGGCGTGCAGTGTTCTGCTCAATCCGCTCCAGCAGGCAGTTAGTCTCACGCTTGTTTCTTTCCGCCTCCAGCATTACTTCGGCTAGAGAAGGCGGGTGAGGCAGATTTTCACCCCTAGCTGCACTGGCTTCACCCTGCTCCGAGGCAGCAGGGTTGCTGCGGGTGTTGACCATCCTAGGAGAAAACAAGACAATGGTTTAGATAAGGATGGCTCAAACTTAGCAAGGAAGGGCAGAATGTAATGGATAACACGGAATGCAGAGATGTTCATCCATATGTCATGGTAATATAAAACTGCCATATATATACCAACGGTCATACACATCATACATAGTTTAGTACAAGCCCAGACTACAGTACAACTATGATGAAAGACATTACATCTCATCGGAGGCATTCCAAGCTCCTATACATTATTTGTCTACACCTCCGGATTTGATTACACACAAAGTCATATTCCACAAGTCTCGCAGGACGGTGGAGATACAACTACTACATTACTAATGATACTACTACTAACTGAGACAGCTCCGTAGTAGTTCACATAGAAGTCACCTCCATAGCCTGGAAGTTCAATGTGACCATCCGGAAACAGACAGTCCTGAGGAGCCTGTGGACCATAGGGGCTAGGATGAGGTCTTGGACCAACAAACGGTGGCCTGCGGGGACCACAGGGTGGGGTGACGCCTCCCACATCACGCCAATCCACCATGTATGGCAGAGCTGATCTCACAGGATACAGATCCCTTGTATCCATACATCCAGCTTGCACCGTAGGTGCAAACCGAGTCAATGTGGCCCAATGATCAGCATGGGTATTGAAAAGCTCCAACCTCACGGCCCAATTCTCTCGGTCCTTATATTCGAGCATCTCGGCAGTGGTACGAGTTAATGAGTCCTCCTGAGTGGAGTCAGCATAGATGGCCTGAAGATACCCTTGCGCTCCCGGAAGTGAAGCTGGCATGTAACGGAAGTCGGTGTTCCGAAGCAGGCCAGTCCGGACTCGCATGATGGTTATCATGGAATAGGCAGCATCCTACACAGCCATCTCAATGGTAACCCCGAGTCCATAGGAACAGTGAAGGGCTCGATAGATCCAGGATAAGAAGGAAAAATCCTGACGGTGCAGAAATACTGGCTTTGATTAAAGTCGCGGAACTGCTCTTCGACAGTGTATTCGGGATACCAACGGTAGCCCGTCTCGATCATTACCCGGACTAACATAGCAGTATGACCGGGCACGTCGATGCACCGGGTCAGGCGAACCACTTGGATTTGAACACGGTTGGCCATCTAAAAGCACAACCACAATGTAAAGACATCAGAATTCTAAGGAAAATCGGACAGCATAACGGCTGTAAATGCTCAGAAAAAGATTTGAGACATCCACAACAGTTCACAATAGCACTCAACAACATCATATCAAGGTTCTGATTCAATTAGCAACATACTAAGAATGGTAGAAGCTGAACTGGGACTTGTAACAACAATCCTATAAGCTACTACGGATTAGTAACACGTGAACCTGATAGAGGAAGAGAGCCTAGTCCTTAACCCACGTTGAATGAGGAGAGAATGACTCAGATCAGAGGCATAGGTAAAGGAGTAAAAGAACCTTACGTTCCCTCGCACAATCAATTCCCCTACATATAACTAGAGCATTTCTAGACACGACATCGACCAGTTTGGCTCAACGAACCTACAGGTAGTCCGGCTCTGATTCCAACGCTGTCAGGACCCCGATTCCAAGTCACATCGATCTAGCTGGTAACACCTCATATCACTTTGCGGCCTCACGCACGGTATCCCACGGGTGTCGCCTTACCATGGCCTGGGACTGTTTGCGCCTTTTGGGTCACATATATGATAGTGTCGCTAGCATCCATATGACAGAGAACCAAGGCTGACATGGCTAGTCATGAACCAAAAGCGGCACAGACCTATGGAGACAGGCATACATGGATCACATCGAACATGTCGGTCATCAACGAGTGATTCCGGGCTGTAGCACCGGGCTAACAGGACTCCGAGGAACCCCGGGCTGTAGCAGGCTAGGCAGGGCTCCGGAAATCACCGCGTGACATTTCCCCGAAGGGACAGACATAGGAACGAAGTGAAACACATGCCGGCCAGTCAAGTGTCCTGAACAGTAGTGCTGGGCTAGCAGGACTCCGGTGAACCGGGCTGTAGCGGACTACTATGGCTCGAGGAACACTAGACTACATTTCCCCATAAGAAAGGCTGCCAAGGATAAACAACTAGATTGTCGGATCCCACTCATACCAAGCATTTCAATCATACACACAATATGCCCGATATGAGTACATACAACATGGCATCACAACAAAACTCTACAACTCAAGTACTTTATTTAAGGGCTCCAGAGAGCCATACATAACATGTTCATACAGATAGGGGTCACATGACCCGACACTCAAGTCATACAAACATACAAGCACATGCAGAACCAACTAGTCTGAGTACAGACTCTAGAAAGTAAGAAGGCTTCTCGAAGCCTGTCTATCTACATAAGGCCCTCCAAGGCCAGGATCACCACCTGGGTGGCTAGTCACTCGTCGACGTCCAGGTCTACATAAAACCCATCGGAGGGGGCAGTGTTGTTGTCTAAAAACAACAATTAAGCAAACATGAGTACAAAGGTACTCAACAAGTCTTACATTAGAACCTACTATACATGCTTATTCTCAAGAAGGCGGTTGGGTTGATGCAGCAAGCCAGCTTAGACTCTTGGCTAAGCTATCCTACGGAACTCCCCCAGTAAAATAGTTTTCGCACACGAGTCCACTACTCACCAACACAATACTCCACCGGGGATCCTCCCTCGTCATCCTACGAGAGGGCCATCCTCGGTACTCACACTTATCTTGAGTCTTTTAGTAGTGTCCATTAACTTGTCTATGAACTGTATAGGCAACCAAGTAGTCCTTTACCGCGGACGCGGCTATTCGAATAGTTTTATACCCTGCAGGGGTGTACTCCGTCATACACGCTTTCACCACTTATCGCCGTTTACACGACATGTACTCGGCAACCTTCAAGCGGAAGCCCAGCGAGGGTGTCGGCCACGGCCTACCTAAACACTTAAGTCTCTAGTCCAGGTTTATCGCCTATCCAGGTTCCATCCGCAGGGAGTCCGGCCGAGGTTTCCACATACGGCCCCGAACGATGTGAACAGGGTCCCGAGACGCCAAACGGGAGCCCGGCATACCCGGCCACGGTGTATCTACCGCAACATAGCCCACCCCTAGGGTCAGCGCTACGCACGGCCGCCAACACATAACCTACAAACACCAGAAACTATTTGCAACTCCTGGACTGAGTACTAGGGAGATTAAGAAACCGAGAGGGTCAATTAAGGATCCCAATGCATGGTAGTAGCTGAATCTTAAAATCACACATACAAATCTCAGTTCTTAGGGTCGGCCTCAATGAAACAACCCACCATGTACTCCTACATGGCCTCTCATTGATACCTTTACCAAAACATGTTCCACACATCCCCCACATTACCGACATAATCATTTCACTCTAGCCCATTACCCAGATGAACCAGACCTGACACAACTCTAAGCATAGCAGGCATAGCAAGGTAGGAATCACAAAACCATGGCTCAATCAACTCCTACACATGCTAGTGGGTTTCATCTAGTTACTGTGGCAATGACAGGTCATGCAGAGGAAAAGGGTTCAACTACCGTAGCACACAGGAATTTGAATCGCGTTGTCTTAATGCAGTAAACAAGAGTAGAAGCGAGAACATGGGTTTGTATCGGAATGATCAATGGGTTGCTTGCCTGATGGAGTGGTAACGGGATACTGCCCTTCAGTTGGATACTCGTGAATATCCTCGGAGGCAGAACCTACCACGAAGAACACGTCGGAACACATCAACACATGACGATATGCATCAATATGATGCATGCTATGACATGGCAATATGATTGTGTCTTGGCCTAATGCAAGCTAAAATAGGAAGGGATGAACCCATTTGAATCAAGGATGCAAATATTAGCTCATTAAACATGGCATTTCTAGTGCATTTCCTGATTCTGCTTAAACAGCAAGGTAAACTTGTTTTGTCATGCATGAGACCATTACAGATGGATAGATTGAATTTTTCTGATAATTTTTCATATATAAATTATTTCATTTGGAGTTACGGTTGAATTTCTATGATTTTTAGAAGTTTTAAACATTTTCTGGAATTTCCTGAATAAAAATAAATCCAGAAAATGCATTACTGCGTCAGCATTGCGTCATGCTAACCTCAGCAGGTCAAAGGCGCCAGCCCAGGTCAAACCTGACTGGTGGGCCCCTTCTGTCAGCCTCTCAGTGCACTAACTACGTTTAGTTAGCCTAATTACTTGGCAGGGCCCACTAGTCAGTGGCTATACTAATTAAACTAACTAATTTTAGTTAGAAACTAATCTGGATAATTAGGAGAGGGGGGGCCCACTTGTCATTGACTCAAAGGAGTCAACCTGGGCCCACCCAGTGCACGTCAGTGGTCAAACCACCGGTCAGCAGGGCTAATCCCGCCGGCGTTGAGTCGCCGGCGAGGCCGAGATGGCGGAGGGCTTCGTAAAACGCCCTCAGGCGACCAAATCGACGGTGGAGACCACCCGTGCGAAGCCCAGGCTCTCGCGCATCCAAAGGAGCAAGTGTGAGGAGCTGGGGTGGAGTGAGCTCGCCGGAATCGAGCTCGTGGCGGCGGCTGGAGTTCGGGCGGAGAGGGAAAAGGGGGTACGGTGCACGGCAAGGCTAGGAAGTGCGTGCGTTAGGCTCCTGGGGTCGCAATGAATGCGGTGGTGTGCTCGGACGCGTGCTTGCACGGCCGTAGCCACGACGGCGACATGGCCGGCGGCGAGGAGCTCTCGGGTGCGGTGGAAACGGCGGCTACAGGGGCCAAACGAGCACGGGAGGTAGGGGAAAGGAAGGGGAGCTCACAGCGGAGTCGGAGAGGGGGACAGCGGGCTCGGGGAGGTCCTGGCGGCGGCGAATCGACCGGAGATGGCTCGGGTGCCCGAGGTTGAAGACGAGGGTAAAGGCGGCGATGCAGGGCCTCCGGCGATGCGTGGCTCGGTGGGGAGGACGAGGGAGTCGAGGCGGAGCTAATGGGCTCGTCGGAGGGGCGAGGGAGTGGCTGTGGTGGCAGCTACGGCGATCGGCGACGAGGTACGCGCTCGGCCGTCGCGGGAGAGAGAGAGGGAGACGAGGGGGAGAGTGAGCGAGGATGGGAGGGAGACGTGGGGGTCGCGTGGCTTCCTCTGGGCGTCTCCCGGCGTCGGCAGAAGCAGGAGGTGGCCGGCGCGTGGCCAGCGCGCGGCGAGCACGCGCCCCTGCCTCCTGCCGCGAGGTAGGGGGTGACTGGCCGAGCCAGTAGGCTGGGCCGAGCCAGGTAAGGCCCAGGTGGGCTTCTTTCTCTTTTTTTTTGATTTAGTTTCTGTTTTCTATTAAACTGCAACTGTTTAGCTTTATTTAAAATACTAGAACATTTCCAAAAATCCTGAAAATAAATGTGGCCTCTGTTTAGATTATTTCCAACAGGAAACATTTACTCCCAGAGTTATTTGAGCATTTAAATTATTTTATAGCATTTAAATGCCCAAATTCAAATACTTATGATTTAATTCAATGACCTTCTGTTGACCTAGAAAAATTGTGCACCAATTTTGCCAGAGGTTCTAACCCAAGACAAAGAGGGTGAACTTTTTAGAAGGGCATTTCAGGTTCATTGAAAATAATTTTAGTAAACCCTTGTTTTTCCAGGGGGGGGTGTTGGGGGTTTTCTGCTTTCCCCATTTCAAATTTAAAAGAAATTTAAACATGATGCACATTCTAATGCATGGACTAGCTAGGGTGTGACACTGCGGCGCCTCCAGGACCACCTCCTCCTAGCTTGGAACCTCCTGGGACAACACCTCGGCGTCGTCCGTAGGGCGGGGGGAGGTAGCGGTCGGAAGCGAATTCACATCCGACGAGTCCAGGGAACCGCTCGACAACACGTCGAGTCGGTCTTTGGGCAGACTGCATAATTATGTTCGGCGTCAGGAAAAGCTATGCAATAAAGGAACACCATGAGTCATTTTGGTATCCGAACACTTACGATTTTGCCAGGGGTTTGGCCCTGTGCGACCACTCCTCTTCGCCGTCGTCGGCATTGGTGGAGTAGTCCGGAGGGAGGGTCCTTCCTTTCATGGACCCTCCGGCCTCCCCAGTTGGGGCGGCCTTACTTTTCTTCTCTCCCCCCGCTGGGGGAGACCTCTCTTTCCTCCTCCCCGTCCTCGTGGGAGGAGTCCGCCTCAGAGTCATCTGATGATGAGTCCGATTCCACCGGGCACCGAGAAATCTTCCGGGTTCCCGTGGCCTTCTTCTTGGCCTTCTTCTCCGGCACCACGTAAGGTGCCGGAACCAGCAGCTTTGCCAAGCGAGCATCTGCTGGATCTTCGGGCAAAGGAGCTAGACAATTGATCTAGCCGGATGTCTCCTGCCAATCCTATCAACGGTACGGGAGTTTAGATCCCGCGTAGAGTCAAACTATGAGAGACAAGTATCCTGTAAAAGGTAAAATAGCTTACCGCGTTGGCTTGGCGCTGCATGGAAAATCCGGGATCCTTGGTGGCGGAAGCGGGATTCTCGGCACCCTTGAATAGCACCTTCCAGGCATCTTCGTACGTAGTGTCAAAGAGCCGGCTCAGAGTTTGGTGCTGGGCCGGATCGAACTCCCATAAATTGAAAGCCCGTTGTTGACACAGGAGGATCCGGCGGATGAGCATGACCTGGACTACGTTGACGAGTTTGAGCTTCTTGCTCACCATGTTTTGGATACATGTTTGGAGTCCGGTCAGCTCTCCCGAACTACCCCAAGACTGGCCCTTCTCTTTCCAGGAGGTGAGCCGTGTGGGGATGCCAGATCGGAACTCGGGGGCTGCGACCCATTTAGGGTCATGCGGCACGGTGATGTAGAACCACCCCGATTGCCACCCCTTTATGGTCTCCACGAAGGAGCCCTCGAGCCATAGGACGTTGGACATCTTGCCCACCATGGCGCCTCCGCACTCTGCCTGGCGGCCGCCCACTACCTTCGGCTTGACATTGAAGGTCTTCATCCATAAGCCGAAGTGGGGCCTCGCACACGATGATAAACGTCGAGATGTTGAGGATGAAGTTCGGGGCCAGATCGTGGAAATCTAGGCCGTAGTAAAACATGAGCCCCTGGATGAATGAATGGAGGGGGAATCCCAGTCCGTGGAGGAAATGGGTAAGGAAGACGACCCTCTCATGGGGCCTAGGGGTGGGGATGAGCTGCCCCTTGTCTAGGAGCCGGTGCGCGATGTCGTCGGGCAGGTATCCGGCTCTCCTCAACTTTTTGACGTCTCCCTCCGTGACGGAGGAGACCATCCACTTGCCTCCCGCTCCAGACATGATTCGAGAAGGTGGAGGAAGAAAATGCGAACTTGGGCGCTGAAGCTTGAGTGTGCGAAAATGGATAGGCAAAGGAGGAAGAAGGTGTGGGTGAAAAGGCGGATCCTTATCCCCTTATATAGGCGGACGAAACTGCGTGTCCTCACCCGCCTGGTAAAACTTGCTTATCTCCCGAGCGCCATAATCAATGGCATGGTTGGGTTACCCACACCCGTATTGATGAGAATCCCGGATAAGGGGACACGATCTCTGCTTTGACAAGACGTGCCAAGGAAACCGCCTCACTAAACGCGCTGAGGTGGGACAGTAAAACGACTCGAATAAAGGCTTGGCCGTGGTGTGATATGACGCTACAGAATACGTCAGCAGATTAGATTTGTGTAAATACTATTCTCTCTATGGCAGTATGTGGAACTTATCTTGCAGAGCCGGACACTATCCTGGTGTTCAAAATATTCTATGAAGTATTTGGAGGAGGAACCCGCCTTGCAATGCGGAAGACAATATGCGCGCCGGACTCGTCGTCATTGAAGCCTGGTTCAGGGGCTAGTGAGGGAGTCCTGGATTAGGGGCTGTCCGGATAGCTGGGCTATAACCTTTGGCCGGACTGTTGGACTATTAAGATACAAGATTGAAGACTTCGTCCCGTGTCCGGATGGGACTTTCCTTGGCGTGGAAGGCAAGCTTGGCAATACGGATATGTAGATCTCCTCCCATTGTAACCGAATCTGTGTAACCCTAGCCCTCTCCGGTGTCTATATAAACCGGAGGGTTTTAGTCCATGGGACGAACAACTATCATACCATAGGCTAGCTTCTAGGGTTTAGCCTCTCTGATCTCGTGGTAGATCTACTCTTGTACTACCCATATCATCAATATTAATCAAGCAGGAGTAGGGTTTTACCTCCATCGAGAGGGCCCGAACCTGGGTAAAAACATTGTGTCCGTTGTCTCCTATTACCATCCGCCTAGACGCACAGTTCGGGACCCCCAACCCGAGATCCGCCGGTTTTGACACCGACAGCGGCCCACGGCCGTACCAACCTCAGGGAGCCCAGAGCTCAGTGTCTGGCACCGTCGCAACGCCTCCCCGCGGGAATGCCGCGCGAGGTGGCTCGACACGGGGGCTATGCCCGGGCCACGCCCGAGCGCATGCCACCCAGCTAGATCCCTCGGACCTGGTCGTCGCGCGCCCCTCCCCGAGCGGAGCCAAGGTATGAAAACTCGTTTGAACGTCAAGGGGGACTCCTGAGCATCGCGACTCAGGAGCCTAACTGGTCACGTAGCCCCTCAGTCCTTAGCCCCGTCCTAGTTCCCGGTCGGGGCTAACGACGGCTGAGGTATGCGCGTGGCCGGGCCCTGCCAACGTAGAACGACAAATCCACCCCTATGCCTCCCTTCCCTACTTGATGTTCGCGCGTCAAGGGGGACTCCTGAGCATCGCGACTCAAGAGCCTAACTTGCCACGTAGCCCCTCACTCCTTAGTCCCGCCTGGTTTCCGGTCGGGGCTAACGGCGGCTGAGGTATGTGCGGGGCCGGGCCCTGCCGACGTAGAACACACGCAAATAGGAGGGAAAATGCAAATTCTAGGGAATTCAAAAGAAAATATTACAAGCCATAGATTGTTTCACAACGCCAAACACAAGTTTAAACACCTGCATGAGGCATGGTGCATGTCGTAGGAGTAAAAACAGGACAGAAGCCGTGAAGGGATCACTTTCCAGTGGCGCCGCCGCCTGTGGTGGAGTCACGCTGGGCGGCTCCGCCTCCTGAGGCCACGGAGCTGGCGGCACCGCGCCCGGGCAAGGTGCTGAAGGCGCGGAACCTCCCCAGCAAAGCCTCGGCTCGGCTTTTCACGGCCTCAGCAGCAGCGGCGGCAAGGTCGCCGCTCACGGGTTCCAGCAGGCTGTCGAGGTCGACGTTGGGGTCATGAAGGTAGACGTGGCTGAGGACACGCATCAGCACTGCAGAAGACGGGGCATGCGCCTCGGCCTTGGCCATGGGACCGAAGCCGTCTGCGACGTCTTTAAGTGCATGAACCAGGAAGGGAAGCAGCTCGGCAGGGCCGTCCTCTGCACCAGCCAACGGCTTCTCTAAGCCGCCCTCATAGAGCGTCTTCAGCGTGGCGCGAGCTTTCTCCTCCAGCTTCGCGAAGGCCACTCGATCCTCGGCCAGGACCTTCGCCTTGCCGTCTAGCTCGGTCCTCTCCGCCTTCAGTGACTGCTCCAGCGTCTCCAACCGGCCACGGCGGTCATCAAGCTTGGCGTCCCGGTCCCTGACGGCAGCCTCCCGAGCCTTCATCTCCTTCTCCTTCTCCTGGCGGCCGCGGACCTCCTTGGCGAGCTCATCACGCAGGCCTTGCAGATCGACCTCCAGCGCCTTCCAGCGGCCCTGGGCATCCGCAGCGTTGCCTAGGGCAGCATCGCGAGCGACCTTGGCCTGGCAAGCAGCTTGCTTCTCCCCATCGGTGGCCGAAACGGCCTGGCTCAGCGCCGCTCGGACGGAGGCGGCGAAACGGGCCCAGCCAGAAGCTAGCTCCAGGCGCCCGACCACCAGGCGGGGGTCCGTGTTCCGAAGATCCTCCCGCAGCCAGCTCAGTTTGTTGGCAGCCTGGTCCAGGACGGCGGAGGGATCAGAAGGGACGGGAGCCGGTGGAGCAGGGAGAGAGGACGGCAGTGTGATCACGGCTTGGGAGGAAGGGGCCCCCTGGGCCTTGGACACCTCAGTGACAGGGTCAAGCGCAGGCACCTCCAGAGTCAGCGGGGCCACGGGGGCTGACTCCTCGCTGGAGTGTCCCTGCTGGGCTCGCGAAGACGAACGGGCAAGGGAGGCACGAGCCTCACTGCCCCCTTTCCCCGCAGACGAGGGCGCTGCCCCGGTAGATGAACTCCCTCAAGCAGGGCCGCAGAAGCCCCTTTCAACCTTTTTCCTGCAGGTGCCGGCCTGGCCAAAAGAATGCAGCCGTCAAGCCTCGGCGGAAGAAACAAAGCAAAGCGCGAATCGAGCACTTACTATTCGTCGTTCACGGACTCAAGCAGCCTCCGGCCAAACTTGAAGCCCGAGAGCCTACAGCTGGGGTCAGCCTTGGGAGGCCCGGAAGTAGAAGGCGTGCCAGGAGGGCTGGAGCTGGCCTCAGACCGCCCCGGGACCAGTGCGGACCCTGGGAGAACCAGCCCCGACCTGCCCTTCCTCGGGACCAAGGGGGAATCCTCCCCTCCTCGCGTGGCACCAGCCACGTCGTCGTCTGGCATGGAGCAGAGGGCGCGGGACCTGCACCGAGGGAAGGACTCCCCCGAGTCCTCGCTAGTCGCCTCAGAGTCAGACTCTTCTTCCTCCTCCTCTTCTTCCTCCTCACTCCCGGTGGAGCCGTCGGAGGACACGTTCACCGTCGCCAGCGCCGCCAGATCCCCGGGAGCCTCTGCGGGCGCCAGCCCCTCACCTTTGAAGGTGGGCATGGTGTTCACCACCTGCTCGCAGTCTTCGCGAAGGAATAGGGGGACGGGAGCGCCCTCCAGGCTCGCCACGTCTCCCCCAACCAAGGAGTGGAGAGTCGCGACCAGATCTTCGTCGGCCAGGGCCTCGGAGCTTAGGCGAAGGGTGGCGTCCTCTTCCCCAAGCCTCCACAACGGGAGTGAGTGTTCCCGGAGTGGAGCCACCCGGTGCTCCAGGAACTCCCTTAGGAGCGTAGCCCCGGTCAGCTTCGCCGCCCCCAAGTTGCTTGGCCTCAGGTCCGCGTTCATCCTCTTCAGCACCACCTTCGCACGGGGATCGACAAGCTCTGCGTGGGACCATGCATCAACGGCCTTGGGCTGCCCTGTAGGCAGCACCAGTCGGGGGTGGAGGCGCCCGACATCCACCATGACCCACTTGCTCCGGAAGCCTTCGATCCTCTTCCCAGGCTTCGAGATGGCATTGGAGTTGGAGTATGCGATAAAGCTCGCGCACGCGGTGATATGGGCACGAGAAACCCGGAGGGAAAACTAGTGACGCAGCAAGGCCACTGAGGGCTTTACCCCAACGTGAGTCTCACAATAGTAGGCGAAAATCGCCATGAGAAGAACAGAGTTGGGGTGGAGGTGAAGAGCTTGCAAGTTGTATTGGCGAAGAACAGCAAAGAAGAACTCGGAAAAAGGAGGCACCAGACCGGCGATGATGGCGCTCACAAAGAGCGGGTAGAAGGTGCTCCCCTTGCCTTTAGGCTGGTCGGAGCCAGCCTTAAGCACAGTCGCCCCCTCGTTGCCCTGCGCCACCGTCATCAGGCGCGTGAGGGCGAGGTTCTTCTCTGACAAGTTCGGGGGATCTAGAGCCGGTGAGTACCAGGCCTCGGTCGGGGTCTTGCGAGGCGCCATGGCTTGCCGGATGGGAAGGATTGAGATAGATCTGGAGGATTTTGAGAGCAGGAAGGAGAAGAGCGAGAAAGGGGATCTGGAGCAAGGCAAACGAGAACAAAGCAAGTAAGTCTGGCCCGGGCATCTATTTTTGTCAGATGGACGGTTGCTGAGGCGTTGTGGGGAAGCGGACACTACAAAAAAAAGACACATCCGTGACATTTTGGGCCGAACGAATTTTTTTTCTGTCATACATATGACACTTCTATGATTATAATTGCGACAAAACCCGGTATCATCATAGATGTGGTGGGCTCCTACTTCTATGACAAAAAATCATCACAGAAAATGGGCTTTTCGTCCTGGGCGGGCCGAAGACGCAGCTGCATGACATTCTTTGGGCCGTCCATGACGGAAAAAACCGAGGTAGAAGCGAGGGGGAGGAAAATCTCGGTGAGTTCCCGGTTACGGTGGGGGGTTGGGGGCCGAGCGATGCGCGTTTCTCTCGTACACGTACGCGCGTGTGTGCGAGGCGTTGGCTCTAAGTGAACCCGAGCGAGGGGTTGGGCTCTAACTGAACCCGAGCGATTGCACTGCAGGCTACGCGTTACTGAACCCGAGCGATCGATCGATGGCTATTAACTGAACCCGATCGAGCGATTCCTTCACTACTGCTGCTAACTGAAGCCGATCGATGGGATGACCAGTGAGCGTTGCGGGGACCTTCATACTACTTCGTAGGCATGCCGTCTTTTTCGTGCAAACATTGCCGGTCCTCCCGTGCCTCAGGTGTATCTTTTGTCTTTCCATACACGCCCAAGAAGCCTAGCAGGTTCACGCAAAGGTTCTTCGTCACATGCATCACGTTGATTGAAGAGCGGACCTCTAGGTCTTTCCAGTAGGGTAGGTCCCATAATATAGATTTCTTCTTCCACATGGGTGTGTGTCACTCAGCGTCATTCGGAACAGCTAGTGCGCCGGGACACTTCCCAAAGATTACGTGTAAAACATTGACCATAGCAAGTACGTGATCACCGGTACGCATGGCAGGCTTCTTCTGGTGATCTACCTCGCCTTTGAAATGCTTGCCTTTCTTTCGGCATTGATGGTTGGTCGGAAGAAATCGACAATGGCCCAGGTACACATTCTTCCTGCATTTGTCCAGGTATATACTTTCAATGTCATCTAAACAGTGCGTGCATGCATGGTATCCTTTGTTTGTCTGTCCTGAAAGGTTACTGAGAGCGGGCCAATCGTTGATGGTCATGAACAGCAACGCCTTTAGGTTAAATTCCTCTTGTCTGTGCTCATCCCATGTACGTACACCGTTTCCATTCCACAGCTATAAAAGTTCTTCAAGTAATGGCCTTAGGTACACATCAATGTTGTTGCCGGGTTGCTTAGGGCCTTGGATGAGAACTGGCATCATAATGAACTTCCGGTTTATGCACATCCAAGGAGGAAGGTTCTACATCCTTAGTCACGGGCCAGGTGCTGTGATTGCTGCTCTGCTCCCCGAAAGGATTAATGCCACCCGCGCTTAAAGCAAACCATACGTTCATTGGGTCCTTTGCAAACTCATCCCAGTACATTCTCTCGATTTTTCTCCACTGCGACCCGTCAGCGGGTGCTCTCAACTTCTCGTCTTTCTTACGGTCGTCAATGTGCCATCGCATCAACTTGGCATGCTCTCCGTTTCTGAACAGACGTTTCAACCGTGGTATTATAGGAGCATACCACATCACCTTCGCAGAAACCCTCTTCCTGGGGGGGCTCGCCGTGAACATAACCAGGGTCATCTCGTCTGATCTTATACCGCAATGCACCGCATACTGGGCATGTGTTCATTAGAGCATGCATGTATCTTCTCCACCTCCAATCCTAGAGGGCATATGACCTTCTTTGCTACGTATGTACTGTCGGGCAATTCGTTATCCTTTGGAAGCTTCTTCTTCAATATTTTCAGTAGCTTCTCAAATCCTTTGCCAGGCATAGCATTCTCTGCCTTCCACTGCAGCAATTCCAGTATGGTACCGAGCTTTGTGTTGCCATCTTCGCAATTGGGGTACAACCCTTTTTTGTGATCCTCTAACATGCGATCGAACTTCAGCTTCTCCTTTTTACTTTCGCATTGCGTCCTTGCATCGACAATGACCCGGCGCAGATCATCATCATCGGGCACATCGTCTGGTACTCTTGATCTTCAGCAGCTTCACCCGTTGCAGCATCATTGGGCACATCGTCTGGTTTCTCTTGATCTTCACCAGCTCCCCCCGTTGCAGCATCACCGTATTCAGGGGGCACATAGTTGTCATCGTACTCTTCTTCTTCGCCGTCTTCCATCATAACCCCTATTTCTCCATGCCTCGTCCAAACATTATAGTGTGGCATGAAACCCTTGTAAAGCAGGTGGGTGTGAAGGATTTTCCGGTTAGAGTAAGACATCGTATTCCCACATTTAGTGCATGGACAACACACAAAACCATTCTTCTTGTTTTCCTCAGCCGCATAGAGAAACTCATGCACGCCCTTAATGTACTCGGAGGTGTGTCTGTCACCGTACATCCATTGCCTGTTCATCTGCATGCATTATATATAATTAAGTGTCCAAATTAATAGAAGTTCATCATCACATTAAAACCAAAGTACATACATAGTTCTCATCTAACAACATATAGCTCTCCAGAGCATCTAATTAATTAAACCATAAATTGAAACTATGTAAAACATTTCAATGCGAAAACAAATGCGATCATAATCACAACCAAGGTAACAATTGATCCAACGGCATAATGATACCAAGCCTCGGTATGAATGGCATATTTTCTAATCTTTCTAATCTTCAAGCGCATTGCATCCATCTTGATCTTGTGATCATCGACGACATCCGCAACATGCAACTCCAATATCATCTTCTCCTCCTCAATTTTCTTTATTTTTTCCTTCAAGAAATTGTTTTCTTCTTCAACTGAATTTAACCTCTCGACAATAGGGTCGGTTGGAATTTCCGGTTCACATACATCCTAGATAAATAAAATCTATGTCACGTTGGTCGGCCTAATTTTCATAAACAATAAATGAACCAATAGTTATAAAGATAATATATATACCACATCCGAATCATAGACAGGATGAGGGCCGACGGGGGCGGATACCAAAACCATCGCACTATATAAGATGCAATAATAAAAGTAAGAAAATAATACAAGTATCCATGTAAACATACAAGTAAAAATATTTTTTCCTTTCAGAAAGAAGATAAGAACAAGAGGCTCACCATGGTGATGCCGGCGATGAGCTCGGCGCGGGTGATCGACGGTGGTGAAGACGGGGACGGGGCGTGACAGACCGCTAAACCTAGACAAATATTGAGGAAAATGGAGCTTGGAGGTCGAGCTTGGAGAGAAGAAAGCTTATGTAGTGTGGCTCGGGCATTCCATCGAACACCTTGTGTGCATAGGAGGTGAGCTAGAGCACCACCAAGCCCTCTCCCCCTCGGCCAGAAAAAACAGAGCAGTGTGCTCGGCTCTTGCGCGAGGGGGTATATATAGGCACCACCATTGGTCCCGGTTGGTGGCATGAACCGGGACTAAAGGGGAGCCTTTGGTCCCAGTTCATGCCACCAACCGGGGCCAATGGTGGTGGGCCAGGAGTGAGGCCCATTGGTCCCGGTTCGTCCCACCAACCGGGACCAAAGGTCTAGACGAACCGGGACTAATGGCCCACGTGGCCCGGCCGGCCCCCTGGGCTCACAAACCGGGTCCAATGCCCCCATTGGTCCCGGTTCTAGACTGAACCGGGACTAATGGGCTGACCCGGCCTGGACCTTTTCCCCCTTTTCTACTAGTGCGAGAGATTGAAGGTGCATGCCGGCCATTGGATATAAATCCAATGGCTGTGGATGACACAATCATTTGTTGACCAAGTTGACAACGCCCTGCGTAGGCTTCGACCTATTGGCCCACATGTTAGCCTGCAAAAGTGTGGCATACATTTAACCCATGTTTTCTAGAATGTACGGTCCATTTGCTGGGCTGGGTGAACAAATAATTTCACGTCAATCAGGCCCATTTATATTTTCTAAGAAATCCCAACCCATTTGCACTTCCTTGAAATACACGTATTAGGTGAGATCATTATATATACGTATAACGTTATGTTAGAAGGAGCAATGAATATCAAAGAATAAACCGGGGAGGCACATTTTATATATATAATTAAGAAATCAGCGAGTTATTGCTCAAAATAAAAATGAGCGCGTTATTATTAAATTGGTCCTTAAAATCTTCGCAATCACCAGGATTTTCCTTGCCTGTGAGTCAAAAACAACCAGGATTTTCCTTGCCAACTTCCGTTAAACATTGACTTTTATAAGTTGGGATGTTTTTATAATGTATATATATAAAATATATAATATGGTTAGAAGGGAAAACATAAATTGTACACATCATTACTTTTGTATAAGAGACCTCTGTTTTATACCCCACAGTAGGCATACTAACAAGTTCACACACAAATACAACAGAAAAGGTAAACATTCATATCAAACTCAGGTTCACAGGACACGTTCATATCCATAGCCAACATTCACAATCAACAACTCAAAAGATTCATATATACACAAGCTCAGCATATCTATGCATCCAAATGATTGATAGATCACACGACAATTTTCATACATAATTTACAAAAAGATTCAGATATACACATGTTTAGTATGTTTATGCATCCAAATGATTGAGATCACAGCCTATATGATCCATGGACGAACTTTAATTACCTAGGGTACAGACTGGTAATTGGTGTTCAATCGGAGGTACTTCTTGCTAAAATTAGTTCTTGTACGAGTAAACTTTTGAGTACATAAGAGGCAGCACAGACAATCTGAACTTTGCTTGTAGGTCTATCCTCAAATAGTGGCCTCGTGCCGAGGGAGGTTTGAGCAACTTGGCCACTACTTTCATCCAACCAGTTTACTGGCTCATCTTGGTCCTGTATCTCGCCAAAATTCTACATTGCAGACGAGAAAGGAGGCGGTTGAGAAAATGAACCACCCAAGTTTTTTGTGCAGTTCAACTGAAATGGAGCATCCTTGGCGTGCAGACTGATTAAGTGCCAGATGAATATACGCGTCAACCAACTTGTCTGGAATCTTTAGACTCCATGCCATATAGTTCGCTACCATATGTGCTGATAACCAAAAGGCACAAGTTGGGACCAAAGACTGGACTGCGTTTTTCTGGGCTATGCACCAAGCAATATTTTTGAGTTTCACTCTCCAAACACTTGGAGTTTGACAATTGGTTGACACCGGTAGATACTCGAATGAATATAGGCACTTCTTGTCAACATCGATGCTTGTCTGAGTGAACTTTGGAGTACATAGCAGCAGCATAAGTACCTGTCCATCTGATCATTTTGTGCAGTTCTACTGAAATCACCCGATGTAATGATTTGCCTGCGAGTTCAGGCTCCAAATTACTCCTTTATGAAATCGGCAAACAGTAGCACAATACCAAATTACCAATACATATGACAAGCACAATAATCAGGATAAACACCAGTACCAACCTGTGTGAGGTAGCATATCAATTACTATTTCCTTTGACTAGAAGCCGAGATAAGCCAAGCGACTGACAGCAAAGTAAGAAAGCATGCGGAGTTTAGCAACTGACAGCAAAGGACGGAAGCTGTCGAGGCAGTGAAGCACCCAAAGTTTTTGTGCAGTTCCACCAAAATCGAGCATCCCTGTTGGCACATATATTGAGAGAGTGAGATTACTGTAATAGTGGGACTAGTTTATGAAACATAAGCTAACAAATAGAAGCACCCTCATTATCTTAATGGGTAAAGTTAGCCACATAGTAGTCTTTCTTAAAGAGAGGTATTAGATTATTTAATCAGTGTCAATTAGCTCAACTAAACACTCAAAGCATTGCCATTTATCATAGGTTGCAAAACTTTAACATGCAAAGATAAAGGAGTTTCTCATGACAGTAGCACGATACAAATAGAGATGACAGCAAACTAATATGGATGAAGGCCTTAGGCCCATACCAACCTGAGAAAAAAGCTTATTCATGTAGTCCCATAAGAGATGATAAAGCACTCGCTGGAATCACACAATTGTATATATTTTTGTGCACTTCAAATGTATGGTTGAAATCACTCTTGTTTACCAGTGCTGAGATTATATCCAAAGATTATCAAGAACTTCCAGCAGAGTTAAAGCACTGGCTGGGATACAGTTCATTGTATTGTCTTGTGTAGTTCCATTAAATGTATGATTGGCACAACATGATCCCTGTTTGCACAAGTAGGAACAAGGTGAAACCTTCATTAGCTTAGTGAGAAAGGATAGGAAGACATTAGCATATTACTCAACCAGTAGCATCAAATTCATGATGGATAATACGCAAAACATTGCCTCACTGAACCAATGGCAATAAATTGACATGCAAAACAATAGCACTATTATGTCATGACACTAATAATATTCCCTCCCTGCTCCACCACATGATTTACCTCCATAGACAAACATACACACGTACATGATTCATCATAGGTTCCTACTAAAGATTTGTTTAACTCCAACAGGAAAATTAGGCAGTAATAAATTAGTGGTACTTAAGTACTCCTAATTAATTAAGTGAGACAACAGAAGTGGAAGGGCTCCCTGGAGGATCATCTCACATGTAAGGTAGTTGTTGCCGGAGCCCTCGAATGGCCTCGACTGAGGCCTCTGGCTTCAGCAAGATCGCCTTGGCACTGTTTATTCGTCTTATTCTTCCTCTTCATGCTCTGTTTCTCTTTCTCCTCACCAGTTGGTGAATCCAAGTACATGATTGGCCTTCTAATTCAGAATTGGTTTTGTCAGTGAGGGAGTACAAGTGTACTAGTAAAAAAACAGCATTACTTTCTCATGGCAGTCGGAAAATAGATATGAACACATGCATTAAATATCATTCTTACCTAAAGGAAGGTTATGGCGCCAATATGGATGATGAGGATTGGAATACAAATCTCCCTTTGTGCAGTTCCAGCAAAATGAACCAACTGTTCCATTCTGACATTCCAGTTAAACAGCACAAATGTCACTTCTTTTAAGAAGAGTTTTGCGCAGTGCACCAAAAGGTCACAACAGCAACCAGGTGAATTGGATATCCCTGTTTGCACAAAAAGGCACAGAGGAAATAGCAGAGTCTCAAACAATTACAGGCAAAAACATTTGTCTAAACATGGCATGGCTTATAAAAGTGGCATGGCTTCATTTTTACTAGGGACATTAGATTAAGAACAACTAAACTTGTCATGGCTTATAATATTTGGTATAAGGGCATGGGACAGTGGGTGCACCAGCAGTCCAGCACCATGTACGTAAACAGGGGCATAAAGTGGTGATTCATAGTTTGTTGCCCTGAGAAACAAACATCCAAGAAACATATCTGGGTTGGTCCCATTTTTGTTCACTCTAGCCACCTACTCCTATGTGTGGATAGCAAATCTAGTCCTGGTCATACCACTATGTATAGCGTTACCCCTATATTTCCCTTTTCGACCAAGAGACCGGTTGGATGACCAGTCTATACTACATTCACCCCGTTTCCTTCCAATTTGTAGCAAGTCCGATGTACATACTAAATTCCCCCACCCCCACTTTATTTCTTGTTTGAACCAAGTAGTACAAGATTTGACTCCATGAAGTAGCTTTAACTCTAACAATAGAAGAAAAAAAAATGTGAAGTTGGACCAGCCGATTGAGAGGGGCTGAGAGGTAGAAAATGATGCACATGCAGCAATGTAGCAAGCTGGGGAAGTAGAGCTAAGGTGGTTTCTAACAAAGATATACCTGAAGGCCGTCGGGATGTGGATAGGTGGGAGGCGGGAGGCCGGATCCGCCCACAGGCAACGACGAAGGGATCGGAGGACCTGCCGCACCGGCACTCGGCCAGAGATAACAGTGCGGCCGGCAATGGGTCTCCTCCCTCGCTGTCGAGGACGGCCTAAACGCTGCCCCTCCTCCCCTTCACCGGCGGAGGGGGATACGTCCGGATCTGTAACCAGCGGTGAGGATAGAAAGCCAGTGTTTTTTGAAGGGAGAAAGACAGTGTTACTACCCCTATCTTGTTTAGATCTTGAGAGGATGAGAGTGTGTGAATAGAGCAACCCTAGCAAGCAAGCGCGGAGGCTCCGGCCTATATATACGTAGTGAGCAACCCTAGCAAGCAAGCAACCCCTATCTTCATCAACTCGTACAAGACCGAGAAATTTGATTACTACAACGCCCTCTCCCTCGCGGACTGAGCTCTGGTGCCTTAACTGCACCTGCCTTTGGCTACATGACAGGAGGGCCAACCACCTGTTGGGCCCACCTTTCATAGACGCAAAGGCAAGAGCAGTAAGTAGAAGCTTTCGCTACACGCTATCCCTCCCGCACGAGGTGGACGGACATGCAGCAGTGGATTTGATACTTTAGAAGTAGGAGTAACATCATTGTTCGTCTTCTCAAAGAGGCGAAGAGCCAAGCGCAACCAGAACGTGGCAGTTGCGAACGCTCGCATGGTGCGGTTCCTTGGAGTACTAGCCATGCTCTTGCATGAGACAAAATTGCTATTGTTTAACAATTAAACTCCATTATCCATTGGTTGATACTCATTCTACATAGGACCACGCGCTTAGCACCGTTTCCTCCTGGGGTCACCAACGTGTATTTGCTAATTAATAGCATTGCATGCAATGAACTAGCCATTGCAAGTCATTAAAAGCATGCACACCTCTCATCTCTTATTGGTTGATATGTCAAGAAACAAGAAACAAGGTAGAAGTTAATGCACCATGCCTAAGTGTTTTGGGACTATTTGGTTTTCATAAGATGACTTACACACCTAGACGGAGGGAGTAATATAGCCCTGTAAACCGGAAAGGAGTATTTGCCTTTCTAGAAATTTCAACAAGTGACTAGACTACACCGTGTGCAGTACTTCCTCCCTTCCAGTTTATAGGGCTCAAATCTCAAATCTCATGAACCAAGGCATTTTGCGATTGGAGAAATGTATCTCGTACTCCCTCCGTTTCTTTTAGTCCGCATATAAGGTTTGGTCACAGTCAAGCTTTGTAAAGTTTGACTAACTTTATATTAAAAAATATAAACATTGACAATATGAAATCAATATTATTAGATGCACCACGAAATGTATTTTCATACTATATAGTTTCAACATTGTAGATGTTCATATTTTTCTATATAAATTTGGTCAAACTTTGTATAGTTTGACTTTGAAAAAATCTTATATGCAGAGTAAAAAGAAACGGGGGGAGTACTTTACAAAACTACCCTAATTAAACTCATGCATTAATAACGTAGTTCTCTCGTTTTCCTCTCCGCCTTGGTCGCGGTGCACAGTATTAAGCACTCCTACTATATGACTAGCCGCTCTATCTACATGCGGGACATTTCAAAGCATCCGGGCCCGCGTGCCATCCACCAAATCACGGCGAGGTGCTACAGTCGCGACTCACCTGTCACCCCGGTGTGGCCGTCATGACCCGTCATATCACAAAACCCACACCTTTACCAGCAGTGGTAAGGTGGCCTCCAAGTTGAACTGGACGAAGCAACCATCATTTCACTGTAACGCTCGTTCAAGCCCTTTCTTCCCTTTCTTGAAGAAAACCTCACTCCAGGCTACTCACTTCTGCCATTTTTCTTCTATACCAATGAAGGAAAGGTGGGCGAATCAGTTATGCTGCTATATTTTCATTCCAAGAATCTTCTTTTTGCGAAGCACTGACCGATTCTCACATACTATTTTTTTCCCGTTTTCATTGCGATTGTGGTTTCCTTTCAATTGCTTATTGTTTGTCAGTTCATTGATGGATCCTGGAGCACTAGGCAAAGAGTTGCCGGTGGACAACCCACTAGAGACTGCGATCTCCAGGAAGCGGGCACCAACCAACGAGTTGACAATGTTGGCGGGCCAACCCATGGAGACGAAGAACTCCAAGAAACAAGCACTGGACCAAGAGATGAGGACGTTGGCGGACGAACTCCTCAAAGAAAGTTGGAAGAACAGCAATGGACCCACCGTACCTACCCCAGGAACTCTGATTGCCACCTACGTGAGGCTCAAGACCGAGTTTGAGGAGATAGTCACCGTTGAGAAGCAGTATTCCCCTGGCAAGGTGATGGCCCCCATCGAGGACGAGCAGATGGCCCCAGAGGGATGAGATCCCCCGGTGAGCTGCACAAGGTAAAAAATAATGGCTTATTACCGTAGTTGTGGATTTTGATTATTTGCAATGTGCTTGCTAATATGTTAGGGTTGTGCAGGTGTCTGTGGACGTCCTTGATGATTCCGACGTCATGGTCCATCCTATTGGCATCGTGTCACGCCCAAGATGCAACCCTATCCTAAAGGAACTCGAAGGTCGCACCAAGGATAGAAGCGCATCTTGAAGACGCTTTGCAAGGTGGATATCATTACATCAACATTACATAATAGTGGGGATACAACCAAGACATACAATGTCACATGAATACAACAATACATCATATACAAGATCAACATCCGACTACGGATGAAACATAAACAGAAACTCAAACAATATCCACCCTGCTAGCCCAGGCTACCGACCAGGAACCTATCCCTCAAATGAAGAAGAAGCAGAAGAAGAAACTCCATTACAATTAAACATCGCTCTCACGTCAAGATCCTCGCGTAACCTGTACCTGCAACTGTTGTGTAGTAATCTGTGAGCCACGAGGACTCAGCAATCCCATTACCATGGGTATCAAGACTAGCAAAGCTTAAAGGGTGAGGAAGGGGGTAAAGTGGTGAGGTTGCAGCAGCGACTAAGCAATGTATGGTGGCTAGCTTACGCAAATAAGAGCGAGAAGAGAAGCAAAGCAAGCGGTCGTCAACTAGTAATGACCAAGAAGTGATCCTGAACCCCTACTTACGTCAAACATAACCTAGAAATCGTGTTCTCCTCTCGATCAACCCCGAAAAGAGATACTCATGGCTACGCACACGGTTGTTGTATTTTAGAAGAGTTTACTTCAAGTTTACTACAACCGGATATCAACAAATTCCCATCTGCACATAACCACGGGCACGGCTTTCGAAAGTTCAAAACCCTGCAGGGGTGTCCCAACTTAGCCCATGATAAGCTCTCGCGATCAACGAAGGATATTCCTTCTCCCGAGAAGACCCGATCAGTCTCGGAATCCCGTTTACAAGACATTTCGACAATGGTAAAACAAGTCCAGCAAGACCACCCGACTGTGCCGACAAATCCCGATAGGAGCTGCACATACCTCGTTCTCAGGGCACACCGGATGAGCACTCCGTACAACTAAAACCAGGCCTCAAGTTTCCCCGAAGTGGCACTACAAAGGACTCAGGTTTGGACCAGCACTTAGAGGAGCACTGGCCCGGGGGGCTAAAATAAAGATGACCCTTGGGCTCCGAAAACCCAAGGGAAAAAAGGGCATAGGTGAGGCAAATGGTAAAACCAATGTTGGGCCTTGCTGGAAGAGCTTTATTCTAAGCGAACTGTCAAGGGGGTCCCATAAATCACCCAACCGCGTTAGGGACGCAAAATCCGGGAACATAATACCGATATGACGGAAACTAGGGCGGCAAGAGTGGAACAAAACACCAGGCATAAGGCCGAGCCTTCCACCCTTTACCAAGTATATAGATGCATTAATAATATAAGAGATATTGTGATATCCCAACATAAACATAATCCAACATGGAGCAATCTTCATCTGCACCTGCAACTAGCAATGCTATAAGAGGGGCTGCGCAAAAGCGGTAACATAGCCAAACAACGGTTTGCTAGGAAGGGTGACAAAGGTTAGAGGTTCATGGCAATTTGGGAGGCTTGTGAAGCAGGTGGTAGGTAAGGCAGCATAGCGATAGAACGAGGAAACTAGCATAGCAATGATAGTAGTGAGATCCAAGGTGACGGTCATCTTGCCTGAAATCCCTCTAGGAAGAAGAACGAGTCCATGAAGAAGATGAATCCATGAAGACGAACCAAGCGTAGACGAACGAATCCTCACGATCGCAACGAAAACGGGAACTATCGAGAAGAAGCACACAACATGGTAAACACACCACACATGAACAAGGCATGATGCTCAACCAAATATGATGCATGACAAGGCTACATGGGGCAACGCATGGTAAGAGATGATGCATACAAGAGCAACACATCAACGCAAGTTTAAATGAGGCCGGAAACAACATATGACAATTCCGGTAAGTCCCCATATGCAAATTTCGAAATTGGTCCAGATCTGAATAAATCTTATGTTCAAGTTGTTAAACAGCAAGTTAAGATGCACCACGATGATCTACACGAAATTCTAGTCAAGTTACATATAAAGTTCATTAGATTCGGAGCTACGGCCTAGAAGATATGAGCAAAACAAGTCAAACATGGCATTGATGCAAAATGCATTCAAACAATAAGCACACACCTCAAAACATGGATGCAACAAGCTAACATGAAGCTACACACAAAACTAAGCAAGTTTCATATAGAGCACGCTCAAAACGGAGCAACGGTAGCAATGTGGTGAAGGATGGCTCTCCTCTCCCACCTCTCCTCTCCCACCTCCCTCCCCCTAGCACCCACCGTACTCCATGGCGATTTCTAGGGTAATCCACCATGGAAGGCCTCTTGCATTGGGACTTTGCACTTGGCCTTGCATTGTCCGATCAGGTGAGACGCAGGTTTGGCTCCACGGTCCATTTTTCTCCTTCTTGAGACTCCAAGGAATTCTTTTTGGTGGTCTCTTTCTCCTCGGCTTCCTTTGCCCTCACAGTGAATTCGGTTGACATTGCGCTCCAATGCTGTATTGGGGGTCTTAGCAGTGGCTTTAAAGTGATTCAACTCAATTCTTGATCTTTCCGGTTTTCGGTGGCTAATAACAAAGTGGGACATTTCATACACCATTTGAGGGATCGTGTTTGGCCTGATTTTTTCTGTCACTTCCACCTTTTTAATGGCCGTTTTGCTAATGCTCCAATTGATGATTCATGTTGGCACGCTGATACTGAGCTCAAGGATTTATCATCTCGACGTTCGTTAGCTGTTAAATCATCTCTAAAATTCTTGCACTCGGGATCTAGTTTGAGTTCTAGCTCTGAGAAGGTGTTTTGTAAGTTTGGTTTGATTCTGATTTCATCGATGCGGTTCTCTAACACCAATGCTCATGAAGCGTCTTCATCCCTCTTGGATCAAACTTCACAGGATCATACGTCCTCGGTTCTTACTTTGGTGGATCATCCTATTCATTCTTCCCAAGCTGCTTGCATGGTTTCCGCTCCCAAGGATCGCGCCGCCTTAATGGCTCACTTTTTGAACCAGGCCCATTTTGAGGAATCACTGCTGGGGAAATATATTCAATTGGGAGCCTTTAAATGCCCCTTGTCTGTCCCGTATCCACCACTGCCTCAATGTTTTTTACAATCAGCATTCAAATATGCGCCCAAGCATGTATCCTAGCCCACTACTCTATCCGCCCGTCATAAAGCTGATTTGGCCCAGGCCCATTACTCAGAATCGGAAATATTGGTTTTATCCTCTAATTGGGCGGTTCTGTGCTCTTGTTGCCTTCAACGGGGACACCACAAGGTTTCTTGCCAGGCCAGATTGATTTGTATTAACTGCTCCTTGCCTGGTCATAAGGCCATTGACTGCCCCATTTTTGTTAAGCCCCAAACGTTCCAAACTTTGCAACCCACAATTGGTAACACGCATCCGCTGCCCGAGCAATTTGCTCCTTGCCATACCGTGCATGATCAGCCCAAACGCAAACCCACCGTCCGATGCGCAGTGTGTGGTTTCTACGGACACGTGGAACGATCCTGTCTTAAACGTCGTTTCAACGAGAAGTGGCAGTGGCAAGAAAAGATTTCTCCCTCTTCCCATCTTGCCCCTCATGGTCCGGCTTCCACCTCAGTTTCTTCAACACCGCAGCTCTGCCCACTCGCGTCAGTTCACCAGCCACCACCATCACTGCCCTCCGCCGCTCCACCATCCATGGCGAACTACCCTCTCAACCCGGTGCCCTTCCTCCCACCGGGTTTCGTAGTCGAGCCCGGCCCGGCGGACCGCGTCGTCCTTAGTGGCATGATTGTCGGATCCATCCTGCCGCTCAACCACGATTTCCTCACCATCGTTGAAGCCAGTGCGTATGTCCTCTACATCGCCGCGCGGCCATCCGCAACATGATCGAAGGTCTGCTCCATGAATCATAGCATTTTACTACTGAATCAAGCGACCACCCTCTTGGCATTGGTATCTTTGGATTTGCGGATTCCTTCTTACGTGACTCTGCGGTCAATACTCCTCTAGAACTTGAAGAAGAGGATCTTTTGATTACCTTTGTGCCGCACAATGAAGCTCTGAACTGCCGCACCACCTCTTTTGGGCCTGAGGTCTGGCTCATGTTCTTCGGATTTCCCTATGACTATCAGACGGATTACTATATCACTAAGGCTCTGGGTGGCTATGGTTGCCTTATTAGTTGGCATAACCCGCGGCAGGATAGGAGGTTTATGCTCATAAAAGCCCGCGTTCTTCGTCTCCGTCTGATCCCCAAAAGCTTCATGGTCTGGCAGCTGGGTGGTGCCAGGGATTGATGGACTGTTCAAATCACCATCCTCGGAAGCAATGACTGGAATGGCTTAAAACCTGAAGTGCTCCCTCCTGGCGAAGGAGATCCTCCTGCTGATGGAAATCCTCATCCACTTTTGGTCCTGAAATGACTGCTGAATAGTTGTACCAACAGCAGGTGCACAACTGGTTAATGCAAAATGGCGCTCCCAATGCTGACAATGCCAACCAGGGCAATGCACCTCCTCAGGACAATGGTGGCTGGGGGCAATGGGCAGCTCCTCCGACTCATCCTCTGCCTCCACTTCCAGAGCATCTTGTCAACTACCAAGCATGGCTTGCAGCTCAAGGACTCAGCTTCCAGCATGGTATTGTGCTAGAGGATAATATTTCAGATAATCCAATGGAGGCTTGGAATGACACCTTTTCCTCCTCTGATGACAGCTCTGCTCCCTCTGACCATGCTCTGCTTGTGCTTCCTATCACTGAACCTGCCCCGCCTGAAGCCCATGATGCTTTGAACATTACTGTCAGCATGCACAACACTGGCATTCAATTTGGCCTTTCGGCCAATGGATCAGATCTGCTGAACCTGCTGCTACCAGACCCAATTCCCAGGCAGCGTCTGAATAACTTCATCTTTCACGCTCTGCGCCCTGCTTTGGCCACCATTGGTCCTTGGAGTTCAGGTTATGGTATGTGCTCTGCTAATGTGCAAGTCTCTGTGCTGGTTTCCTCTGATGTCAATGGCATTGTTCTGTCCCAGCTGCCATATCCTCCACGGTCTTCTGTGGTCCTGGAAGATATCTCTGAAGATTCTATACAGAACAACCAGCTTCTGCTGCCTGCTACGACTAACCCTATGCAAACTGAAGTTACCCCTCTGGCTGCTTCTCCACCTTTGCCCCTGGCCGAGACTGACACCATACCGCCCTAGACTGACAGTCACAGTGACAGGGCTCACCAGGGCATACATACCTCTGTGGTCAACCCCTTTGCCGAGCCTGTGGTTCTTGCTGTTGTCAACTCCATCATGGCACTGGCAAGTCCTTCTGTTGTGACTCGTGGTCGTCGGGCTCGGGCACCTGCTCCTATCTCCACAGTGGAAGTGCGTCGAAGCAGTCGATCTAACAAATACAATGGCTTCAAGGTTAATCAGGTGATTGAAACCCGCACCACCAACTCCAAGGTTAAGCCCAGGCTGTTTCCCTCGATTGGATCCTCTTCCTCGGCCATGGAATCAAACTCCGAAGATGTTCCTCCTACTCCTGTCCATGTCCTGCAGTCGATTGCTATTAACAAGTGTGATGTTCCCGCGGCTGAACTGACTGAAGATATTCTCACGGTGGCACCTGCTCCATCTACTGCTACATCCAATCACCCAGGTACTCCGGCCAATGCTGACTTACCTGCTGAGGATGGGCCCTCCAGGGCCTAGTTCGTTTACTCCCTATGTCCCTTTTGCGTAGTTGGGAAGTGCTCTGTTGGAACATACGTGGCATCAACTCTGACGATAAACAGCTTGCACTGAATAACGCCATTAGAGCCAGTGGCTTCTCGGTTGTTTGCATCCAAGAGACAAAGAAAACCACTTTTGATTTATCCTTTATTAAGTCCTGCTGTCCTAGACAATTTGATCAATTTGCTTATGTCCTTTCTCAAGGAGCTTCGGGTGGCTTGCTTACCATTTGGAAAAGTTCTATATTTACTGGTGATGTGGTATTCTTGTCTGATTTTGCCTTGGTCATTAATTTTACTAGAACTTTATCGTCTCATTCTTGGACGCTAGTTAATATCTATGGCCCATGTTCGGGTGACGCGCGTACTACGTTTACCAATTGGCTTTATAATCTGGATATACCCAGCTCGCAAGACTGGCTCCTAGCTGGCGATTTCAATTACATTCGTCCGCCTGATAATAGAAACAAGCCGGGGTGGTGCCCGTCTGACATGTGCACATTCAATGATATTATCCGTAAGCAAAGCCTTATTGAACTTCCTATCAAGGGCCGATCATACACTTGGAGCAATATGCAAAAAGATCCACTACTCGAACAACTCGAATGGTTCTTTACCTCGTTGCATTGGACCAATGTGTACCCCAACACCATGGTCAAGCCTCTAGGTAAGCCTGTCTCAGACCATATACCTTGCATTATTTCCATCCAAACATGCATCCCTCATAGCAAGGTATTCCGTTTTGAGCCGTACTGGATCCTGCACCCTGGCTTCATGGATCTTGTCCAAGATGTTTGGAATAGACCGGTGAGAGCACATAATGGTTCGACCATTCTCTGTCGCAAATTCAAAGCTTTGCGCCACGCCCTAAAACTCTGGAGCAAAAATCTTTCCCGTCTATTTGTAGCCATTGCGAATTGCAACGAAACCCTGGCGCACCTAGATGAACTTGAAAATAACAGAGCCCTATCTATTTCCGAAGCAAATTTCCGGAATATCATCAAGAAACATTTGTTGCGCCTCCTTAAATACCAAAACCAGTACTGGAAAAAACGTTGCACAATTTAATGGATCAAGTTCGGGGATGAGAATACCAAAATTTTCCAGGTTGTTGCCACTGAAAGGTATCGCCGCAACAACATTTCAACCTTCAGAAAAGAGGATGGCTCACTCATTGACAGTCACGACGGAAAAGAAGCACTTCTGTTTCAAACATATACTGATCGCCTGGGTACTTCGCGGCCTGCACAAATGAAATTTAATTTACCTAATATTCTGCAGCACCACGATAACCTAGACCAGCTGACCGAGCCTTTTACCCGCGAGTAGATTGATGCAGTTATTAAAGAAATGCCAGCCGATCGTGCTCCAGGCCCGGATGGATTCAGTGGTGCATTCCTTAAAGCTTGCTGGCCTGTTATCAAAAATGATTTCTACAACCTATGCGAAGCTTTCCACCAAGGGAACTTGGATCTCACCAGTATAAACGATGGCCTGATCACACTGATTTCCAAATCCATCTCACCGGAAACTGTCAATGACTACCGCCCGATCACTCTCCTCAATTGCTGCCTTAAGCTAATTACTAAGCTGCTTGCTAATCGTCTGCAATGAGTCATTCTAAAGATTATCCACAAGAACCAATATGGTTTTATAAAAGGGAGGACGATACAGGATTGCCTGGCCTAGGCATTTCAATATATACATCAATGCCATGCATCAAAGAAGCAAATTATCTTGCTGAAACTGGACTTCGCTAAAGCCTTTGATACAATTGAACACGCTACCATGTTGAATATTATGAAACACCTGTGATTCAATGACAAGTGGCTTTCTTGGATTAAATGCATCTTCTCGATAGGGCGTTCATCGGTTTTATTGAATGGTGTTCCCGGCCGACAATTCCACTGCCGCACCGGTGTACAGCAGGGGGACCCACTCTCCCCATTAATCTTTGTCATTGCGGCTGATCTCCTCCAAGCAGCTATTAACGACGCCTTTAGAGAATGCAAAATCCAGCTGCCCTTTCCCTGCGTCGGCCAAACGGACTACCCGGTAATCCAATATGCCGATGACACCATACTAGCCATGCCTGCATGCCCTCAGCAAGCTGCAGTCATCAAACAAATCCTTGTGGACTATGCTTCCTCCATCGGCCTCCGAATTAATTTTCACAAGTCGACACTAATCCCAATCAACATGACTGAGGATACTGCCTTGGCATTTGCAAACCTTTTTCGATGTTCAGTCGGATCCATGCCCTTTACTTACCTTGGACTGCCTCTCGGCATGTCTAAACCGACCATCCTTGATCTAATGCCCCTAGTTTGCAGTGCTGAACGTCGCCTCACCTCCACGATTGCAATGATGTCCTATGGTGGCAAGCTTTCTTGGCTAAATGCTACCGTCACATCCCTTCTCATCTACGCCATGTGCACACTCAAGTTCTCACCCAAGCTAACTGAGATGCTCGATAAAATCAGAAGGAGATGTCTCTGGACCAAAAAGACGGAACATGGGGACAAGTGTAACTCCCTTGCTGCGTGGGACATGGTCTGCAAACCCAGAAAGCATGGCGGCCTTGGGGTTATCAACATTAAGGTGCAAAATGATGCCCTGCTCATGAAATTTTTACACAAGTTTTACAACAAGCTTGATGTCCCCTGGGTACATCTCATTTGGAACACATACTATACAGATAAAGTCCCTCACGCCACTGACCCAGTGGGATCTTTCTGGTGGCGCCAAATCCTCAAGCTCACACCTGTATTTCGAGGGATTTCACAAGTCCGAGTCGTGTCGGGCACAACTGCTCTGGTTTGGAAAGATCTTTGGGCGCCGGATGTTCTGGAAAGCTCGCACTGTAACGCCCTCGATGCGGCTATAGATCCCACGTGTCGAGGCACGACTTAGAGACATAACCCCATTGAAAGCAATGTCGCAAGTCAGGCAATCATTACAACATCCCATGTAATACATAATAAAAGGGGGAGATAACATAGTTGGCTTACACTCGCCACGTCACATCAGAGTACATAAATAACATCCATCAAACAAACACTCATGGCCCGACTACGGTGCCAAAATAGAAAAGAACCCAACATGCGACAAGGCCCTGAATCAATCCCCAACTAGGCACCACTACTGATCATCGGGAAAGGAAACATAATAACGCTGAGAGTCCTCATCAAACTCCCACTTGAGCTCATACTCGTCACCTGGAGCGGAATCACCTGGACCTGCATCTGGAATTATAGTATCTGTGAGCCACAGGGACTCAGCAATCTCGCACCCTCGCGATCGAAACTATTTAAGCTTATAGGAACAGACAAGGCAAATATATGTGTAGCTGCAGCAAGCGACTAGCATATATGGTGGCTATCTTATACGCAAAAGAGAGCGAGAAGAGGGGGCAAGCGCGAGCGAGAATCTAGAAGAACAACCTGCGCAAGCATAACTCCAACACCGTGTCCACTTCCCAGACTCCGCCGAGAAGAGGCCATCACGGCAACACATACAGTTGATTCATTTTAATTAATTAAGGTTTTAGTTATCTACAACCGGACGCTAACAAATTCCCATCTTCCCATAACTGCGGGCACGACTTTCGAAAGTTCAATCCCTGCAGGGGAGTCCCAACTTAGCCCATGACAAGCTCTCACGGTCAACGAAGGAAAAGACCTCCTTCCAAGATGTTCTGATCAGACTCGGTATCTCGGTTACTCAAGACACTTCGACAGGTTAAAACAAGACCAGCAACACCGCCCGAATGTGCCGACAAATCCCGATAGGAGCTGCACATATCTCTTTCTCAGGGCACACTCAGATTGTCCTAGGTACGGGTAGGCCAGCCCAGAGTTGCCCCTGGTGGCCACCGGTAGCTGACAGGTGGACCAACACTCAGAGGAGCACTGGCCCGGGGGGGTTAAAATAAGATGACCCTTGAGTCTGCAGAACCCAAGGGAAAGAAAAGGCTAGGTGGCAAATGGTAAAACCAAGGTTGGGCATTGCTGGACAAGCTTTAATCAAGGCGAAATATCAAGGGGTTCCCATTATAACCCAACCGCGTAAGGAACGCAAAATCCGGGAACATAACACCGATATGACGGAAACTAGGGCGGCAAGAGTGGAACAAAACACTAGCCGAGAGGCCGAGCCTTCCACCCTTTACCAAGTGTATAGATGCATTAAGATAACATAGCAATATAGTGATATCCCAACAAGTAAATAAATGTTCCAACAAGGAACGGCCTCTAATCTTCACCTGCAACTAGCAACGCTATAAGAGGGGCTGAGCAAAGCGGTAACATAGCCAATCAACGGTTTGCTAGGACATGGTGGGTTAGAGGTTCAACATGGCAATTGGGAGGCTGACAAGCAAAAGGTAGGCATCATAGCATTGGCATAGCAAGAGCGAGCAAACTAGCATAGCAAAGATAGTAGTGATTTCGAGGGTATGATCATCTTGCCTACACAGTTGTCAGAGTTGACTGGATCCTCACAAGCAAACTCAACGGGCTCCTCGGTAGCGAACTCGTCTCCCGGCTCTACCCAACAAGACAAACAAGCAATAAGGATACAATCAACCACGTGCAAGACCAAGCAATATGATGAAATGATGATATGCTATGCGGGATGCGATGCGGGATGCAAAATGCAAGATATGACAGGAAAAGCATGAACCTGGCCTCATCTTGGAATTCCAAGGGTGCCACTGGATAGAGGGGATGAAATCGCTTGAAAACGATATAAAGATCATTGGAATCGGAGTTACGGTTTGGAAATGGCAAGCGTTTTAAGATATGACACCGGTCTGCGATTTACAGCAAGTAGGCATCTAAATGCAACGAAATGAACATGCTACAGCCACCAAACATGACAACAAAACACATGGCAGGGATGCACACAAGATGATTAACAAAAGACTAGCACTGAGCCACGGCCAATTCATCCATTATGAGGTTCAAACAAGCATGGCAAAAATGCAAATGCAAAACAGATTCCAGACAATGAAATTAACACTAGTCTGAAATTTCAGATCACGATGCTCTCTTCGGAGCAGCAAAACAACATGATAAATGACCTGAACATGACAATTAAGAACATGGCATGGAGCTACTCAACAAGCTTAACAAAAGTCCCAAAGTGACCTGGGGCCAAAAGGGATCACAAAATATATTAACGGGCACACGAACATAGCTAAAACACAATCAGTTTTCAGACTTAGTGAAAACTGAGACATGCTGAAATATAACTCACGAAGGCATGTAAACGAGCTCGATGCACTCACCACGGTGCAAGTCATGGCAAGGCAAGCATACATCCATTAAGAAGGCACAAAATACAATCTAGGCATGGCAAGAACAATGGCATAGCATGCACGGATCAACTACAACAACGCCGGCAAAATCGCAAACGAGTTGACGATCTGCCCAGATTCACCACGAAGCAAAAGTAGAGCTCGATTGAGTCAACCTAGAGCACTCCACATATGTAAACAAAGACATGGATGGATAGAGCATAACATAAATATCAAAACTCCCTTACTGATCATCCTCAAAAGAGGCACGGATCACTAGGAAACAAGCTGGACATATAGCATCATGAACTAAAATATCCCAGACAGTGAAAATCACTAAGTCCCTGAAATCAGCAATGTCAGGTACCTCTCTTCGCAAGCTTGCACAAGACAACACACACATCCTAAAAATGCATGGGTGGAACCTCTGGAAAGAAGACAAAATGCTTAACAATTCATCCCAATGGGGCACAAGCATATCATGCACGAATTAAACATGGCAAAAATGACAAAAGTGCATGATGAGCTAACGGATCTGCAATTTAACTCACGAAGCCTCCTTCTAACAGCATTTTGGGCAACAATATGACCTCAAATTTAAATGATGCAATGGAATGAAATGATGTACATGTCGAGACTAATATTTTGATATATCATACGCCCAAAACGGAGCTACGGTTGCAAAGTTACGGGCAGTCAAAGTAGGCATAAAAATTAGGGTTCAGGGATGAAAAGTCAACCGAGGAGGAGATATTTCCAGATCCGATCTGCACGCGGTTCGAGGAATCGCCGGGGAGCACTGTAGCTGCCCGGACTTGGCGCCAGAGTTGAAGAAGAAGAAGCCGGGGCGGAGGCGGGCGGCGGCGCCGGCGGCGGGGGTGGCGTCCCACGGCGGCGCGGAGTGGAGGCGGCGGGGCCCGGCGCGGTGGCGCCGGCCGGCGACGGCGGCACGTGGCGGCGGCGATGGCCGCGCGTGGGGGCGGGGCACGGCGACGGAGGAGGCGGAGGTGGGGCGCGGGCGACGCGGGCCTCGGGCTCCCCGCGGCCTGTCGGTGGCGGCGGCGGCACCACGTGGCGAGCGCGGGTTGGGCGAGGAGCGCGGCGGCGGACGCGTCCGGCTGGGGGCGGACGTGTCCATCGGTGCGGGGAGGTTTTTTTTTTGGAGGAGGACGGGGAGAAATCTGAGATTTGGAATGGGGGTGTATATATAGGCATATGTAGAGCTAGGAGAGTCCAAATGAGGTGCGGTTTTCGGCCACGTGATCGTGATCGAACGCTCTAGGACATGGAGCAGAGTTTGGTGGGTTTTGGGCCAAATTGGAGGGGTGTTGGGCTGCAATACACACGAGGCCTTTTCGGTCCCTCGGTTAACCGTTGGAGTATCAAACGAAGTCCAAATGATACGAAACTTGACAGGCGGTCTACCGGTAGTAAACCAAGGCCGCATGGCATGTCTCGGTCCAATCCGGAAATGTTTAATCCCCACACACGAAAGAAAGCTAGAAAAGGCCACCGGAGGAGAACGAAGCGCCGGAATGCAAAACGGACAACGGGGAAAATGCTTGAATGCATGAGATGAACACGAATGCAAATGCAATGCACATGATGACATGATATGAGATGCATGAAAACGAAAACAACACACGGAGACAAAACCCGAACCTGAGGAAATAAATATAACTTAATGCCGTAAACGGCAAGAGTTGGATACAAATTGGGAAAGTTATATCTGGGGCGTTACAACACTCCACCACTACGAAAAGATCTCGTCCCGAGATCTAGGACTAAAAGAACTCCGGGTTCTCAGAACGGAGGTGGTCCTCGCGTTCCCAGGTAGCTTCACGGTCGGAATGGTGAGACCACTTGACTTTGAGAAATTTGATTGACTTGTTGCGAGTCTTGCGTTCAGTCTCTTCAAGAATAGCAACTGGGTGCTCACGATAAGAGAGATCTTCTTGGAGCTCAATTTTCTCGAAGTTGACGGTGCGGTCAGGAGTCTTGAAGCACTTTCGAAGCTGAGAGGCATGGAACACATCATGAACATTTGCAAAGTTTGAAGGAAGCTCAAGTTGATAGGCGAGGTCGCCTCTCTTGCTGACAATCTTGAAAGGTCCCACGTACCTAGGGGCAAGCTTCCCTTGGATACCGAAGCGACGAGTACCTTTCATGGGAGAGACGCGGACGTAAACATGATCTCCGATCTCGAAAGCCAAATCACAGTGCTTACTATCATAGTAGCTCTTCTGGCGGGATTGGGCTGCTTTGAGGTTATCACGAATGACTTTGCACATTTCTTCTGCTTCTGTGATTAAGTCATTACCCAGCAGCTGACGTTCACCGGTTTCAGACCAGTTGAGAGGGGTACGGCAATTCCTGCCATACAGAATTTCAAATGGGGCCTTGCCCGAACTTGCTTGAAAACTGTTGTTGTATGAGAATTCAGCATAAGGAAGACAGTCCTCCCACTTCATGCCGAAAGAATTTACGCAAGCCCTGAGCATGTCTTCGAGAATCTGGTTGACACGCTCGACTTGACCGCTCGTTTGAGGATGGAAAGCAGTGCTGAAGCGGATGCTGGTGCCCATGGCCTTTTGAAAAGAATCCCAAAACTTGGAGGTAAAGATGCTGCCACGGTCTGAAGATATCACTTGAGGAATACCGTGTAGAGAGACAATGCGAGAGGTATAGAGTTCCGCCAATTGAGCTGCAGTGATCGACTCTTTGATAGGCAGAAAGTGAGCCACTTTGGTGAGCTTGTCGATGACAACAAATATAGCATCATTGCCACGCTTGGACTTTGGAAACCCAGTCACGAAGTCCATTTCAATGTGGTCAAACTTCCATTCTGGAATGGCAAGAGGTTGGAGGAGACCAGCTGGCCTTTGGTGTTCTGCCTTCACTCTTCTGCAGACATCACACTCGTTCACGAATTGAGCGATCTCACGCTTCATTCGAGTCCACCAATAAGCTTGCTTGAGATCCTGATACATCTTCGTACTACCAGGGTGGATGGAGAGGAGAGAGTTGTGAGCCTCGTTTATGATCACTTTACGAAGTTCACCTTTGGGCACAACAATACGATCCTCGAAGAAGAGAGTGTCCTTGTCATCAAGGCGGTAGCACTTGTACTTGGATTGACTCTTGGCAATCCCAATCTTCACCTTTTTCACCATAGCATCAAGAAGTTGGGCTTGGCGAATCTGGTCTTCTAAGGTAGGAGAGACTTGAAGGTTGGCGAGGAAACCTTGAGGAACAACTTGCAGATTAAGCTTGCGGAAAGCTTCACAAAGCTCGGGTTGATAAGGCTTGAGAATCAGACTGTTGCAGTAGGCCTTTCTGCTCAAAGCGTCAGCAATCACATTGGCCTTGCCTGGAGTATACTCAATACTCGGATTATACTCTTGAATCATTTCGACCCATCGAGTTTGCCTTAGGTTGAGATTAGGCTGAGTGAAGATGTACTTGAAACTCTTGTGATCGGTGAAAATGTCCACTTCTCTTCCCAATAGAAGATGTCTCCAAGTCAAAAGAGCATGCACAACTGCCGCCAACTCGAGATCATGAGTGGGGTAGTTCTTCTCATTAGGCTTCAACTGGCGAGATGTATAAGCAACCACTTTCTTCTCTTACATCAATACTGCGCCAAGACCTTGGAGAGAGGCATCACAAGAGACCTCGTACGGCTTGGATTCATCAGGCGGAGTCAAAACTGGAGCAATGATCAACTTCCCTTTCAAAGTGTTGAAAGCAATATCACACTCCGGAGACCAAACATACTTGACGTGCTTCTGAAGAAGATTTGAGAGAGGCTTCGCGATCTTGGAAAAGTTTTCAACGAATCTTCGGCAATAGCTTGCGAGACCGAGAAAACTGCGGAGTTGCTTCACGTTCTGAGGAGGTTCCCAATTCACAATTGCGGAAACCTTCTCGGGATTCACGGAAATGCCCTTGGCAGAGATGATATGACCAAGATAAAGAACCTCATCGAGCCAAAATTCACACTTGGAGAACTTGGCGTAGAACTGATGTTCCCTGAGCTTATCGAGAACCAAACGCAGGTGCGTGGCATGATCTTCCTTGTTCTTGGAGAAAACAAGAATGTCATCGAGATAGACCAAAACGAAGTCATTGGTGTAGGCGTTGAAGATGAAATTCATCATGCGAGAGAACGTCGGAGGAGCGTTGGCGAGGCCAAAAGACATGACAGTGTATTCATATGAACCAAAGCTTGTTCTGAATGCTGTCTTGGGAATATCTTCTTCACGAATGCGAATCTGGTGATAACCCATACGGAGATCAAGCTTGGAGAATACTTGAGCACCTTTGAGTTGTTCGAACAGCTCATTGATGTTGGGAAGTGGGTATTTGTTCTTGATGGTCTTCTTGTTCACTGGACGGTAATCAACACAAAGTCGGTCCGTTCCATCCTTCTTCTTCACAAAAAGAACTCCACAACCCCACGGAGAAGTGCTAGGCTGGATGAGACCCAATCTATCTTGCTCATCGAGTTGCTTCTTCAGCTCCTTCAATTCTTCAGGTCCGAGCTTGTAAGGACGTTTGCACACAGGTTCCGTGCCAGGCTCAAGTTCAATAACGAATTCAACTGGCCGGTGCGGAGGCATTCCTGGGAGCTCTTCTGAAAAGACGTCTAGATATTCGCAAACGACTGGAATTTGCGAGATAGCATCCAGTTCACCCTTCTCATTGAGTGAAAACAGACGGATGGTATTATCCCGAGCGGCAAAGACAATTACTTCCTCAGACGAATGAGTCAATTGAATCTGCTTGGCTGCACAATCAAGCTGAGCCTTGTGCTTAGAAAGCCAATCCATTCCGAGAATAAGATCAATATCCGAGTCACCGAGAACCGTCGGAGAAGCCAAGAACTTGTAGTCACCCAAAGTGATAGAAACATCCGGAACGATTGAGTTAGCCTGCATGCGCTTGCCGGGAGAGACAACTGCTAAAGGACTAGGCAAAACTTGTGAAACCAATTCATGCCTATTAGTAAACGGTCTCGAGATGAAGCAATGCGATGCACCCGTGTCAAAAAGAACTTTTGCAGGAATATCATTAACAGGAAGGTTACCCATGATCACATCTGACGAGTGCTCTGCCTGAGCTGCATTCATCAAATTGACCTTGGCGGACTTGGGGTTATGCTTGACCACAGCTGTACTTGCCGATCTGACAGGAGGAGGAGGAGGAAGACACCTCTGGTTGAAACACTTGTTGGCATAGTGACCCTTCTGTTGGCACTTGCTGCACGTGACCTCTGAAAGCGGACGGTGATACGGAGCACTCGATCTTGGAGCTTGAGACGAAGCCTTGTTCTGAAAGCCTGGGTTGGGTGGGTGGGAAGAACCACTGCCACCTTTGCTCTTCTGCTGATACGGCTGACGGAACGGAGGAGGAGGAAGCCAAAACTTCTGCTGTTTGGCCACTTGAGTAGAGGAAGAAGGAGTAACATCTCTGACTCGCTTCCTGGAAGCATCACACCTCAACTGAGCGGCCTCTTGCTTCAGTGCCATGTTGTAGAACTCATCGTATCTCAAGGGCTCGAAGAGAACAAGAGCGAGCTGAATATCTTCTCTGAGACCACCCCTGAACTGATAAATCATGCTCTTCTCATCAGGCACGTCCTGCTTGGCAAAGTGGGCAAGCTTCTGGAACAATTTGTTGTAGTCATAGACAGACAAAGAGCCTTGCTTCAGATTGCGGAATTCCTCACGCTTGCTTTCAACCACGCTCTGCGGAATGTGATGAGCTCGGAAATATCGACGGAAATCATGCCAAGTGATAACACGTCCACCTCTGGAATCCTTGTACTGCTGGAACCATTCTGCAGCTTGATCTTTGAGTTGGAAGGAAGCGAACTTCACAAAGTCCTCAGGCCTGACGTTGCTGCACTCGAAATGCTTTTACACAGATCCACAAGCCAATCGTCAGCATCGGTTGCCTCAACACAATTGCTGAAAGTCTTTGGCCCATTAGCAAGGAACTGGTTGAGTGTAGCAAAGTGACTCTGATTGCTGCCTTGATTCCCCTGACTGCCTTGATTGCGCTCTTGGAGAATTTGCATGATCAGCTGAGTGTTTGCATTGGTTGCGGCCATCACAGCTTGCCATGCCTCTGGAGGAGGTGGACGTGGTGGCGGATCAGGATTCGAAGTCGTGCGCGTTGGAGCAGCCATCCTGAAGAGGTTGACCACCATTAGCACATGACTGATAAATATTGAAGCTGAATCCAACGGAATGAAAATTGCAACATATAGTCTTCACATCCGAACAAAATGAACGAATGCATTTCTCTTGAAGTGGTCACATATTCCTAAATTGCGAAGCCACGAAGAATCAGGTAGAAGGGGTACATCTACGGGGGATGGAATCAACATATGACGTCGAAGCAAAACGAAAGCCACAACTCGAAATAAAACCAAGGGTTGGCTTGCGGAATAAGCCGGAACAAATACATGATAGAAATTTCGTCCGAAGTTTTCGTGGTGGGACCTACACGGGCTCGATCGTACAGCACCATCATGTACAAGGCAGTGCACATGACATACGAAGCGTCCCCGAGTCAGCATAGCCAAGGACTCTTTAAGACACAATGAGATCACTGTAAAATCGACCGTGAATAGACGAACCACTAGACGTCGAACCCCAATTTCATATCATACATCTGTGGGAAAGATATCCTAAGGCTACTTGAATTCCCACCTATGAAATTCCCGAAATTTTCCCGGTTATGCAATCAGGTGTTGGGGATACAGGGAAGCATAATATCTCACTCAAGCTAGCAAATCCTACATCCAGCTGTATCCATCCTTCAACACATAACCAAGAAACCATCAGAAACCATCTATCTCAACCGTCGAAAAGCATCCGTTATACAAGTTATGGCGATACTCCCGAACTCCCGCCCCAGTACTGGGTGGCGTCGAGGTTATCTCACCAACGAACTGCATAAAGGAGATTTTCGATGTCGCGCACAAATCTCAAGTATACCAGAATTGCAACGATTAAATTGTGACGACAACACCTCGGAGCTCAACTCCCCGGGACACTGCCACAACCCCTAAAGACAGGAGGCACCAAGAACAATGTTCTCGTCACAAAACCATCGGAACAAAACCAAGATACTCGCGTGATCCTAAATTTTTTTTTGTGAAATTTGAGAAGAGAAGAGTCAAAACTCTACGTCAGGATGCCTTACCAGAGCGATGAGGAGACTGGGAAGTAAAAAGAATTCCTAAACTCTCCGATATATAATTCCTAAGTGACTCAAAACATTTTTCTAGACACAACTCGGCTGCTAAAAATGATCAAGCAATGGGGCTCCTAAGGTCGGGGAAGGCTCTGATTACCAGCTTGTAACGCCCTCGATGCGGCTATAGCTCCCACGTGTCGAGGCATGACTTAGAGACATAACCGCATTGAAAGCAATGTCGCAAGTCAGGCAATCATTACAACATCCCATGTAATACATAATAAAAGGGGGAGATAACATAGTTGGCTTACACTCGCCACGTCACATCAGAGTACATAAATAACATCCATCAAACAAACACTCATGGCCCGACTACGGCGCCAAAATAGAAAAGAACCCAACATGCGACAAGGCCCTGAATCAATCCCCAACTAGGCACCACTACTGATCATCGGGAAAGGAAACATAATAACGCTGAGAGTCCTCGTCGAACTCCCACTTGAGCTCGTACTCGTCACCTGGAGCGGAATCACCTGGACCTGCATCTGGAATTATAGTATCTGTGAGCCACAGGGACTCAGCAATCTCGCACCCTCGCGATCAAAACTATTTAAGCTTATAGGAATGGACAAGGCAAATATATGTGGAGCTGCAACAAGCGACTAGCATATATGGTGGCTATCTTATACGCAAAAGAGAGCGAGAAGAGGGGGCAAGCACGAGCGAGAATCTAGAAGAACAACCTGCGCAAGCATAACTCCAACACCGTGTCCACTTCCCGGACTCCGCCGAGAAGAGGCCATCACGGCAACACACACAGTTGATTCATTTTAATTAATTAAGGTTTTAGTTATCTACAGCCGGACGCTAACAAATTCCCATCTGCCCATAACCGCGGGCACGGCTTTGGAAAGTTCAATCCCTGCAGGGGAGTCCCAACTTAGCCCATGACAAGCTCTCACGGTCAACGAAGGAAAAGACCTCCTCCCAAGATGTTCCGATCAGACTCGGTATCTCGGTTACTCAAGACACTTCGACAGGTTAAAACAAGACCAGCAACACCGCCCGAATGTGCCGACAAATCCCGATAGGAGCTGCACATATCTCTTTCTCAAGGCACACTCAGATTGTCCTAGGTACGGGTAGGCCAGCCCAGAGTTGCCCCTGGTGGCCACCGGTAGCTGACAGGTGGACCAACACTCAGAGGAGCACTGGCCCGGGGGGGTTAAAATAAGATGACCCTTGAGTCTGCAGAACCCAAGGGAAAGAAAAGGATAGGTGGCAAATGGTAAAACCAAGTTTGGGCGTTGCTGGACAAGCTTTAATCAAGGCGAAATATCAAGGGGTTCCCATTATAACCCAACCGCGTAAGGAACGCAAAATCCGGGAACATAACACCGATATGACGGAACTAGGGCGGCAAGAGTGGAACAAAACACTAGATGAGAGGCCGAGCCTTCCACCCTTTACCAAGTGTATAGATGCATTAAGATAACATAGCAATATAGTGATATCCCAACAAGTAAATAAATGTTGCAATAAGGAACGGCCTCCAATCTTCAGCTGCAACTAGCAACGCTATAAGAGGGGCTGAGCAAAGCGGTAACATAGCCAATCAACGGTTTGCTAGGACATGGTGGGTTAGAGGTTCAACATGGCAATTGGGAGGCTGACAAGCAAAAGGTAGGCATCGTAGCATTGGCATAGCAAGAGCGAGCAAACTAGCATAGCAAAGATAGTAGTGATTTCGAGGGTATAATCATCTTGCCTGCACAGTTGTCAGAGTTGACTGGATCCTCACAAGCAAACTCAACGGGCTCCTCGGTAGCGAAATCGTCTCCCGGCTCTACCCAACAAGACAAACAAGCAACAAGGATACAATCAACCACGTGCAAGACCAAGCAATATGATGAAATGATGATATGCTATGCGGGATGCGATGCGGCATGCAAAATGCAAGATATGACAGGAAAAGCATGAACCTGGCCTCATCTTGGAATTCCAAGGGTGCCACTGGATAGAGGGGATGAAATCGCTTGAAAACGATATAAAGATCATTGGAATCGGAGTTACGGTTTGGAAATGGCAAGCGTTTTAAGATATGACACCGGTCTGCGATTTACAGCAAGTAGGCATCTAGATGCAACTAAATGAACATGATAAAGCCACCAAACATGAAAACAAAACACATGGCAGGGATGCACACAAGATGCTTAACAAAAGACTAGCACTGAGCCACGGCCAATTCATCCATTATGAGGTTCAAACAAGCATGGCAAAAATGCAAATGCAAAACAGATTCCAGACAGTGAAATTAACACTAGTCTGAAATTTCAGATCACGATGCTCTCTTCGGAGCAGGAAAACAACATGATAAATGACCTGAACATGACAATTAAGAACATGGCATGGAGCTACTCAACAAGCTTAACAAAAGTCCCAAAGTGACCTGGGGCCAAAAGGGATCACAAAATATATTAACGGGCACACGAACATAGCTAAAACACAATCAGTTTTCAGACTTAGTGAAAACTGAGACATGCTGAAATATAACTCACGAAAGCATGTAAACGAGCTCGATGCACTCACCACAGTGCAAGTCATGGCAAGGCAAGCATACATCCATTAAGAAGGCACAAAATACAAGCTAGGCATGGAAAAAACAATGGCATAGCATGCACGGATCAACTACAACAACACCGGCAAAATCGCAAACGAGTTGACGATCTGCCCAGATTCACCACGATGCAAAAGTAGAGCTCAATTGAGTCAACCTAGAGCACTCCACATATGTAAACAAAGACATGGATGGATAGAGAATAACATAAATATCAAAACTCCCTTACTGATCATCCTCAAAAGAGGCACGGATCACTAGGAAACAAGCTGGACATATAGCATCATGAACTAAAATATCCCATACTTAGTGAAAATCACAAAGTCCCTGAAATCAGCAATCTCAGGTACTTCTCTTCGCAAGCTTGCACAAGACAACACACACATCCTAAAAATGCATGGGTGGCACCTCTGGAAAATAAGACAAAATGCTTAGAAATTCATCCCAAAGGGGCACAGGCATATCATGCACGAATTAAACATGGCAAAAATGACAAAAGTGCATGATGAGCTAACGGATCTGCAATTTAATTCACGAAGCCTCCTTCTAACAGCATTTTGGGCAACAAGATGACCTCAAATGCAAATGATGCAATGGAATGAAATGATGTAAATGTCGAGGCGAAGATTTTGATATATCTTACGCCCAAAACGGAGCTACGGATGCAAAGTTACGGGCTGTCAAAGTAGGCATAAAAATTAGGGTTCGGGGATGAAAAGTCAACCGAGGAGGAGATATTTCCAGATCCAATCTGCACGCGGTTCGAGGAATCGCCGGGGAGCACTGTAGCTGGTCGGACTTGGCGCCGGAGTTGAAGAAGAAGAAGCCGGGGCGGAGGCGGGCGGCGGCGCCGGCGGCGGGGGCGGCGTCCCACGGCGGCACGGAGGGAGGCGGCGGGGCCCGGCGCGGTGGCGCCGGCCGGCGACGGCGGCACGTGGCGGCGGCGATGGCGGCGCGTGGCGGCGGGCTGTCGGCGGCGGGGCACGGCGACGGAGGCGACGGAGGTGGGGCGCGGGCGACGCGGGCCTCGGGCTCCCCGCGGCCTGTCGGTGGCGGCGGCGGCGCCACATGGCGAGCGCGGGTTGGGCGAGGAGCGCGGCGGCGGACGCGTCCGGCTGGGGGCGGACGTGTCCGTCGGTGCGGGGAGGTTTTTTTTTGGAGGAGGACGGGGAGAAATCTGAGATTTGGAATGGGGGTGTATATATAGGCATAAGTAGAGCTAGGAGAGTCCAAATGAGGTGCGGTTTTCGGCCACGCGATCGTGATCGAACGCTCTAGGACATGGAGCAGAGTTTGGTGGGTTTTGGGCCAAATTGGAGGGGTGTTGGGCTGCAATACACACGAGGCCTTTTCGGTCCCTCGGTTAACCGTTGGAGTATCAAACGAAGTCCAAATGATACGAAACTTGACAGGCGGTCTACCGGTAGTAAACCAAGGCCGCATGGAAAGACTCGGTCCAATCCGGAAATGTTTAATCCCCACACACGAAAGAAAGCTAGAAAAGGCCACCGGAGGAGAACGAAGCACCGGAATGCAAAACGGACAACGGGGAAAATGCTTGAATGCATGAGATGAACACGAATGCAAATGCAATGCACATGATGACATGATATGAGATGCATGAAAACGAAAACAACACACGGAGACAAAACCCGAACCCGAGGAAATAAATATAACTTAATGCCGGAAATGGCAAGAGTTGGATACAAATTGGGAAAGTTATATCTGGGGTGTTACACGCACCCCCATGCGTTCTCCTTTGCCATGCACGAGGACTAGATAGTCAAAGATTTCTTGGAAAGCACGGCATTGTCGGAAACCTTTCACCTGCCACTCTCTCCACAAGCCCTGGCCGAAGTTCGAGACATTCAACAGATCTCCACGCACATCCACCCGTCCACATCTTTCAATGATGTCTGGCACTATACCTGGGGGAAATCTGTCTATCAGCCGGCTGACTACTACAGATTCTTCTTTCGAGACGCCAACGCCCACCCAGCTTTCTCCTTACTCTGGCGCTCTCGCTGCATCATGCGGATCAAAGTCTTCGGCTGGCTGCTAATGATCGACCGACTAAATACACGTGACATGCTCAAGCGACGACATTATGACATAGGTGACGACCACAGTTGCCTACTCTACGGTAATCACGACGAAGAAACTGTGGTCCATATGATATTTACTTGCCCATTCAGTCAAACCTGCTGGCATAAACTTGGGATTAGCTAGCCACCCTTCACCTGCCGCCTCCAACTGCTTCAACAGGCTAAAAACTCCTGGGGCCGTCCATTATTTTTTGAAATCTTCTTGGTGGCTGCCTGGAGTCTCTGGAAGTAAAGAAACAATAAACATTTCAGGAGGATTGCACCAACCGTCAGTGGGTGGCTGAAGAGATTCAAGGACGATTTTGATCTTCTCCAACATAGGACTAGGGGGGGTCATCCTGCTTTCATTTCATCTTTTATTTCTGAGTTGAACTAGTGGTACCACCCCTTGCCTACCTGACCCAATCTGTCTGGGCAAGATTACAAAAAAGGCAACAAATATGTAAAAACACTTGTAACACCCTGTCCATATATATATATATATGAAAACACAGTAGGAGCCTTTCCTACTATTTCCCCCTCAAAAAAACGGAGCAACGGTTCAACACATACACACCATACAAGATTAAAGGGCTTGCTGTCCAAAACAGCAACTAGGCATAATGTAAGCACTAAAACAATAAGCTACAGCCACTCAACATGAAAACAAAAGGCATGGACATGATGTACAGGTAAAGCATTACAAAACATGAGCAGTGAGCTATCTCCAGAAACTACTAGAACATGCTCAAAAGGGCATGGCAAGATTGCAAATAATAGCAGGTTCACAGACTTGGTGGAATTTCAGGACATGGCAGAAATAACATCAGTTTGCAATGTTTAGAGCTATCAAACAACATGCTACAGGAACTTATCATGGCAACCAAAGGCATGACATGAATATACTAATTGCATATAACAAAAGTCCCTAACTGACCATGAGCCAAAAGGGCACAGAGAAATGATGGCAACCATGTAAACATAGCAAGTTTCGTTTTAGATTCATACTTTGTGAAAAACTGGAGCATGGCCAAAACAGATAACGAGTAGGCATGTTTACGAGCTCGATGCACTCACTACGAGGCATTGCATGACAAACTAAGCATACAACCAGAAACTAGACATGTCATATAAGCTAGACATGGCAAGAACAACAACATAGCATGCACGTATCAGTAACAACAACTATGGCAAACTTGATTAACATGTAAACAATCTGCCAGGAACATTTTATAGCAAAAGTAGAGCAAGATTAAGACATGCTAGAGCACACTATAATTGCAAATAGGGCCTTGGATAGATAGAGTATAACCATATGAAGAAAACACTCTTACTGAACATACTCAAAATAGGCATGGATCTCACTGTAGCAACATGAATACATGGCATCACAATAACAGCAGAACAAGGGCTGAAATCAGCAACATCACGAAGCCTAGTTTGCATGCTTGTTCTAGTCACCACATAGATCACAAAAATACATGGCATACACCCCTGTAAAGATGGCAAGGCATAGATCAAAGCACATGTAGAACTCAAGATCATAGGATGCACACATCAATCATGACAAAAATGACAAATGAGCATATCCTAATAAGAATCTGAAACTAACAGAAACTAGCACTCTTCCAACAGAATTTCGGGCATCAAGATGAGCTCTAATGAACATGGCACAATGGAATAAAATGAAGAGCACATCAAGATGAACATTTCGATATATTATACATGCAAAATGGAGCAGTATGCTAGGAGATATGATGTGATGAACAGGGCTCCAGAATGTAACAATTAAGGGACTTGGAAAGTATACCCCTCTCGGATCTGGATCTAGGGTTTCGGCACGGTTTACGGTGTTCCCCGGAGTTGCTTGCCGGAGCTGACGGGGAAGACATCCAAAGCTGCGGGGGAGGAGGTCGTAGCTCGGGGAGCGCCGGAGGAGGCCGGAGGAGGCGCGGGGACGGTCGGAGGCGGCGGGATCCGGCCGGAGCTGCCAGATCCGGTGGCTACGCGGGCTGCAGGAGGCGGCGCCGGTGAGCTCCGAGGCGGTGGGGTCCTGCGGGAGAGAGAGAGTGAGGCAGGGGCAGGAGAGAGGGAGAGAGGTGGCACGGCGGCAGGGCTCATCTGCGGCGGCGGGGACGAGGTCCGGTGGCAGCGGGGGCTCGCCGGACGGCGAGGGCGCGAGGACGGCACGAGCGCTCGGGCGCGGGGAGCCAGGCGTCGGGGACGGGCTCGCGGCGGCGGGGCGGACGGGCCTGGGCGGGCTTCCCAGGGCCCGATCTGGGTCCTGGCAGGCCCGCGGCGGTAGGAGTAGGGAGGCGCCGGCAGGGGGCACGTGGCGCGCTGCCACTGGCCCTAGGCGGCGGCGATGGCGGGTTCAGGTGGTGCCTCGCCCACTGGGGCTGCGCCAACTGGCGAGGCAGGGATGGCGGCGCCGGATCCGAGGTGGGAGGTGGCTGGCTGCGCGGAAATTGAGGGAGAAGGTTGGTGGAGGCCGAAAATGGCATGGGAGGAGTCTATATATGGAAAGGGGCTAGGGTTTGAGGGTTTGGGGGCGACTCTGGACCCTCCGATCATGATCGGGCGGTTCCGGACGTGAGAGAGGTAGGCTGGGCCTAGGTGGGCTGTGGGCAGAGAAGAGAGGGCAGCCCGGCATGGGTTTTCCGGAGACCGAAAACTTCCGATGAATAAACCGACAACAGTGCCGCTATGGATGACGGTTGGGCTATCAAACGAGCTCCGAATGCGACGAAACTAGGCAGGCACTCTGTCTACACTGTAATAAGACCACACGCCAAGTTTCAACCCATCCCGAGAACATTTTTGTGCCACTCACAAAACGATGCAAAAGGGGCCGCCGGGGAACATAGGAGTGTCGGATTGAAAAACGGACAACGGGGAAAATGCTCGGATGCATGAGACGAACACGTATGCAAATGCAGTGCACATGATGACATGGCAAAAAATGCAACACGCGAGCAAATGACATGGCAACAACGGTGAATAACTGGCGGACACCTGGCACATCGAATCCGGGGCGTTACAACTCTCCTCTACTAACAAGAGATCTCGACCCGAGATCTTAGTACCAAGACGGGGAGGAAAAGGGATGAGGTGAAATAAGAACAAAAGAGAGAGCATGAAAAAAGTCGAGAACACTCAGGTAGAAAAGAGGAATTATGATTATGACGAGAACCAAAAGCTCAAAGAACACGATGGATTCTGAAACCACTCCGGTTAGAACAAGATAAGAATGGAATAAGTCTGAAAGAATTGTGATATGATCCTAGTTGAACATAGAATGGAATAGAACTTGAACTTAACAAGATGGCATGACACTTGACGAGAGGAACAACACAAAGCCTCCGGAAGAATTTAAATAGTGCGATGAAGAGAACAGAGAAGAAAAAAGACAACTTCTTCGACAAATGAATTTGAAAAGCATCCTTGCGAAGAAAAAATTGAACGAAGTTGTTGGGAAAATCAACAACGAAAATAATTGCTTGTTGTGGACTTATAGATAAAATCTCAAAATTATGAGGTGATCTCTGACCACAAGCGAAAAAGATTAAAAGGCTGAGAAGAACGAGGAAATGCAAAACTCCCCTTAAAAAGAATACGGAGAAATTACTTGCACCTCGCGAAGCAAGAAGAAGAATACTTGAGCTCCTCCAACAAGTATCTTGATGAACACTTGAGGAATGAATTAAATCATTCTGAACCACCGTAAGAACTCCGGTAACAAAAGAATGAAGAGATAGAATTGAGGGATGGAAAGAATAAGGATTACGCCTTGCTAGATTTAGATGGGGCTTCGCGTCGAGACAAGCGAGAAGCTAGCTTGGCACTTCGGAAAGAAAAGATGAACAACTTATTGCCAAGAGATTATTCATCGTGAACAATCTACGAAAAGAAGAGATAAATCAACTTGACCACGATGAGCTGAGAATAAGAATTATGTTACGCTTATCCTTCATCAATTAAATTGATGAGAAGCAATGGATTTCATACCACTTATTCACATTGAGAAAGGATTAAGGGGAGATATAGCACCAAATTTGGGAAGGTCTTCATGAGCCACCGGTAGGATTGAAAAGAACGGATCAATTGACATGATAAGAACAGAAAGAATCTTGAACGAGCCACTGTAAGAATTCAAGATTGAATGACGAAAGGGAATGGAATCACCGGAAAGAATTAGAAAAGCCCGAAGACACTTGAGGGAATTTAGAGGCAAAAGAACGAAGAGATCGTGAACCGATTGAATAATACTTGAACGAAGCACCAGAAGAATATTGAGATGACCGAAGGGCACGGATATAGAATAATTGAGAGAACAAAGCTGAAAACTTTGAGCAAATAAATATTCCGAAAAGATGGCCTTCGGATGATCGAGACGAAAAAACAACTCCTGAAATACTCCGGATGGGTAAGAAAAAAATCTCTGACAAACGGAATAATTTGAGAGGATAACATGAAGCTAGCACCACGAATCTCCGGGAGAACGGACAAGATTTAGGGAAAACTCTACTTTGGTCTTCACATGACGACGAGAAACACCACCAAAAATACTGAGATACTCCGGGAGAATGAAAAACGAAGAGGTTGAGCCAATAATGAAAATGATTTGGAATCGATCTTGGAAAAGCCTCTGATTGATGAAATTCATACTTACGTCAAACTTCGAAAAGGATTAGAGAATAACCCCGGGAAAAGTAGAAGAGTCAGGTAAGATCCTGGGAAAAAACCTGTGGGTTAGGGCCCACTGAAGAGAAACACTGTTGGAAAAGGGGTGTTTAAGGAGAAATGATGCACCAGAACGATTGAAATATTTGAATGAGGTGAGAACCTCGAAATAATAGAATGCCAACATGAATCTTCTGAGATGTCTTCATCACTCCGGAACGATAGAATGGCGAGAGGAGAATGAGCAAAGGGAAAATATTTAAGCTAAGGGAAAGAATACGATCGACAACGAAAAACTTGAATTTGGATCCACCGGAAAGAAAATGCGACAAACAAAGATGAACTAGACGAGACTACACTAGTTGAGACAATTGAGGAAAGATTGAAGATACTCCACACAGATGAAATTGAAGCTCGAATAGAGGCTCAGACTGCGGGAAAAAAATGGGTGGGAGGGCGGAAAAAAAAACAAGGCAACATGGAACGGCGGATCGACGAATAAGTTGAAGAGAAAAACAGCAGTTGAAAAGATTTAGGGAAGAAAGCAAAGACTTCGCACGAGTAGGAAGGATGCTCGATTACGGACTCCGGTTCTGAGAAGAAATGGGAAGGGCGGGTCGGAAAAAACAAGGACAACTTCGGACAGGGAAACAACATCGATTGAAAAGAACTGAGGAATTGATCTCAGAAAAAAAAAAAAAACAGGTTCGAGTCGACTTGACGAAAAATACACCGGACAAAAGAGGATGGACAACTCACGAAAAACTAACCACGTGATCCTAAAGAGAAATTTGAAGGAGAAGAGAAGTAAGTTGAAACATCTATGTCAAGATTTCTCACCAGAGCGACGAAGGGACAGAGGAGTAAAAAGAAATCCTACTCTCCGATATAACTAGACTCCGAAAAAGTTTTCTTCTAGACGCAACAACGGCCAAAACTACACGATCAATCAAGGGGGCTCCTATGGTCGGTCGAGGCTCTGATACCAACTTGTCACGCCCAAGATGCGACCCTATCCTAAAGGAACTCGAAGGTCCCACCAAGGATTGAAGCGCATCTTGAAGACGCTTTGCAAGGTGGATATCATTACATCAACATTACATAATAGTGGGGATACAACCAAGACATACAATGTCACATGAATACAACAATACATCATATACAAGATCAACATCCGACTACGGATGAAACATAAACAGAAACTCAAACAATATCCACCCTGCTAGCCCAGGCTGCCGACCAGGAACCTATCCCTCAAATGAAGAAGAAGCAGAAGAAGAAACTCCAACACAATTAAACATCACTCTCACGTCAAGATCCTCACGTAACCTGTACCTGCAACTGTTGTGTAGTAATCTGTGAGCCACGAGGACTCAGCAATCCCATTACCATGGGTATCAAGACTAGCAAAGCTTAAAGGGTGAGGAAGGGGGTAAAGTGGTGAGGTCGGAGCAGCGACTAAGCAATGTATGGTGGCTAGGTTACGCAAATAAGAGCGAGAAGAGAAGCAAAGCAAGCGAACGTCAACTAGTAATGACCAAGAAGTGATCCCGAACTCCTACTTACGTCAAACATAACGCAGAAACCGTGTTCTCCTCTCGATCAACCCCGAAAAGAGATACTCACGGCTACGTACATGGTTGGTGTATTTTAGAAGAGTTTACTTCAAGTTTACTACAACTAGATATCAACAAATTCCCATCTGCCACATAACTGCGGGCACGACTTTCGAAAGTTCAAAACCCTGCAGGGGTGTCCCAACTTAGCCCATGATAAGCTCTCGCGATCAATGAAGGATATTCCTTCTCCCGGGAAGACCCGATCAGTCTCGGAATCCCGTTTACAAGACATTTCGACAATGGTAAAATAAGTCCAGCAATACCACCCGACTGTGCCGACAAATCCTGATAGGAGCTGCGCATATCTCGTTCTTAGGGCACACCGGATGAGCACTCCGTACAACTAAAACCAGGCCTCAAGTTTCCCCGAGGTGGCGCTGCAAAGGACTCAGGTTTGGACCAGCACTTAGAGGAGCACTGGCCCGGGGGGGCTAAAATAAAGATGACCCTTGGCTCCGGAAACCCAAGGGAAAAAAGGGCATAGGTGAGGCAAATGGTAAAACCAATGTTGGGCCTTGCTGGAAGAGCTTTATTCAAAGCAAACTGTCAAGGGGGTCCCATAAATCACCCAACCGCGTTAGGGACGCAAAATCCGGGAACATAATACCGATATGACGGAAACTAGTGCGGCAAGAGTGGAACAAAACACCAGGCATAAGGCCGAGCCTTCCACCCTTTACCAAGTATATAGATGCATTAATAATATAAGAGATATTGTGATATCCCAACATAAACATAATCCAACATGGAGCAATCTTCATCTGCACCTGCAACTAGCAACGCTATAAGTGGGGCTGAGCAAAAGCGGTAACATAGCCAAACAACGGTTTGCTAGGAAGGGTGACAAAGGTTAGAGGTTCATGGCAATTTGGGAGGCTTGTTAAGCAGGTGGTAGGTAAGGCAGCATAGCGATAGAACGAAGCAACTAGCATAGCAATGATAGTAGTGAGATCCAAGGTGACGGTCATCTTGCCTGAAATCCCACAAGGAAGAAGAACGAGTCCATGAAGAAGATGAAGCCACGAAGACGAACCAAGCGTAGACGAACGAATCCTCACGATCGCAACGAAAACGGGAACTATTGAGAAGAAGCACACAACATGGTAAACACACCACACATGAGCAAGGCATGATGCTCAACCAAATATGATGCATGACAAGGCTACATGGGGCTACGCATGGTAAGAGATGATGCATACAAGAGCAACACATCAACGCAAGTTTAAATGAGGCTGGAAACAACATATGACAATTCCGGTAAGTCCCCATATGCAAATTTCGAAATTGGTCCAGATCTAAATAAATCTTATGTTCAAGTTGTTAAACAGCAAGTTAAGATGCACCATGATGATCTACACGAAATTCTAGTCAAGTTACATATAAAGTTCATTAGATTCGGAGCTACGGCCTAGAAGATATGAGCAAAACAAGTCAAACATGGCATTGATGCAAAATGCATTCAAACAATAAGCACACACCTCAAAACATGGATGCAACAATCTAACATGAAGCTACACACAAAACTAAGCAAGTTTCATATAGAGCACGCTCAAAGAGGAGCAACGGTTCAACACATACACACCATACAAGATTAAAGGGCTTGCTGTCCAAAACAGCAACTAGGCATAATGCAAGCGCTAAAACAATAAGCTACATCCACTCAACATGAAAACAAAAGGCATGGACATGATGTACAGGTAAAGCATTACAAAACATGAACAGTGTGCTTTCTCCAGAAACTACTAGAACATGCTCAAAAGGGCATGGCAAGTTTGCAAATAATAACAGGTTCACAGACTTTGTGGAATTTCAGGACATGGCAGAAATAACATCAGTTTGCAATGTTTAGAGCTATCAAACAACATGCTACAGGGACTTAGGAAACCAAAGGCATGAAATGAATATAATAATTGCATATAACAAAAGTCCCTAACTGACCATGAGCCAAGAGGGCACAGAGAAATGATGGCAACCATGTAAACATAGCAAGTTTCGTTTTAGATTCAGACTTAGTGAAAAACTGGAGCATGGCCAAAACAGATAACGAGTAGGCATGTTTACGAGCTCGATGCACTCACTACGAGGCATTGCATGACAAACTAAGCATACACCCAGAAACTAGACATGTCATATAAGCTAGACATGGCAAGAACAACAACATAGCATGCACGTATCACTAACAACTATTATGGCAAACTTGATTAACATGTAAACAATCTGCCAGGAACATTTTATAGAAAAAGTAGAGCAAGATTAAGACATGCTAGAGCAATCTATAATTGCAAACAAGGGCATGGATGGATAGAGCATAACCATATGAACAAAATACTCTTACTGAACATACTCAAAAGAGGCATGGATCTCACTATAGCAACATGAATACATGGTATCACAATAACAGCAGAACAAGGGCTGAAATCAGCAACATCACGAAGCCTAGTTTGCATGCTTGTTCTAGTAACCACATAGATCACCAAAATACATGGCATACACCCCTGTAAAGATGGCAAGGCATAGATCAAAACACATGTAGAACTCAAGATCATAGGATGCACACATCAATCATGACAAAAATGACAAATGAGCATATCCTGATAAGAATCTGAAACTAACAGAAACTAGCACTCTTCCAACAGAATTTAGGGCATCAAGATGAGCTCTAATGAACATGGCATAGTGGAATAAAATGAAGAGCACATCAAGATGAACATTTCGATATATTATACATGCAAAACGGAGTAGTATGCTAGGTGATATGATGCGATGAACAGGGCTCCAGAATGTAACAATTAAGGGACTTAGAAAATATACCCCTCTCGGATCTGGATCTAGGGTTTCGGCACAGTTTACGGTGTTCACCGGAGTTGCTTGCCGGAGCTGACGGGGAAGACATCTGGAGCTGTGGGGGAGGAGGTCATAGCTCGGGGAGTGCCGGAGGAGGCCGGAGGAGGCGCGGGGACGCTCGGAGGCGGCAGGATCCGGCCGGAGCTGCCAGATCCGGTGGCTGTGTGGGCTGCAGGAGGCGGCGCCGGTGAGCTCTGAGGCGGCGGGGTCCTGCGGGAAAGAGAGAGAGTGAGGCAGGGGCAGGAGAGGGGGAGAGAGGTGGCGTGGCGGAGGGGCTCATCTGCGGCGGCGGGGACGAGGTCCGGTGGCAGCGGGGGCTCGCCGGACGACGAGGGCGCGAGGGCGGTGCGAGCGCTCGGGCGCGGGGAGCCAGGCGCCGGGGACGGGCTTGCGGCGGCGGGGGGGGGGGGGGACGGGCCTGGGCGGGCCCGCGGCGGTAGGAGGAGGGAGGCGCCGGCAGGAGGAGGGCACGCTGCCACTGGCCCTAGGTGGCGGCGACGGAGGGTTCAGGTGGCGGCTCGCCCGCTGGGGCTGCGCCAAGTGGCGAGGCAGGGATGGCGGCGCCGGATCCGAGGTGGGAGGTGGCTGGCTGCGCGGAAATTGAGGGAGGAGGTTGGTAGAGGCCAAAAATGGCATGGGAGGAGTCTATATATGGAAAGGGGCTAGGGTTTGAGGGTTTGGGGGCGACTCTGGACCCTCCGATCACGATCGGGCGGTTCCGGACGTGAGAGAAGTAGGCTGGGCCTAGGTGGGCTGTGGGCAGAGAAGAGAGGGCAGCCCGGCACGGATTTTCCGGAGACCGAAAACGTCCGATGAATAAACCGACAACAGTGCCACTATGGATGACGGTTGGGCTATCAAACAAGCTCCGAATGCGACGAAACTTGGCAGGCGCTCTGTCTACACTATAATAAGACCACACGCCAAGTTTCAACCCATCCCGAGAACATTTTTATGCCACTCACGAAACGAGGCAAAAGGGGCCGCCAGGGAACATAGGAGTGTCGGATTGAAAAACGGACAACGGGGAAAATGCTCGGATGCATGAGACGAACACGTATGCAAATGCAATGCACATGATGACATGGCAAAAAATGCAACACACGAGCAAATGACATGGCAACAACGGTGAATAACTGGCGGACACCTGGCACATCGAATCCGGGGCGTTACAACTCTCCTCTACTTACAAGAGATCTCATCTCGAGAACTTAGAACCGAGACGGGGAGGAAAAAGGGATGAGGTGAAATAAGAACAAAAGAGAGAGCATGAACAAAGTCGAGAACACTCAGGTAGAAAAGAGGAATTATGATTATGACGAGAACCAAAAGATCAAAGAACACGATGGATTCTGAAACCACTCCGGTTAGAACAAGATAAGAATGGAATAAGTCTGAAAGAATTGTGATAAGATCCCAGTTGAACATAGAATGGAATAGAACTTGAACTTATCAAGATGGCATGACACTTGACGAGAGGAACAACACAAAGCCTCCGGAAGAATTTAAATAGTGGGATGAAGAGAACAGAGAAGAAAAAAGACAACTTCTTCGACAAATGAATTTGAAAAGAATCCTTGCGAAGAAAAAATTGAACGAAGTTGTTGGGAAAGTCAACAACGAAAAGAATTGCTTGTTGTGGACTTATAGATAAAATCTCAAAATTATGAGGTGATCTCTGACCACAAGCGAAAAAGATTAAAAGGCTGAGAAGAACGAGGAAATGCAAAACTCCCCTTCAAAAGAATACGGAGAAATTACTTGCACCTCGCGAAGCAAGAAGAAGAATACTCGAGCTCCTCCAACAAGTATCTTGATGAACACTTGAGGAATGAATTATATCATTATGAGCCACCGTAAGAACTCCGGTAACAAAAGAATGAAGAGATAGAATTGAGGGATGGAAAGAATAAGGATTACGCCTTGCTAGATTTAGATGGGGCTTCGCGTCGAGACAAGCGAGAAGCTAGCTTGGCACTCCGGAAAGAAAATATGAACAACTTATAGCCAAGAGATTATTCATCATGAACAATCTACGAAAAGAAGAGATAAATCAACTTGACCACGATGAGCTGAGAATAACAATTATGTTACGCTTATCCTTCATCAATTAAATTGATGAGAAGCAATGGATTGCATACCACTTATTCACATTGAGAAAGGATTAAGGGGAGATATAGCACCAAATTTGGGAAGGTCTTCATGAGCCACCGGTAGGATTGAAAAGGAACGGATCAATTGACATGATAAGAACAGAAAGAATCTTGAACGAGCCACCGTAAGAATTCAAGATTGAATGACGAAAGGGAATGGAATCACCGGAAAGAATTAGAAAAGCCCGAAGACACTTGAGGGAATTTAGAGGCAAAAGAACGAAGAGATCGTGAACCAATTGAATAATACTTGAACGAAGCACCGGAAGAATATTGAGACGACCGAAGGGCACGGATATAGAATAATTGAGAGAACAAAGCTAAAAACTTTGAGCAAAGAAATATTCCGAAAAGATGGCCTTCGGATGATCGAGACAAAAAAACAACTCCTGAAATACTCCGGATGGGTAAGAAAAAAATCTCTGACAAACGGAATAATTTGAGAGGATAACATGAAGCTAGCACCACGAATCTCCGGGAGAACGGACAAGATTTAGGGAAAACTCTACTTTGGTCTTCACATGACGACGAGAAACACCACCAAAAATACTGAGATACTCCGGGAGAATGAAAAACGAAGAGGTTGAGCCAATAATGAAAATGATTTGGAATCGATCTTGGAAAAGCCTCTGATTGATGAAATTCATACTTACGTCAAACTTCGAAAAGGATTAGAGAATAACCCCGGGAAAATTAGAAGAGTCAGGTAAGATCCTGGGAAAAAACCTGTGGGTTAGGGACCACTGAAGAGAAACACTGTAGGAAAAGGGGTGTTTAAGGAGAAATGATGCACCAGAACGATTGAAATATTTGAATGAGGTGAGAACCTCGAAATAATAGAATGCCAACATGAATCTTCTGAGATGTCTTCATCACTCCGGAACGATAGAATGCCCCTCTCGGATCTGGATCTAGGGTTTCGGCACGGTTTATGGGGTTCGCCGGAGTTGCTTGCCGGAGCTGACGGGGAAGACATCCGGAGCTGCGGGCGAGGAGGTCGTAGCTCGTGGAGCGCCGGAGGAGGCGCGGGGACGGTCGGAGGCGGCAGGATCCGGCCGGAGCTGCCGGATCCGGTGGCTGCGCGGGCTGCTGGAGGCGGCACCGGTGAGCTCCGAGGCGGCGGGGTCCTACGGGAGAGAGAGAGAGTGAGGCAAGGGGGGGAGAGAGGGAGAGAGGTGGCGCGGCGGCGGGGCTCATCTGCGGCGGCGGGGACGAGGTCCGATGGCGGCGGGGGCTCGCCGGACGGAGAGAGCGCGAGGGCGGCGCGAGCGCGGGGAGCCAGGCGCCGGGGATGGGCTCGCGGCGGCGGGGCGGTCGGGCCTGGGCGGGCTTCCCAGGGCCCGATCTGGGTCCTGGTGGGCCCGCGGCGGTGGGAGGAGGGAGGCGCCCGCAGGGGGCACGTGGCGCGCTGCCAGTGGCCCTAGGTGGCGGCGACGGCGGGTTCAGGTGGCGGCTCGCCCGCTGGGGCTGCTCCAAGTGGCGAGGCAGGGATGGCGGCACCGGATCCGAGGTGGGAGGTGGCTCGCTGCGCGGAAATTGAGGGAGGAGGTTGGTGGAGGCCGAAAATGGCATGGGAGGAGTCTATATATGTAAAGGGGCTAGGGTTTGAGGGTTTGGGGGCGACTCTGGACCCTCCGATCGCGATCGGCCGGTTCCGGACGCGAGAGAGGTAGGCTGGGCCTAGGTGGGCTGTGGGCAGAGAAGAGAGGACAGCCCGGCACGGGTTTTCCGGAGACCGAAAACGTCCGATGAATAAACCGACAATAGTGCCGCTATGGATGACGGTTGGGCTATCAAACGAGCTCCGAATGCGACGAAACTTGGCAGGCGCTCTGTCTACACTATAATAAGACCACACGCCAAGTTTCAACCCATCCCAAGAATATTTTGATGCCACTCATGAAACGAGGCAAAAGGGGCCGCCGGGGAACATAGGAGTGTCGGATTGAAAAACGGACAACGGGGAAAATGCTCGGATGCATGAGACGAACACGTATGCAAATGCAATGCACATGATGATATGGCAAAAAATGCAACACGCGAGAAAATGACATGGCAACAACAGCGAATAACTGGCGGACACCTGGCGCATCGAATCCGGGGCGTTACACATCGCCCTAGAGATCGATTCCGATGCCGCTGTCCATCCTGTGGACATCGCCCCAGAGATCAATTCCAATGTCGCGGTCAGTCCTGCCGACATCGCCCCAGAAATCGATTCCCATGCCGCTATTCGTGCTGTGGTCATTGCCCGAGATATCGATGACAAGAAATAGTTGGTCGCGCTAATCCTTCAGGGTAGTTTGCATTGCCCTGTGTTTAATTACCAGAACGATGCGTGTTAACAAACCATCTTAGGGCTAGTGCACTGTCCTGTGTGGGCGGATCTTGCTACTTTTGTTTGATAGCGAATCATGCGAACCCTCTCCGTGTTATGGAAACAGATGTATCCTCACCGGCTTTTGATGTAATATATGGCATGATTAGATGTAAGTTTGAACTGTTTATCATATCAGCAGGGCTTGTTTGATGATTCTTGGTGTTAGTAGGCTAGCTACTGTGCGAGCTATAGTACTTGCAAAACAGTCATCGAAGAAAAACGTCGGGGCTGATGAGCTCGTGGTACGCTTATACATATCCCTTGTCGATCGACCAATAGCCCTAGCTCCTAAAATTGTAGGCTTAGCGATCGATGACCTAGGCGGGCTAGTTTGGCCTAGTGGGTTTCACTGATATGACGTGCAACACAAAATCATAGCAGTGCAGAGACGTACTCCCTTCATTCCAAAATAGATGACCTAGGTGGGCTAGTTTGGCCTAGTGGGTTTCAGTGATATGACGTGGTACAGTGTCATCCAGTCTTCGCGTTTGGTAGCAGTATTGCGGGTACAGTAAGTTTTCTTGAAGAAGCGGAATTCAACGAAGTCATGATGGTTCCTTCGTCCGAACAACTTACAGTGGGAAAGGTTGGGCCTGCGATACGACCGGGGTAGACCAGGATAATTTTGTGCATGGCAGGTGGACCAGGATGGTCGACGTCCCACATGTCGGCGAATGAAAGTATTCTTTCCAATATAGAGGACGAGCAAAGAGTAATCATTTTTTATTTTTTATGAAAGCTATTGTCTCCACTGTTACGACAGAGGAGTTTAAAACACGACAGCCCAGTGAACTTGGCATGTACACCAGTCCCTCCTTATTCATGTAATGCCCATGTTACAGCTTTTGCTCGCTTTCTCTCTTTCTATTTCCTCTGAAATGTTTTTTACCTTTCTTTTTTTAAGACACAATTGTTTTCATGCCTTTTTTTAGAATTATTTTTTATACCTAGGAGCACGTGTAGAGACGGGCTCTTGCAGAGCCCACTCCTTGACTTTGTCAATGCCTCTCTCTCCTCCACATAAGGAGTACTACTTGCTATGCATGCATGCGGCGGGCAGCTGGCGTCTTGAGGGGCCAGGGCGGTGAGAGGGGGCTCCGGAAGCGGTCCGGACTCTAGCATAATTTTGGTTTTACAGTATTTCTTTCTCCATTGACAGGTAGGCCCGCGTAGATAGATAAAGAACACGAGCTGATGAGGCGCATGCGGACTATTTGACTGGTCAACCAGACAAATACGGAGCTATACGCTGGGCCAGTGACCGTATAATCACCATATCTCGTATACAATGATCAAGTGAGCTATCAAGAAAAGTTCGATGACCGCCAATGCATTTTACTCGGTAATAAATGACCAGGATTGAAGGGGAATCCAAATTTGCTTCGTCTTCTGTCCTTGAGCTCTTGACAAACCAATGCACTATACGGTTGTCCGGCCACTCCACCCCAGAGCTCTCACCAAGCGTCGTTCATGCCACCGCGCCGCACACTAACCGGTAAGGCAGCGATGGCATCCCGCCGCGCCGAGTTCCTCGCCGCCCACGACCGCACACAAAATGGTAGGGAAGCGATGGCATCCCACCATGCCGAGTTCATCGCCACTCGCGACCTCACAACTATGTGGGAGGAATTTGAAGATGCCAAGGCCGAATGGGCGGTAGAGCAAGAGGCGGCCAAAGCCGCACAGAGGGAGCGGAAAAGTCAGAAAGCACTCAAGAAAAGAGAGGCCCGCCGCCGCAAGAAACAAAAGGACGCACACGCTGCTGCGGAGAGGCCGGCAGAGATCCAAGCATGGTGGGGTGTCGCCGACAAAGCCGGGAAGGAGAACGACGGCGTCTGGCCAGCATGTGAGAAGTAGTAGTACTATTAGTTAGTGTGTGTGTGTGTGTGTGTTTGAGTACGAGCATGTACCAGTACTACTAGTTACTACTGTAGTTTTTAGAGCAAATTACCAGTACATTAGCCTAGACTAAATGGAAAAATTCCTATCCTAAGCATCAAATGGCATCTCTTTCTCTATAGGAATTGAGATGCATGTCATCTCACTTGCTATGATTTTCATATTCCTATCCTATGAACGAAAGGAGGCCTCTGTTGTAGTAACTACTGTAGCTAGCAGTACTGCTGGTACAGTAGTTTTCTTCAAGAAGAGGAATTCAACGAAGTCATGATGGTTCCTTCGTCCAAGCAACTTCAAAGTGGGAAGTGGGCCTGTGATTTGACGGCTCATTAGACATTGTTACTACGGCGCGACGACCTGGGTGACTCCCTTGGAGTTCTGTGTGCATGGCATGTGGACCAGGATGGTCGACGTCCCACATGTTGGCGAATGGAATTATTCTTTCCGATATAGAGGAGCAAAGAAACCGTGTGGTATAGTATCACTGCTGATTGGTTCGCAAAAAAATAGTATCACTGCCGATTTATAATTATTTTTTATTTCTGATGTATGCTAGCGTTTCAACTCTTACGATGAAGGGTGCCAAACACGACACGTGCTGGATGTCCCACACGTCAGCGAAAGGAGTGGGACATGAACAGCGTGGTAGAGCCCAGCATAAAAAAACAGCGTGGTAGAGCGTCTCCACTTCTTCCACTTCTGGGTCGAAGAACACACGTAGTAGTACTTAGTGGTATGAATGATACAAAGTGCGACCTGGAGACAAAGACACGTCTAGTTCGAAGGTCTCGGGGCATACACGTAATTAAATATAAAAGTTAATATGTGCCTCCAACTAATATACTAGTAGTAGAGTACTTAGGCACGTACTCCATAACATCACCGTGCATTGCATGTACAACATTTAGTGGTAGTACGTAGTAAGAGACAAATGTTGCCCAAGAGTTCCCTTCTGGACCTACTTTTGGGTGTTTGGTAGAGTGTATGGAGGGTGCATGAGTCCACACTAGTTTAGCACAAATAGACTAGAAGCATGCATGAAGAGAGCATGCATGAAGAGGGGTGTTGAGTTGAGCATGCATGAAGAGGGAACAACTATGCTGAGACTAGAACGCAACCAAACACACCCTATATGCCACGCATGTTCATACCATTTGTGCCTTTCTACTTCACTTACTGCGCTACATTACTCAGGTTCGTACGTCCACTCCTGGGTACATGTCCGTCTCGTAGTTCCAATCCCACGTGTTCTTCATATAGATGGAACGATCCTTGCATAACACGTGCACCTTGATGCTAGATGTCTCGCGTGTTGGCAAAAGGATGAACAAAGCTCATGTAAAAAATTAGAGTGGAAGAACATAGATTCCGGACGACCGAGAAGGAGCAAGGAACCTCGTGGTGGAGCATCTGCACTCATAATATTTAATATTATTCAGCGATATAAAATTAACCAATCATCTCCACAGTGGACTGCAAGAGTACGAAACACGGCAGTCCAATGTAGTTACATCATACTAGTACATGGCTAACCCACGCTATCACCATATTTCTTGGCTTCCGTGCGACACCTATCTCTAGTAATCCAGTAGCCTGTATCGCTTCTCCCTCCTCGTCTCTATCAAAGTGCGGCGAGCTGGCGTTTCTGCTGTCTATTGAGGTCGGTTAACTATCACATGTTAGCGACATGCCAAGGGAATTCTAAAAAAAATTCCTTTCACGTTCCGTTTTCAAAAAGAAAAAAATCCTTTCACGTACGAATTTCCTGTATGCTTTGAGAACTAACTATAGCCAAAGAGGTGTTTGGGTGACAGGGTTAGATTGACAATAAATGCACTTCATGGAGAGAGAAAAGTGATTTCAGTGGTCCCAATGAGAATTATCTCAAGTTAGCACCTCTTGGATGGGATAGTTTTTTTTGGCTGGTTCGGTGCAACTTGCTCCAATTTAAACACTCATGCTTGGATAGTTTAGGGATATTTGAGCCCCAACTAGCTCAAACTAACTCTAACCCATGGATCCAAACAGGGCCTATGGCCAGTCTCGATGCGGAGCAGTCGCGTGCACCGGGAAGCAGCGCTCTCTCGGCCGTCTCGCCACTTCAAAGTCGGCGCTAGTGAGAGGTCGCCTCCACTCTGGCCAGGCATTAATGCGGCACACACGCTCTAGGGCGACGCTGACCGCTTCACGCGGGAAGCGCGCGTTGGCAAGGGAGTATAGGTTTTGAACCATTCCAGGTGTAGTACTGGTAGTTTGCAAAACTACTCAATTATCGCACTCAGTTTCCGAGGAAATGGTGGTAAAAAACGTTACTCCACAGCCCGCTTCCCTTCTTCTTCCTCTTCCACCGCCCGCGCACGTCCACTGGAAGCGACATGTCAACCCTTATATAGGAGTGCTAGCACAAAAAGATGCATGCATGACCAATAAAATTTCCAAATTAAAGCATCGCTCCGGCAGGAGTATGGCGTATGTTGTTACCTTCGGCCGGCCCATGGCTACCGGGTGACGGCGACCAGAGAAGAGGCGGCGGGAGGGGAATGAATGCAGCTACTGTTTGGGTTCTCCTTCCGGCTTAAATAAATGAGCAGCATCACATGTACCCGCTGGTGCCCAAATTGTAACATATGTGCCTACTTAAGTGGGCGTCACGTAACTGGTGTGTGTCTGAGAGAGATTCTGAGAGACAGAGTGCGTGTGTGCGACTCTACTCTTCGGACATGTACTCAACCTTTTTGCATTGGGATATAAGTATAATGGTATTTACTTTAGCTAGTGATTTACGTGGCCATGTTAACGTGGTTGTGACAAAAAAATGTCACTTCCTGCTCGTGATTTGTGTTATATAATTACAAGCAAGATTCTCATGCATTGCACGGAACATCAATATGCATTTTTTTTTACAGAACACCTATTGTGATTGACCCATGCAGGAGTAATCCCATGTGTAAAAACTAATGATATCTTGAGAATTTTATCAGAAAACTGGTATCTCGAGAATGTCATCGAAAAAATGAAAGATGAGAGATAAGGCGAGGAGGAGTGGAGCATGGTGGTGACTGGTGGTCGGAATAGGCAGAGGCATGGGGATGGACGGCACCGGCAGGCAGCAGCGGCCACCATGCATGCTAGATTGTTCCAGAGACTTATTCCTTCTTTAATTGCTGAGCAATGAGGTTGCGGGAGATAATGATGTGGAGAGAGGTGCGGATATTTTTTGTAAAATTATCATAGTTTGCTTTCTATCCTTAGATATAGATCATATGCTCTGTATTACAAGATGGCAGGTGCACCATCACCACCAACTCGTTTTTTTATAAGGGTACAGATGATAAGTTTGTTGACTACTAAAGTAAAGTGGAATTTGTCCATGTTATGCATGTGAATAAAGGTGATTGTTTGTCATACGGGTAAGCTTGGATGAAGGGTGGTAGGAACAAATGCTCCGCCTAGAGCATGTGTGTGTGAGATGGAGTCTTAGTGTGTGTGTGGGGTGTGTGTGTGTGTGAGAGAGAGAGAGATGGAGTCTTAGTTTGTGTGTGTGTGAGAGAGGGGGAGAGATGGAGTCTTAGTGTGTGTGTGGGGGGGCGGGCGTGTGTGCTTGCATGTGTGTGTGTTTGTGTGTGTGTGAGAGAGAGAGAGAGATGGAGTCTTAGTGTGTGTGTGTTGGGGGGGGGGTGCATGCGCGCGCGTGTGTGTGTGTGTCGCGGGGTCCTCTGTGGTGGATGTAATTTAAGTGTGCATGGCTTTCATCATAGAGAGGTGATGTGTATGGCAGAGGCCACCAACGATGGGGTGCGAGAGAGAAAATGCCCGTAGAGAAGGAAGAGAAGGTGTGTGCGCGTGAGAGGATTCGACTTCGAGAGAACGTGTTTGTTCGAGAGACAGCGAGGAAGACTACTATATATCGATGGTGCATGTAGGCGGGAATTAAACTAAGGGATGGTCTTATTGGTTTCGGGGGTATAGGGGAAGAGTGAGAGGCGGGGGGGGGGGGGGTAGCTAGAAGGAGATTGTTAAGTGTGAGTGTGTGTTTTACCCATCCAGGCGGAGAACGATTCGATGTGGCGTTAGGATTGAGGGTAATTAACTACGTATGGAGACATAGAGACCTTGAACGTGCATGTGTGAGAGGTATCCATGTATACGTGGGATGTGTGTGTGTGCGCGCGCATGATCGAGATAAAAGAAAGAAGACATAAGTCATAAGATCAACGACATGGGAGAGACGGATCGGTATGACAATATGCATGCATGTGAGAATGCATGGAAGAAGTCCCGACAATTGAGCATGTGTTTTTGTCTTTAAGAGATAGTGGCGTGGGCTGGAGCATGCATCTATGGCGAGCAGAGGGAGTGAGGTGCAACGATTGTGCAAAAGAGACCAACCTATAAATGCATATGTATGGAGAGACATATATAGTGTGGGTGATAGGAAGAAAGACTCGTGCGAGAAAGAAATGTTGACGGAGAAACTACAGATAGATATAGAGATGGAGATGCTAGCTAGAGGGACATCCGCTAGTTTGGGTGTTGGAGATGACCGTCGGGTGGTTCAAAGGGTGATGTTATATATGTGTGTGAGAGGGCACTTGACTGCATGTAGAGAGAAACATATGTAGTTTGCGTGATAGGAATCAAGAGTGAGGGCGGGAAGGAAGGTTAATGGAGAAACAGATAAATAGAAAGATAAAGATGCTAGCTAGTGTGCATTAGAGATAGGAGTCTAGTGGATCAGAAGGCTGGGTTATGTGTGTGGGTGTGAGAGAGATAGAGAGAGGGTGCGTGTGAGTCACATACAAACTGAAATCAGAGAGAAATGAGATCCAGAGAGACGGAGTTTTGTGTCTGCGAGAGAGAAAGATATTTCACAACGAGAGTGATAGCTAGAGAGACATACGAGGGAATGCAAGATATCTCTAGGGAGAGAGGGTGTGTGTGAGCGACATACAAGAGAACCATGGAGAAATATGAGACCCTGGGAGACAGAGTTTGTGTTTGTCTGTGAGAAAGAGATATTGAAGAGGAAGAGTCGTAGGTTCTCATATCTAAGGAGCGAAAGACATCTCTGTATGAGGGGTGTGCGAGTGGCACACATGGGAATAGTAGAGAGAAATGAGACCCCGGGGGACAAAGTTTTGTGTTTGTGTGAGAGAAAGAGATTCCACATGGAGAATCATAGTTAGAGACACATAGCAGGGAGCGAGATATACTTAGAGAGAGATGGAGTGATGAAGGTCGAGGGAGAGAGTACCGTCAGTGTGTTACAAAGATAAAAGATCATTGTCGACATACAGGTAGCACGAGAGATACTTGAGAGACGATGAGCGCGTATAGGTCCAGAGAGATAGTCCTATATAAGCATGAGTGATAGCTATATGAGAAGAATATCTGGATTAAAGGGGATTCAAATATTTAAACTGGCGATCCCGACATCGATAATATCATAACGCAAATTGGTGTATCAAACATGCATATTCATTTGAATTTGGGCACACGTGTAATGTTATATAGTTTATCACTATTGGTGAACCGTAGATTCTTCTATTACAAACAATGCATGGTTTATATGCAATTAATGTCTAAACGGAATTACACTATATGTTGCGTGTGTGAAACACATTATACATGTTTGAGAAGTAAAAAAACCGCATGAAACACACATTAATTGGAGACAGTTAGCGAGGAATGCATACATTGGATTTCAACATAAAGTGGTTTCAAATATTTGAAAATCCAAATTGATGGATACAACCTTATGAATCTAAGATCATGCCATTTGTAAACCATATTTATGTATAAATGGTGTTGTGCTTTTGAAAGTATATATAAAAAAATGATCTATATAGAATGTTATTCCAATTGAAAATGGATCCCGCCCGAAAAAATAGAATACAAACAGGATTCGAATTGAGTTGGCACAGTAAACGTGCACTCTGCAAAATTTGAATGAAGCGGGGAAAGTCGCAGTAACCGCCCGAAACCAAAATCTGCGAGATGGAAATCACTACTGCCTATCCCTGCCACGCAAAGCCTATATGTTGGATTTCTATAGGTTTCGATAGGGGTAGGTTTGTAATTTCACCCAAACGTGACGTAACCGCCTCTCACACGGATTCATACACGGTGGGCGCCAAAACACAGTGTATCCTCGGCCGAAATCGACTCCCTCCCCGATTCATATTCATACACGGTGGGCGCCAAAAACAAACTGTCGTCGGCAAATATATTCGGTGTATGCGGGATTACCATCCTATCCCCAACCGACTAGTGTTGCTGTGATGTAGTGCAAATTTGAAACGGGGGCTAAGTTTGTAAATTTCCTCGCATTTGAGACAAGCGGGCCCTGAATACATGGTTCCCCCTTCCTCTCTACCTCCCTTTTCCCCATTCGTACTCCGTGGGCGCCAAAACACCCTCTCCACCCCACCCTCCTCCGTCCACCGCCGTCCGCCACCCCATCCACCGCCGTCCTCCTCCACCATGCTGGAGCTGATACCCAAACGCCGCCGTCCATTACAAGAGATCGACCTCGCTCATCCACGGCTTCGGACCGGGATCCTTGCATCCCATCCTCTCGCTTCATCCCCGCCGTCGTCCACCTTGCCAGCGCCGCTCCTACGACCATCTCGTCCACCGCGCCCCGCCGCCACCGTCTATCCTCCTAGATCTGCTTCCACGCCACCGACAGCCATCGCTACCGCAGCACCGTCAAATTCTCAGCAGATGCGTACATGGTGCCGCACCAGAGGCGGTACTCTTTCATATCTTCTCAACCTATTTATCGCAGCAAGAAAATAGATCACCATTGCTTTACTCTGATTTCTTGTCTCGGTTGCGAAGTTGCCTTTGTCCGGTTTGCACCTTCAGATCCGCCATGGCACGCTCAATGCAATACTCAAAATGCTTATGGTTTTCCCCTTTTATATTCCACACTAGTTAAATCACAGTAGACTAAATTTCAAAATTGGGTCAGTCGATTTTTCAGAGCTCGCCGGAGTTCGCCAGTGTGATCGAAAGGGCTCGGGTGGGGACGATGGTTGTGGGGGGCGGTGGTGGGGCCTCGTCGAACGAAGAAAACTCGACACGGGTGGAGCGGGGGTGGGGGTGGGGGTGGGGTGGCGGAGGAACACAGGCGGTGGGGCCGGTGGTTCGGCCGGCGGCCCGTGCGGTGTTCTGTATGGGAAGCACAGTATGTTCCTTGTCAGGATGGGGAGCAGGGACATCTGCAGTCAACAGCTGATAGAGCTGGCCTGTACATGATCGATAGGCTTTCAATTACTAGCGACAATACAACACCGTAATTTCCAGCCAGTTCCACTTTCCCGATTTATATATCCTGGTTATGGTGTACCCCTGTTATGTACACTATGATCTACCTAGTTGCTGTGTGCTCTTGTTATCATGGTTTGGCAATAAACTCTCTATATAGTATATTATGAACCTATCATCTACCAGCTATCCTTACTTCTGGAGCCTATTTTTTTGTGTACTTGTGCCAGATTATATAAATGCACGCACCATATTACAGCACACCTGAGCTCTCTCATCAGAATCCAGTGATAGCACACAAGTGTTTACAGGGGCGCCCCTATATTGTAATATCATCTACATTACAAAGATAATCTCACAACTATTTATGTTTTCATGGTTCTCAGATATCATACGCAATTACAGTGAATATCAGAATCCGCGCATCAGAAGAATATTGTGGAACACTGCAATGACTTACAAAATTGGCACCAAGGCATTGAGTGCCATTCTGGAAGCAATGAAACTCGTACGCTCCCTACCTGTTGATTCTTGTTCAAAATACCATCCTAATGACTATTCTAACCTCGAGGAGTCAAAGGCAGATGGCTTGTCCTGTTCACCCATCAAGGTGCCTGTTCTAATTTGGCAAGGTTTTATTGATTGTGCGTATCTTGCATATGTTGTCTTGCATTTCTTCTACTTTGTTGCACCGCCATCTGCTTAGTTTACTCATCATATATGTCGAGATGCCATGCCCATCCATTATCAATACATATTCCATCTGTCATCATACCATGTTTTTCTACTCAAATGATGTTCTTGTGCATTAGACATCAAAAAGGAAGAGGGTGATTGCCGAACCTGAATGAGCACCAGCAAAGTCCTTGAAAAACGTGGTGGTGCCGAAGAAATCAGACAACACCCCACTTATATTGGCTGTACAACCAGTGACACAAAACGTAGGACTGACTCCAGCAGACTGTACCCATACTTCACTGGCCACACCACTAGCCCCACCACACAGGACCTGCACTCCAGCAAAAGGTATACCGATTTCATTTGCCATAGCACCAGCTGTACCACAGAACAATCCCACTCCAGCAAAAAGTACAACAAGTCCACCGGACGAAGACCTATCCCAACTGCAGAGACGGCCAATTCCTGCAGATTGGAACCCCATTCGATTTATTCCCAGTTTAAAAGACAATGCTTTCAATGTTGTTAGGGACTACGTGCATATATTCCCATCATGGGAAGATTATTGTGAAGACAAACACCATTTTCACATCTTCCTGTCCAACTTACGTGTAAGTGCTATTATTCATGGTTATTATTTTCCTTTTTTCTGCTGATTGAACACATCAATGATTTACATTACATTGTTGTAACTAGGCGAGGGTCAATCTGGATAGTCATGACGAGCAAAGCTTGCTTGTGCTTTTCAAGGAAGCATTTCCGCAATATCAGTGTTACCTGAGGAAATCACACTTTCATGGCAAGTCTATAAAAGAATTTCCGGTGAAGTCCCCTGTGCTAAATTTAGAAGACATTGAATGGAAAAACCTTGTTATTCACTGGTCTCGTTCCCAGGATGAGGTACTGTCTATGAAATCACATGACAATTTGAACTTCTACTTTTCCGCATGTGCCTTACGGATCTTTTTTGCAGGAAATCTGCTCGAAGAAGAATTCTGGCTTGACAAGAACGACAGGATATCACAAATATGCTGCCCGCTGCTTTGCTCTTGTTAGTACATGTTGTCTTGTATCACTGTACTTGCATACATACCTGGTTCATTATGTGACAATAGTATGCATGATAGCTTTCTTATCAATTGTTCGCTCCAAATTAACTGATCTGTATGAATGGTTTCATTAGTGTAGAATATATATCTGCCAATGTTTTTTTAGCTCTGCATTGTTCTTGTAAGTACATGCTGTCCTTTATCAATGTACTTATAATGACAGGTAGTTGTTCATGTACCATCACTCTGCAGCTTGTTTTCCTTTGCCCTCCATTTTCTACACATCAGATCTATATTTACTCTTACCATAAGGTTGGTACTGAAGATGTTAAGCTGTGCATTGCTCTTGGCTATACCTTTTGCCTGTATCGCTGAACTTACATTTATAGCTACTTGGTTGTGTAGCATCACTCTTCATCTTATCTTAAATATTCTCCATTTTTTCGTATATTATCACATCTATATTTACTCTTAACGAAATGTAGAATAAAGGCAATGCTTTTGAAGAAGATTTTGTTGTAAACTTCTTGAATTGCCCCCCCCCCCATCAGTATGGATAAGGCCTTTATAGAGCGTGTCTTCACCAATAATGTAAGTTTGTCCATCTCAAGCCTTCAAACTTTGTTGTATATATTTGGTTAGGCATGACTGCAACAGCTGTTTATTTTTGGTGTTTGCATCAAATTGCTTGTTTAAAGTTTATTATATGTAGTTCATAAACAAAAGTTCGTCCTTTCTCAATTTAAGTTTTCAGTTGTACAACCAATTTCCTTCTTCATACCATGTAAATTAAACTATACAGAGCAAGTGATCTTCTTTTGCACTGCATGTATGCTTCTGTTCTTCATCTGTAATCCAGTGGTGTGGTGAACCTACCCACTACAGCACAATGTCATATTCTGCAATGTCTTAACTATGAACAATGTCATATCATTCTACTATTATTTAAACCGTCTCTTTATTTGCCAATCTGAAATGGTATAAATTGACAGCACACTAACCATTGATACTTATGAGTTCTTGATCTGTAATCCAGTGGTGTCGTGAAGCTGCCAATTCCTTCACAATGTCATTTCCTGCCATTTCTTGACCTGAACAATACCATATTGTGTTAATGCAAATTTAAACTGTGTCACTTTATTCGTCAGTAAGAAATGTGATGAATTGTCAGCACTGATACTTTTATGTGCAAAACCTGTCATCTGTCTGCTTGTTTATCTTTTAGAGTGAGGAAGATATAAGTGTTGAACAAGCGCAGTCTCATCATCATGCTCAGCTGCTTGTGCTGCAGCTCCCCAGCAGGGCTAGCCTTTCTTGAACTCTATTGAAGTGCTGTCGGTTTTGTATATTATTTTGTCGGCGTGTTTATTTGCACTGGTGGCGATCCTTGATGCCCAGTGTATGTAATCTACTATCTGCTTGTGCTATATTATCATAGTGGAAAACTTTGATGCCCAGTGGATGTAATATGCCATAATTTCTTTATTGTATAGTATAGGTTTTTTGTTATTCACGATGCTGCAGTTATTTTACTGTATATATATACTGTCTTTGCAGTAAACCAACCAAACCGTAAAATTACGGTACAGAATCGGGCCGTCATGCAATCACGATGTAGGTTGGGCCTGAAACATGCCGATCAGCTCACGGGCCGGCAGCAGCCCAAAATGAACCCCGGCCCATGATTGTGCGAATCAAATCACAGGCTTTTAATAGGCCGAAAAATTGTCTCGGTCCTTGTTTGGCCCAATCAGATATCGGCTGTGAGCAGGCCAGATGCAAACCGGGCCGTAGTTAGGCCCAACTATATGACGGGCTTTTAACAGGCTGAAATTAATATAGGGCCGAAATGTTAAACGGGCCCTTAACTGGCCAAAACAAATATCAGGCCGAATTACTAAGTGGGCCTTTAGCAAGTGGGCCCAAAAGCATAGTGTCCAGCTGACGGGCCGAATCTGATATGGCCATAATTGAGCCCAAAGCCTCTTAAAGGGCTGGACATGATCTGGGCCGTAATTTGGCCCAGAACGTGGTAGGCCTTTAACGGGCCGGATCTCATATGGGCCACTATTAGGCTTGGAGCGTGGCAGGCCATTAATAGACCGGATCAAATATGGGCCGGCATTTGGCCCAAAACATGGCAGGCAATTAATGGGCCGACCTACTAGGGTCCCCAAAATCTTGTGGGCCTACAGCTGGGCCGGCCCATTAATGTCGGCAAAATCTCGTGGGCCTTTAGCTGGGCCGGCCCATTATGATCCGCAAGAATCTTGTGGGCCTTTACCTGGGCCGGCCCATTATGGCCCGCAAAATCTTGTGGGCCTTTAGCTGGGCCAGCCCATTATGGTCCGCAAAATCTCGTGGGCCTTTAGCTGGGTCGGCCCATTATGGTCCGCAAAATCTTGTGGGCCTTCAGTTGGGCCGGCCCATTTAAACTTGTTGTGCCGTGCCACGTGTCGACGTATCATAGGCGCCTTCTGTCTAGTGAGTGGATGACATATGTCCCGACGATGAGCTGACACGTGTTTCCTCTAGCCAATGATGATTTTGCATGTGGACAATCCCGATTGGTCGGGGCTGTTAATGGGTTATCGGATCCAAAACCCGACCTGATAGCTTAACGACGTTCCGTTACAGTGGATGCCACGTGTCGGTCACCCTTGACGAAAGCACTTCTGTGACGCGCGATTTATCGTCATGGAAGTGGACACTTCCGTGATGATAATTTTGGTAATGTCATGGAACACTTCTATGACAGCACGGGTATGACTATCTTGATTCTGTCATAAATTTGTCATGGATGTACATGCATGACAAAAAAAGCGACCTACTATGACAAACACGTATCATCACGGAAGTGTATTTTTTTGTAGTGGGAGACGCCCACGTCCAATCAATCGCCACGCGGCACCCAAGGCCGCAGGCTATTGGGGCTCGGGGCGCTTTGCACTTGCCCCTTCGCTTCTCTGCTAAGCCAAATCCGGGCGCGCCTTGGGCCCGGGGGCTACTGTGGGCGTTCTGGGAACGGGGGTCCCCAGACTTGCCTGCTTGCGGCCTGCGGCGTGGCTCAAGTGGGGGCCCAGTGCATCCCAGCTTCATCAGCTCAAGCTCAAGACCCTCGCGAGGGGCCAAGCCTCGCGGGGCGGACGACAAGAAGCTTCCTCAGGAGCGGCCTCATCAGGCAGGCTCACGAGGAGGCGGAGAGATCAAGGCAAGGGTACCTCACGAGGAGCCCGTGACGCAAGCCATGACGATCGAGACCAAGCGGGCGCCAGGCGGGCGCCGGCCTACGCAGTGTCCTTGTTTCCCCTTTGGTGCAAAGGGGGCAAGCACAGGCCAAGGCATCAGGAAAAGGTTACCGTTTTGGTGCAACAAGACCAAGACCAGCAGGACGTCAGGATGGAGGTCATCGTGGAGCCCAGGACGGCGTCATCGTCAGAGTCTTTGGCAGCCGTAGACCAACTTTAGTCAGGATAAGTGTACTAGATGTTCCCCTTCAAAATGGCCAATTGTTGGCGCCCTTCCTGCTCATTATTTGGGAAGAGGCCCAGGGCCTTCCTCTATAAATAGAGCTAGGCACCACAGGGCAAGGAATGGAGAAATCAGAGAGATAGACTAGAGAGAGGCGACTGAACTCCTCCAAGTAGTTCATCGCACCAGCTCATGAACAGCCCCTCACGAGGCTGTTCTCCCGTTGTATTGTTCATCATCAGCCCCTGAGGCAATCCACCACACCACACACTGGAGTAGGGTATTACACCACAATGGTGGCCTGAACCAGTATAAACCTCGTGTCCCTTGTCCGTTCTTCTTTCTAGCTTAGATTCCTTGTGAGCCTTCGAGACATGAGTTGGTAGGGGAAAGATCTTCATGCACACCCCAGAGTTCGAATCTCAAGGGTCTGCCGGAACCAGAAATCCGACAAAGCGTGCCGCGAAGCACGCCTCCATGTGGTGCCCGAGCGCCTCCCTTGTGATCTTGGCAAAGTTAGTGGCCCTCCAGGAGAGAGCCCCCGAGCCATGCCCGAGGAGGGCGCCGGGCGCGCCTTCCTATGCAAATGAGGGAGGCGCCCCTTGGACGTGCGCAGATCCTGGGTGATGTCTTCTTCTTTTTGGGAGCTGCCTCGGGGAGGTTCCCACTCTTGTTGTCTGGGTCCTCAATCGATGCGGCTTGGAAGGCATGCTCGAGAGAGCACACCACATCCTTCTCTTCACAGGGGAGTGTGATGACTCCGCCGCTTCCCGGCATCTTGAGGACATTGTACCCATGGTGAGTCACCGCCATGAACTTGGCCAGGGCTGGATACCTGAGGATGGCATTGTACGGCAGGTGAATGTGGGCAACGTCAAAGTCGATGAGCTCGGTACGGTAGTTCTTGCACTGTCCAAAGGTGACAGGGAGGTGGACCTGCCCTATCGGAGTGGTGGAACCATCAGTGACTCCTGAGAAAGTCTTGGTTGGCAGAAGCTGATCATATGGCACTTGGAGATTGTTGAACGTCTTGACGGACAGAATGTTGAGTCATGCGCCGCCATCGATGAGGGTCCTGGTAACTTGCACATTGCTGATGACTGGGGAACAGAACATTGGGAGGACACCGGCTGTTGCCGCACACTTGAGTTGATCCGCTGAGCTGAATGTGATGGTGCACGTGGACCACCTGAGGGGGCGCATGGCCTCGAGCTTGGGGAGGAGTGCATTCACCTCGCGAGCAAACTGCTTGAAGATGCGCTGAGAGGCTGGGGCCTGGGCACCGCCCAAGATGCAGCGTGCGGCTCGTGGAAGCCCCCAGCCCCCTTGTCCTGATGATGGTTGTCTTTCCTTCTTGGCGGTGGTGGTAGAGGTGGAAGGCCTGCGTTGCCTTGCGGGCGATCCTCGCGAGCATGATCCCTCCAAGCCCCCTCGCAAGGCTAGTCCTGCCAGCGGTCCTCGCGAGGCCGGTCACGCCACCCTTGGAGAGGGCCACACTACTAGAAAAAGGGCTACAGATGGGATTGACACTAATGGCGCACCAGACAAGCGGTGCGCCATTAGTATATACTAATGGCGCACCACCTTCTGATACGCCATTAGAGTTGAAACTACTAATGGCGCACCTGGCCCAGGGTGCGCCATTAGTATCAAAAAAATATTTTTTTAACTAGTGCGCCTGTCCAAACATACTAATGGCGCATCTAGACACAGTGCGCCATTACTAGTTGTAACTAGTAATGGCGCACCTGCCGGAAAGTGCGCCAGTAATGTTGTTTTTTTATTATATTTTTTATTCCCTTTTTTGCAAAAACTACTAATGGCGCACTGTCCCACAGTGTGCCATTACTAGTTTAAACTAGTAATGGCGCACTGTGGGACAGTGCGCCATTACTAGTTTAAACTAGTAATGGCGCACTGTGGGACAGTGCGCCATTAGTATTTTTTTTTTGCAAAACTACTAATGGCGCACCACCAGAAGGTGCGCCATTAGTAACTTGGATTACTAATGGCGCATCCAGAGTTGGTGCGCCATTAGTAAGTGGGCAGCAACAAGATATTTTGGACAGCCTCTCCTACCCACACTCACTTTCCCCCCACTTCATTCTCTCCAACTCCTCCTTGTCCCGGGTGCCTCCTCTTTTTCACCTCATTTCCACCATAGATTCATTCAATTTAAGTGGTTAAATTACCTTGTTTTGATAGGTAAGTAAGGGGGGAAGCTATATTTATGTTGTTCTCCCTACAACAATGTGCACATGCACTTTTTATGGCCTAGCTAGATCTATATATGTTCGTGGTGTTGCATATGTTTGTGGTGTTGCATATGTGTTTGTGTTTGGAGGTGTACCGGTATTTGAAAGGTATTTTGCCGGAATGTTGATTCATTTCCGTTTCGGTGAGAATTTTGGCATTAAGCATTCTTTTTGGTCCTATTTTTAGGGAAAGTCATGCCAAATTTTTTCTTGGTTCTAAAATATCGTTTTGCTCTACCCCGCAGGCGACCATGGTCCGCATGATGACCGAAGGCATCGTGAATAGGTTTTTGAGGTCCGCAAAGGCCGAGATGCTTCAAAAGAACGAGACGGAGATAAGATGTCCGTGTCGAAGATGCAAGCTGAAGAGCCTTATTGCGGACCCGGAATCCGGGCAGGTTCGGGACCACCTCCTCTTGCGTTGTTTCATGGATGGCTATCAGTGGCAAGGTGATGAAGATGACTACGAAGTCGTCCATGGGGGCCGGGCAAGAAATGAGGAAGGGCAGCAAGACAACCACCGCGGCTCGGGCGGGCGAGAAGACGAAGAATCCCCAGGAGATGATCACGACGGTGATGCTGTACATAGTCATCATGTAGAAGATGCAGGGCATGATGATGAGGAAGATGCCGGAGCAGACGACGGGCATGATCATGAAGATGATGATGCCGGCGGAGCAGACGACGCTGGACCATCGATGGGCTGGGTGCAGGACCCTCATATTCAAGAGCTGCTTCTCAAGCAGACGGATAACGCAAGAGCTGCCGCCCGAGAGAAAGCCAAGATGGATCAACTTGAGTTAGACGCGGTTACTCCATTCTATGAAGGATGCAGGCCCGAGGATACCTGCCTGAAAGTAACGCTCATGGCTCTAGAGATGAAGGTAAAACACAAAATGACCGACGCATGCTTCGACGAGAACATGTCATTCTGGCACGAACGTCTTCCTAAGGGGAACAAGTGCCTGACCAGTTTGGAGTACGCGAAGAAAATCGTGTGTCCTCTGGATTTACCGCACGTGAAATACCATGTGTGCATGAACAATTGCATCATTTATCGGGACGAGCACGCGGAGTCTACCATATGTCCGGTGTGCGGCGTCACTCGATACAAGAAGAGGAAGAAAGCTCCTCGAAAAGTGGTGTGGTACTTTCCAATCACTCCTCGTCTGCAGCGGTATTTCGCGGACCCTAAGGTAGCAAAGCTCCTGTGTTGGCACGCGGATAGGGAGGAGAAGAAGCAAGAAGATGACGCAAATGATCCGGAGATAGATAAAAAAGACAAGATGCTGAGTCACCCTAAGGATGCGAGCCAGTGGCAATCGTTGAACTTCGAAGACCTACAATTTGGGAATGATCCAAGGAACATCGTGCTGGGCGCGAGCACCAATGGAATCAATCCGTTTGGCAGCCAGAGAAGCACACATAGCACCTAGCCTGTGTTTGTGTGGATGTACAACCTTCCCCCCTGGTTGTGCATGAAGAGGAAGTACATTCACATGAGTATGCTAATTGAAGGACCGAAACAACCAGGGAACGACATCAATCTGTATCTGGGGCTGCTGAAAGAGGAGCTTGACACGCTGTGGAAAACACCAGACAATACGTTGGACGCCGCAGAGAAAGAATATTTCCCTATGAGAGCCGCGCTGCTCACGACGGTGCACGACTATCTCGGTTACGGATATGTCGCGGGGCAGGTGGTCCACGGATTTTCTGGATGCGTCAGGTGCATGGATGACACAACGTATCGCCAGCTAGATAGAGATCCCGGGTCTTCGAAAACCGTGTTCATGGGACATCGAAGGTGGCTTCGCGACGATGACCCGTGGAGAAAACGCAAGGATCTATTCGATGGTGAAACCGAACCCCGAGGACGCCCATGTACGAGGAGCGGCGAGGAAATAGACGAGCTGTTGAAAAATAGGAAAGACTGCCCACTGCCGGGAAAGAAGCAAAAGGCGCCAGAGCCAGGAAAGAAGCAAAAGGCGCCAGAGCCGCTGCTGAAGGTATGGAAAACGAGGTCTGTTTTCTGGGCCTTGCCGTACTGTAAGATCCACCGTGTGCCTCACAGCCTTGATGTCATGCATATCATGAAGAACGTGTGCGAGAGTCTGCTTGGTACCCTGCTCAACATGCCAGAGAGGACCAAAGATGGGCTGAAAGCAAGGGCAAACTTGAAATCAATGGGCATCAGGCAGGAGCTTCACGCTATATATGATGATGATGATGATGATGATGATGATGATGAGGCGAAGTAGGACACGGAAAGTCGTCGCAAAGGCAAAAAGGCCAAGAAGACCGGAAATGACTACCCTCCCGCGTGCTTCACTCTAAGTCAGGAGGAGATCGAGCAGTTTTTCACCTGCCTCATAGGAGTAAAAGTTCCTTACGGTTACGCGGGGAAGATAAGCAGATACCTAGACCCAGCGAAGCTGAAGTTCAGCGGGATGAAGTCTCACGACTGTCACGTGCTGATGACGCAGATACTTCCAGTTGCAATCCGTGGGATCATGGATGCGCACGTCCGTGAAACCCTATTTGGCCTATGCAACTTTTTTGACGTCATCTCTCGGAAGTCTGTTGGCGTGAGGCAACTCAGAAGGCTACAGCAAGAGATCGTGGTGATACTATGCGAGCTTGAGATGTACTTCCCGCCCGCATTCTTAGATGTTATGGTGCATCTGCTGGTCCATATCGTGGACGATATCGTCCAACTCAGGCCGACGTTCCTGCACAACATGATGCCGTTCGAAAGGATGAATGGTGTCATCAAAGGATACGTTCGCAACATGTCACGTCCAGAGGGAAGCATAGCCAGGGGCTTTCTGACCGAAGAGTGCATCTCCTACTGCACGAATTATCTAGGCATCGAGAACCCCATTGGTCTGCCCGTCAACAGGCACCTCGGCAGGCTCGCTAGATGGGGTCACCGTGAGGGTCGTCACGAAATGCATGTCGACTTCGAGGGTCGACTCGCCGACTTTGAAAGAGCAAACCTAGTCGCGCTAAAACACATAGACGTGGTCGATCCTTGGGTGGTAGAGCACAAAACCTTTATTAAGAAGACGTACAATGACCGAGGCCAACAGAGGACGGACGGAGATATACTCAAAGAGCACAACTCATGTTTCACGTGTTGGTTCAAGCAGAATCTTCTGTCGTACCCTTTACATGAGGATTCTTCCGCGGAAGAACAACTCATATTCGCCTTGTCACAGGGCGCCGAGCACAACCTGATGACCTATGAGACGTACGATATCAACGGCTACACATTCTACACCGAGGCCAAGGACATGAAGAGCTATGGTTATCAGAACTCCGGGGTAACGATGGAATCCTACACCGGTAACGACAAGGACAGATACTACGGAAGGATCGAGGAGATCTGGGAGCTGAGCTACGCTCGAGAGAAGGTCCCGATGTTCCGTGTCAGATGGGCCAAGAGCGTCCTAAAAGAAGACCGGTATTTCACCACCATGGTTATACCCGAAGCCAAATCCAAGACCGCGGGCGCAAACGTCACCGCGAAAAATGAGCCATGGGTACTGGCTTCCCAAGTGGACCAATGCTTCTTCATTACCGACCCGTCAAAGCCCAGTCCTGTTGTCGTGACGAGAGGCAAAAGGAAGATCATCGGAATGGATGGAGTAGCCAATGAGCAAGACTTCGACAAGTACGGCGACCCGAGGATCGAACATGACGACGATGATGAAGTAGCAGCATACACCACAAGAAGAAGTAGGACCACCCTACCTAAAGGACGTTCGTTCCACAGAAGAACTCCATTTGCGAAAAAGAAGGGCAAGAAGATTGTGAACAGATAGCTAGCTAAGATCGATTCTATTTAAATCGTAGCCTTCATTTCTCGATTGTATTTCATGGGCACTTTTTGAACTATCATGAATATTTTTAAATTTCATGGACACTCGATCTCGACCCCCCTCCATCTCGATCGCTATCCCACCTCGCCAGATCCGGTCCCCCTCGCCGCCGAGCACCCCCCGGTCCACCGGCCGCCGCCGCCGACCCCCCGCACCCTTGATTCCCCTACTCAACCGCCGCCGCCGACCCCCCGCACCCCTCCCCTACTCAACCGCCGCCGCCGACCCCCTGCACCCCGCGCACCCTCCCCCGCTCCGCCGGCATTACTGTTTGATGATATTATTTAAAAAATTATTACTGTCTTATAAAAAAATATTACTGTTATGATTTAAACAAGTTTGAACATATTTAAACACAAATAAGTATCAAACAACATTTTAAATGCATAAAAAAATTTGTGGAGCCTGGGAATCGAACCCAGGACCTCCTGGTGTGAGAACTGGCTGCTGACCAGTCGAGCTAGTAGAGGGGACTTGGTGTGTATTAGGTCAGGTGGAAGATAACCTGTTGGCTCGAGCAGAAATCAAAAATAAAATACTAATGGCGCACCACGGCGAGGTGCGCCATTAGTATGGATGTACTTATGGCGCACCGAGGGGTGGTGCGCCATTAGTATTGTGCCATTGCCCCCATCCATATTTCCTCCCGGCCCCTCCCTATCCCCTCTCTCTCCCTCGCCCTCGCCCTCGATCCCCTTCCCCTCTCCTCTCCCGGCGCCGCTGCCCCGCCACCTCGACGCTGCCCCGCCGCCCCGACGCCGCCTCAACGCTGCCCACCGCCCCGACGCCACCCCGACGCCGCCTCGACCCCGCCCTGACGCCGCTGCCCCGCCACCTCGACGCTGCCCCGCCGCCTCGACGCGACCCCGCCGCCCAGACGCCGCCCCGTCCACACCACCGTCGCCGGAGCACCTCCACCACCCGGACCTCGTCCCCGACATCCTCCCCGCGCCCCACTCCCCGGCATCCTTATCCTCTCTGACCACCTCCTCCACCCCGGCCCGCTCCTCCAAGGTAAGCTACCGCCCCGACCCCTATCCCCTTCCCTCCTCCCATCCCATCTCCCGGCGCACCGATTATAGCTAATCTTAAATCCCCAATATTGTTTGGGTGTCATATAGCGCGAAAATTAAAGTCAGTGCACTCCATTGGTTGGACATACGTGTTGTTTCTGGAACACAAACTAGAGTAGTAGAGTGGTCAACTGCTGTTTCTGCATAATTTGAGGACACTAACAAAATTCTGTTTTCAACCAATACATGGAACACCTTGCTAATTCATATTCTTGTTTCGGTGTACATATGTAGGACACAAACAATTAAGGTGTCTATTTTGATTTAGTGCCTTTGCCTCCACTGCCTTTATCTGGATTGAAGCTTGCTTGTGTTTACTTCTGATTGTTAGTGGAATTTACACTGTAAATGTTAGTGGGTTTACAGTGTACATCTAGTGGATTTTTGCTCTGCATTTGCTAGAGGCATTTTTAGTGGAATTACTGTGTATTTCCATGGTTTTTACACTGTAATTATTAGTGTAATTTTGGGCCTTTGTATAGTTGATTCACAGCAGCAGCAACTGTAATTGATCCAAAAACCAGGTCAATTGATGTCAAATTGATTAACTAAATCATCCAGAAACAAGAATGATAAGTCCATATGCTACTGTTGATCCCAAGACCGGAATGACAAGTCCAGGTGTTCCTCAATTGAGGAATTTGATTAACTAAATCATCCAAAAACCAGAATGATAAGGCCACATGCTACTGTTGATCCCAAGTTTGATGCATAACAATTGTTGTATGAGTTCTCCAAATGAACAGGAGTACTCCTCTATTTTGATATGAAATCACCATGATGGGTCCACATGCTACTGTTGTCAACATGATAAATAGTTTCAGTTAGTTACCTCTAAAACTGTTCCTAATTAACTAAAAAAGAGAAGAGAGGAGGAGTAGTTTATTTCACAGAGTAAACATTAGCACTATTTGACAGTAAAAGGTTTTAGCTAATTTGAATTAACTGAAAGCAGCAGTACATCATTTTTATTGACAGTAAAATGTTCAAAGAAACAGAAATATCAGTACAATAGCTAGATTACACTATCAGTACACTACCAGAGTACACTGTAACACAGATCACACAGATCAAATTTTTTTCAATTTATGCAACTGTAAGAGTACCAACCAGATTACACAAATCATTTTTGATCTGCAAGGTTGTTGTTGCTATGATGGAGTAACTCTGTAAGATGGAGTACATGAGTACTGTAGTAGTAACTCTTGATTAATTATGGCATTGTGTGTCATAATTTAAAATTGCCATGTTTATTAGAAGTGTTAACCATCACTTCTAGGTTGTAACCTTAGCTGTGTTTCAATGCTTAAAGACTATTAGCTGCATAGTAATTTCCCTGTCCTAATTGTTGTTTTTCCATGCATAGATGAACATTCTATAATTTCCAAGGATCAATTAGACCAGATTGGGCTCTCCTTTTTATTGTTGTTTTGACCTTTTTGTTGTGAAAAATAAAGCAGGATTTTAGACTAATGTGGGCCTATGGCTACACCAGCATGGTGTTTTGATTCAGAACTGATGATTTGCTACAACCAGTGCATGCATGCCTTTGTGCCATGGACCAGTGCATGCATGCTGCTGCTGCTGTACTACTTGTCAAGTGATGCTGCTGCTGCTATCTGCGAGTTGCTGCTGCTAGTTGTGATTTTTTCAAGTGATGCTGCTGCTACTTGTGATCTTCTAAAATGACCCCTTTCTCCTGAAACGTTGATTAATTTCCGTTTCGGTTGAGAAATGGGGCACTCCATGGTCAAGAAAATTAGCAAAGGTCATGCCCAATTTTCTTGACCTAGAAGGTGCCCGATTCTCAACCGAAATAAAAATTAATTTGCTTTAGTGGTTGGATTAGTTTAGTATTTTTTTTCACACACTTAGACACCCTTGCTTGCCATGTGTGTGAGAGAGATAGTGAGAGGAGACAAGAAGAAGGGGGTTAGGAAGATGTTGCCTGCTAATCAAAGCTAACCATCTCCCCCTTTTCACCCCTTTTCCTTTGTCTTTTGTGGGTTGCAAGGAAGCTACTGTCTTAGCTAGCTTAGCTTGTGCACAAATCCCAGTGTTACAATCTAGAAAATTAGCCTGCAAAGATGAGGTCCCATGCTGGCTGTACCACTGCATCATGCAACAGTGCCTTCAAGATCCAAGGCAATATCACAAACATCATAGGCAATTTGACCAAACTCACAACCTTGTATCTTTGCAGCAACCAACTTTCTAGACACACCCCTCAAGAACTAGGTTACCCTGAGAACGTGTACTTGGACCTTAGCAACAACACACTAACAGGTTCTATCCCAAAACACGTAGGCAATATCACAAACATCTCTCAATTGTTCCTTGACAATAACCAACTTTTTGGCGACATTCCTCGAGAATTAGGTTATTTGGTCAACTTAGAGATCTTGTTCCTTGACAATAACCAACTTTTTGACCACACTTTGTTCCTATTTATAGAGAAACATGGCCAACAACGATGAGGCCGGGGTTTCGGGCGGCAAGAAATTCTGGGAGCTGTCCCACGAGATGGAGGAACAACCTCACTTGTATGAGGACGCCGCCTTCCCCACCGATCCTGAGACCGCTGATGGTACCGCCGAGGATGACCCCACTGATGCCACCACTGATGGTGCTGCCGAGGATGCCACCACTGATGATGGCGGCGCACGCACAGATGGTAGCCAACCGAAGAGGCAACGGAAGGACCAGCGCCCGACCGTGCTCCGCACCCTCTAGGAGGAAGTTACTGAAGTGGACCCCAACGGGAATCCAACGGCGCCCGAACGAATAGTCAAGGGGTACTCGCTTCAGCTCGGGTGCATTCTCCAGAGCACCGTCTCGATCAACACCAAGAACCTCAGGCATCCTGACCGAGGGAATTTGCGCAACCTCCTCTTCACGAAGCTGCACGAACGATACAAGTTCCCCGCTGAATTTGAAAACACAAGCCTCAAAGGGAATAAAGTGAACAATGCTGCCCTCACGAAGATGAGCACGGCCCTGTCTACTTGGACAAGCAGTGTGAAGAGAATGATCGAGAAAGGTGAGAGTTATGAGAAGATCAAGGAGAAAAATCCTTCGTTCACCGAAGATGACTACAACGACTTCAAGATCAATTGCTCAAGCACCGCAAGCTCCGAATCAAGTAAGTGGGGGAAAGAAATGCGGGAGCTGAACTTAGGGGAACACACACTCGGTCCCGGCGGTTACACAGTGGCGGAGCCTATATGGGACAAGGAGGAGGCGGACCGTGCCGAGCAAGGCCTACCGCCCCTCTTCGATAAATACGGTGACAAGCAGACCAGGAACTTTGTCAGGGCCCGGTACAAGAAGGACCCGAAAACAAAGGAGCTTACCACGGGTCCGAAGACCAGGGCGCTTGAGCTTGTTCTGGTAAGGAATACACCCCCGCGTAATTAGCTCCATATGGTTGCATTCTAATTAATGAAGCCAAATTTCTAAATGGTTCACATTCCCTCCGTAGGCGACTGAAAGCAGTAGCGCGGGGTCGACTAAGAGCAACCCTTGGGACACCACTCTAAATAGGGTGTTGAATGTAATGAAGAACAAGGATAAACTCAGTAAGCCGACGTCAGTTGGTTGTGTGGCCGGCAAAGGCTTGTCGACAAAATGGTCGTCATACTATAACACTGGTGGGCGAAAGGAGAAAAAGACCAGCTCGGAAAGCCAGGCGCGCGAGGTTCAAGAACTCAGGGCACAGGTGGCGCGGATTCTGGAGATTGTCCAAGAGCAAGTGCAACAACAACTCGGAGCGACGATCACCGCCATTGTGCCTACCTTGATCCAGGGGATTAGTGTGTGGATTGCGGGCGGCCAACAGGGGCCGCCCCCGATTCCTAGCTTCACGGCCAGCAACTCGCAGAACGTAATGGCGGGGCCATTGGTGTCTCCGGCGGAGGCGGCACGGGAGCTTAATGCACCCGGGTGTACGTCGGCCGGCACCTCTGCAGCAAGCGGCCCCTCCGTCAACTGCACGCCCGCCGTTGGTGGTGCCTCGACATTAGCCGAGCTCGACGCCATCATCACGGTAACTAATTAAGCCTCACTCGGCCGAGGACTTCATCTCCTTGCCTTTGACTGGGCATCCCTGACGCCCTACATGTTTTCGCAGGGCGCCGCCGACGTTCCATGCACTCTCCTCCACTTCGTGAACAACGAGTTGGTCGATGTCGCCAAGGGCAAAACCGTTCAACCGGGCAACCCCTTGTTCCACGGTACCCAGATGCCACCCAACTTGTTTAGGGTTCAACTGGTTCGGGTGCTGCCAGGCTGCGACGAGTTGTTACCTCCGATTCGACCCGTCGGGGCCGACGATGATGACGTGATGACCCTCAGCGCTTGCCTGAGCTGGCCCCTGCTTTGGCCGAAAAGCCAGATTCGTTTGGGGTGGGGGACACCACCCCAAAGACAACCTCGCCAGTCGTGCCGCCGCCAAGTCGGCCCCATGGCAAGACCGCCGCAACGGTGCCGGACATCCCTATGCCACTGGATCCAATAATGCATATGGCACAGGATCAGAACAACGACGACGACGATACATTTGCCAACGTCGATCAGTACTTTGCCGATCATGGGTACGGTGGCGACTTCATGGGGCCTCCTTCTCAAGAACCCAACCCAACAAAAGACGTGCGCGATCTAGCTGCTACCGCGGAGAAGCCAAGTTGCAACAGGCGTCGTCTGCAGTTCAGCTCTCAGGAGACGCCTCCAGCTGCCGACTTCACCGAGCCTCAGATAGGCGTGGTGCGAAATATGATCAGCCCCAACACACTCAAGAAGGTGGTCTGTGAGCAGAACTCGGTCCCATTACAGGAGAAGAAGAAGGCACGCAAAAGAAAGACTAACAAGGGTGCGGGCCAGCCGGCACCGAGTACGATCGGTGCTCAGGACGGGCCACCTTCACCTGAGGATATCTCGAGGAGGGTGCATGTGGCGGGTAGGCCGATGCTACCGAGAAATATGCTCGATGCTGCAACCGGTGCTATGCGGAGTCTGCATGACAGTGTTCTTTCTTTGGAGAAGCGGCGTCTCAGAGAGAAGGATGTGGCATACTCGGTTTTTGCGGCCAAGGTGCCAGAGGGTAAGGGCTTTGTGGATAACTCCATCGGGGGTATGATCGTCCTGCGGTTTGATGACATCCACGCTATGTTGAACCTTCATCCGCTGCACTACACCTTCGTTCGGCTATTTTCGCTGAGTATGGAGATGCGAATCATTCGCGACAAGACCCCGGACATCGTGATAGTCGACACCTTCTACATGCGTGCCAAGATCTTGGGCAGCGCTGGGGACCGGTAAGTCGCGAGTTCTTACCTCGAAGGCGTCATTCTGGCAAACCAAGATAAGGATAACTTCCTCGTGCCTTACTTTCCCGAGTAAGTCCTCGCCTCAACCGCCCCGTAACATATGAATTCTTAGATTTTGATCGTTTTTCTTTTAACATTCCGTGTTTTCTGCAGTGACACACATTGCACGCTCATCCTCCTAAGCCCCAAATATTCCATGGCCACGTATTTCGACCCGGACCATCAGTCGAACGTAGACTACACAAATGTCAAGAAGGTTCTTGATGATGTTCTCCCCGGCTACGTCAAATCTGGAGGCACCTTCACCAGGCCTATTCGTAAGTACGGCAAGCACGTGTTCTCCCACAATACGATGTTCTGCTGCGTCAAGCAGCCGCCTGGCGGTCAGAAGGGTGCCTACTACGCCATCCATCACATGCGGGCGATCGTACGGGACCATCATCACCTTCTGCTACCGAGTAGACTCAAAGATTGGGCCGCGAGCGTGTCGACAATCCAGGACGCGGACATCAGACAAGAATTCTTTCGCATCCAGTCGGAGTTTGCGGAAATCATCCATCAAGATGTCCTTCGTACCTCGGGGCAGTTCTACCTCAGAAATCAACCGTCCAATAGTGACATCGACACAATCCTACAAATGCAGGCTGACAACGCTCGTTCTTTCATGACTCCCACGATAGACGGCGGCTTCATCCATGCTCCGGTCCCTTGAGTCGAGTCGAAAGCAGTGATGCTGTGTCTAGTTCTGAAACATCGATTGGATCATGTTGTAGTATGTCTCTTTGGTTTCGAGAGTCATTCAACTTAAGATGTAATCGATGCTATTAATGTCTTGCTTTTCTCTTCCGATCGTTCTGTTGCATACTTATATATTGCTTATGTATTGTCTGTGAATTGGTACTAACGTTTCGTTTGGCTACTGCATAGCGATGCCGTGGTATGTCGTGTACAAGGGTAAGGTTCCCGGAGTCTACAACGACTGGGAGGAGTGTCGGAGACAGGTTCACCGATTCAGCGGTGACAGTTACAAAGGGTACGCCACTAGGGCCGAGGCCGAATCTAGATACACCCGCTATCTAGCGGGAGAGGGGAGGGAGCGTTTGAGGAACCGAATGAAGACGAGTTTCATCGTGATGATGCTCATCGTGATGACCGCAGCTCTCTTCTATGTGATGGTAGTTTAGATGATCGATATTTACTTGTAATGTGAAGACAAACTCGCAGTCTCGAGACTTGTAATATAATGTTCTATCTTTGTTCGGTCTTTTCAATTCGGAGACTAATATGATGAATTGTATTCGGAGACTAAAATGATGAGTTGTATTCAGAGACTAATCTTTTATTGTATTCGATGAATCTGTTGTTGATGTGTGCTGTTTATATTTTGTCCTATTATACATTTTGTAACCTGTGCAGAAAACAGAAAATAAAAAAATAAAAAAAACCTAATACTCATACTAATGGCGCATCACATCATAGTGCGCCATTAGTATGCCAAAGGATACTAATGGCGCATCATTAAACAGTGCGCCATTAGTATGCCGAACTTACTAATGGCGCATCTCGTTGTCGTGCGCCATTAGTATGCCAAAGCACCTGGGTATACATGGCCCCCTGGGAGGCATACTAATGGCGCACTGTTGTATATACTAATGGTGCATCTGAGGTGCGCCATTAGTATACCAGATACTAATGGCGCACCCGTGGTGCGCCATTAGTAAAATATACTAATGGCGTGCTACTAATGGCGCACCACTAATGCGCCATTAATGGCCAAATTAGGTGCGCCATTACTAGGCCTTTTCCTAGTAGTGCCACGGTCATCCCATCGTCCTCCGCCTCTTCCTCCGCCTCGGCCGTAGCCCCGATCGTTGCGCTCGGGGCGTTGACCGACACGTCCTTCTCGCACGGCTCTGAGCTCTTGGCATTCTTTGGTGTTGTTGGTGTGGAGGTCATGGTACACGCAGTACCGGCTGCCCTTGGACGACTCCGGCTGGTCCCTGCCACGCTTCATATCTGGCTCTACTGCGAGCACAGCTGCTCGTTTGCGCTTCACATCTTCGGCCTTGGCTTTCTTCTCTTCTGGGTCAGCAGCTGGGAGCTCGAGAAGGGAAAGGCGTTCCTCCTCAGCCCTGGCGCACTTGGTCGCCAGGTTGAATAGTTCCAGAGACGTGTACAGATCTTCATGGATCGCCAGTTCTTCCTTCATCTTGATGTCGCGGACGCCGTCAGAGAACGCTGAGATGATGGCCTCCTCAGTCACCTTGGGAATCTTGAGGCGAGCGCTGTTGAAGCGCTGGATGTACTTCTACAGGGTCTCTCCGGGTTGCTGCTTGATGCAGCGCAGGTCACCTACGGTCGTAGGACGGTCGCGAGTGCCCTGAAAGTTGGCGATGAAGCGGGTCCGCATCTCGTCCCAAGAGGAGATCGTACCGGGAGGTAGGTTCAAGAGCCAGGTGCGGGCACCATCCTTGAGCGCCATGGGAAACCAGTTCACCATGACCTTTTCATCTCCATTGGCCGCTTCGATGCCCAGCTCATAGAGCTGCAGGAACTCCGCGGGGTTGGCAGTGCCGTCGTACCGAGGAGGCAGATCTGGCTTGAACTTGCCTGGCCAGGCGACACTGCATAGCTCGATGGTGAAGGCGCGGCAGCCTGGGGTGGCCACCGGAGCTCCCTGCTGAAGCGGGGCTTGCTCGTGGGGATTTCTGCGCGCCGCTGCCAGGGGCAGCGCGGGGTCTTGACGTGCTGGCGCAGGGATGCGGTCATGACGCGCCGGTGCAGGAAGCACGCGAGCACCTTCTTGGGGACGAGGGATTTCTTGGCAGCTCCTTTCTTGTCGAGCGGGCGCTGGACGTGGCGGGTCTCGTCCAGGGGCCGCGCCTCTTGGAGCTAGGGTGCCTTCTTGGGGAGGAGGTGGCGGAGGCACCTCTTGAGCTGCGTCTCCCACGCAGGACGGAGGGCGAGGCAGCGAGAGGGACGGCGCAGGGGAGCCCCCTGCGGCGCTGACGAGCTCGGTGATGCGAGCGAGCCACTCCTTGTAGAGGTCGTCGACGGGACGGTAGTGCAGAAGCTCACGCGCCAGGAGCAACGCGGCATGCGCGTCCGGGGGAGCGCGACGGGCGTGCGACGATGAACCAGCTGGAGTCAGCGACGGAGTGGCGGTGCGGCCTTCCCGCCACACCGAGGGATGCAGCGACGACGCCTACTGCTAGTTCCCTGTCGGGCCGGTGGCGGCGTGGGTGGCAGGCGATGGGGAACAAAGGGGAGGCCCAACGACGGGAGCCATCTGGGTGACGTGGGCGGCGAGAGCAGCCCGACGCTCGGCGCGAGCCCAGCGAGCGTCAGCCATGGGCACGACGGACGATCAAACGCGGAACAGCGGAAGAACGATTCCGGCGCACCCCTACCTGGCGCGCCAAATGTCGGATGTGGGGTTCCGGCAAAACCCTTAAGGTTCGAACTCTGGGGTGCGCGCGAAGATCCTTCCCCTACCAGTCCACATTCGAGCGCCTCGCTGAGAATCTAAGCTAAACGATGAACAACACGAGGGACGCAAGATTTATACTGGTTCGGGCCACTGTGGTGGTGTAATACCCTACTCCAGTGTGTGGTGTGGTGGATTGCCTCAAGGGCTGATCGTAAACAGTATAAGGGGAAGAACAGCCTCGCGAGAGGTGTTCTTGGGCTGGTGCGATGAACTGCTTGAGTGAGTTCGATCGCCTTTGTGTCTGACAAGAACTTGATCGGATCCCTCTACTGCGATAGCTATCCCTATTTATAGAGGCCCTGGCCCTCTTCCCAAATATTGAGCGGGAAGGGCGCGAACAACGACCATTTTGAAGGGGAACATCTAGTACAAGTTATCCTGACTAAAGTTGGTCTTTCGCTGCCAAAGGCACTGGCGATGACGCCGTCTTGGGCTACACGGTGACCTCCATCCTGCCGCTCTGCTTGTCTTGGTCTTGTTGCACCGAAATGGTAACCTTTGCCTGATGCCTCCGTACTCCACGCCCGTGCTTGCCCCCTTTACACCAAAGAGGAAACAAGGACACTGCGCAGGCCGGCGCCCGCCTAGTCTCGATCGTCATGGCTTGCATCACGGGCACCTCGCGAGGTACCCTTGCCTTGATCTCTCCGCATCCTC